>NW_006399914.1:5781484-5787255 GCF_000299155.1 Elephantulus edwardii
TGCATCTGAAAGTTGAACAATGACTAAGGATGACAGAAGAAGAATAGATGCCTTTAAATTGTGGTGGTGGTGGTGGTGGTGGCGATGGTGGTGGTGGTGGTGGTGGCGGTGGCAGTGGTGGGGGTGTGGTAGGGGGGTGGTGATGGTGGTGGTGGTGAAGAGTATTGACTACACCAAGAACTACCAAAAGAACAAATAAATCTGTCTTGAGGAAGGATAACCAGAGTGCCCTTTAGAGGCAAGGATGGTGAAATTTGCCCCATATTTAATGGTCATATTTTCAGAAGGAACCAGTTATAAATAGGGGCATCATTCTGGGAAAGGTAGATATTCAGCAAAAGACGGAAGACTGTCAAATGAGGTGGATTGACACAATGACTGCCACAAAGGGTTTGAGCAGGACAAGTTCAAATCTGTTGTTCACAGAGGTTTCCATGAGTCATAGTCAACTTGATGGCTCTTAATACCAACAACAGCCTTGGTGGCATAGTGTATAACAGAAATTTATTCATTCACTGTCTAGAGCTCCAGTTCTAGGGAAATGTTTTCTTTGTCAACTCATTAAACAGTCAATACTCTTCAGCTCAACAGTTCTAAGGTACTGATTCTTCTGTCTACCTTATTCAATGCCCAACTTACACATGCATTTGAGGGAATTAAAAATACCATGGCTTGGATCAGGTGGACCTTCAGGTTTTTGTTTTTTCATTCATATACATTGTGCTTTATACAATCTTTCACTTACATTGTGTTTCATACAATCATGCATATGCATTATATTTTATACGATTAATTACTATTGACCTATGCCTATTATTACCATATCTTTTCAAGTCCCTATTGAATCTTTCCTATTCCTTCAGCCCCTGTCCCATTTGCCCACTAAGTTCTGCTATCCTAATGATTTTCACCCTTCCCTTTTGGACATTTATACACATCTTTTTGTTGTAATGTACCATTGAGTCACTTGTGACTCCCCTGTCCTGAGCTAGTCTCACTGACTCTGCACACACTTACTCCTGTTTTACCCAAGTCACTGAATCAATCTATCTCATCCAGGGTCTTCCTCTCTGTTGCTGTCCCTCCACCCTTCCAAGCATGATGTCCTTCTCCAAGGACTGTCCCTCCTGGCAATGTGCCCAAAGTATGTGAGTCGGAGCTTCAAAATCCTAGTCCCCAAGGAGAAACTTGGTTTCCTCTCTCCAATACAGATCTAACTAGTTATCCAAAATAGACCGATACTATGAGTGACAAGATAACACCCATATGCATACAAGGAAGTCCAGTGAATACCACTATCATTCAAATATATGAACCAACTACTAGAGCCAAAGAGGAGGAAATAGAAGATTTCTACCAACTTTTGCAGTCAGAGATGCAATCAAGATGCATTAATAATAATAGGTGACTAGAATGCAAAAGTTGGGAACAGAGAAAAAGTGTCAGTAGTTGGAAAACATGGACTTAGTGACAGAAATGAAGCTGGAGATAGAATGATAGAATTTTGTACAATCAACAATGTATTCATTGCACATACTTTTTATAAGAAATACAAATGCATAATCCCAGAGGTGCACAGTTCAAATCCACTAGATATTCTGCTGGAGAAGGAGGGACAATCTCCTCCTGTACCAGTCAGATCTGATTTGACGGTACACGCACAAATATTAATAAAATAAATTTTTTTAAAAAAAGAAATACAAATGCAGGCTATACACATGGCTTTTACCTGGTGGTATGCATAGGAATCAGATCGATTACTTCTGTGCAAAGAATCACTGGAGAAGCTCAACATCAGCTGTAAAAACTAGACCAGGTGCTGATTGTGGAACAAACAACCAACTACCCATATGCAAGTTCAAGTTGAAGTTAAAGAAAATTAAATCAAATTCATAGGATCCAAAATTTGACACTGAGTCTACCCCACTCAAATTTCAAAAACATCTCAGGAACAGATTTAAGGCCTTGAACACCAATAAGTGAAGACCAGATGAGCTGTGGGAGGATATCAAGAATATAATCCAGGAAGAATGCAAAAGATCATTACAAAGACAGAAGAGGAAGAAAAGTCCAAAACTGATGTCAGATGAGACTCTGAATATTGTGCTAAGAGCACCAAAAAGCCAAAGCAAAGCGAAGAAATCAAGATATTAAGGATATGAACAGAAGATTTCAAAGGATAGCACAGGAAGACAAACAAAATATTATAATGAAATGTGCAAAATCAAAAGGGCCAAACTCTCTCAGCATGTCTTAAGCTGAAGGACTGAAGAACAAATTCAAGCCTCGAGTTCCAAAATGTTTAAGGATACTTTGGGAAGACTATTAAATAATGCAGGATGCATCAAAAGAAGATGGAAGTATACAGAGCCATTGTACCAAAAGGCATTATCTGACACAGAATAATTTAATGAAGCAACATTTAAGCAAGAGCCTGTAGTGATTGAGAAAGAAGTTCAGCTACTCTGAAAGAATTGGGGGGAAACAAGCCTCCAGAATTGACAGCATATCAGTTGACATAGTTCAACAACCAGATACTGTCCTGGATGAGCTCACTAAGTTGTGCCAAGAAATCTGGAGGACAACCACCTGGCCAACTGACTGGAAGAGATCTATATTTGTTCCCATTCCAAAGAAAGGTGATCTGACAGAGCACAGAAATTATCTAACAATATCATTAACATCACATGCAAGCAAGATTCTGCTGAAAATTATCCTAAAAAGACTGGAGCAGCACATCAACAGAAAACTGCCAGATGTGCAGGCTGGGTTTAGAAGAGGTTATAGTACTGGAGATATTATAGCTAACTTTAGACAGATCTTGACTGAAAGTAGAGAATAAAAGAGGAAGGTCTATCTGTGTTTCATTGACTGTGCATAGGCATTTAACTGTGTGGATCACAACTCTGAGATGAATGGGAATCCCAGAACACTTGATTATGCTTTGTGAAACCTATACTAGGACCAGGAGGCAGTCGTCAGAACAGAACAAGGAAACACTGCATGGTTCAAAATTGGGAAGGGCGTATGCCAGGGATGTATCCTGTCTCCATACCTTTTCAATCTATATGCAGAACAGATCATCCAGTAGGCTGGGCTCTATGAGGAGAAATGTGGCATCAGGATTGGAGGAAGACTCATCAACAACCTGTGTTATGCAGATGACATAACCCTGCTTGCTGAAACAGAAGCGGACCTGAAGCACTTGCTGCAGAAGGTCAAGGACTGCAGCCTTCAATATGGATTGAAGCTCAGCATCAAGAGAACAAAGATTCTCACCACTGGACCGACTGGCAGCGTCATGATGGATGGAGAAGAGATTGAGATTGTTAACAGCTTTAGTTTGCTTGGCTCCACAATCAACACTCTTGGTACATACCAGCAGCCAGGAAGTCAAAAGACAAATTGCACTTGGGAAAGTCTGCTGTCAGGGACCTCTTCAGAGTTCTGGAAAGCAATGATGTCAGTCTGGAGACTAAGGTGCGGCCAGTCCAGGCCAAAGTTTTCGCAATTACTTGTTATGCATCAGAAACCTGAACAATGACTAGGGATGATAGAGAATATATGTCTTTGAGCTATGGTTCTGCAGAAGAGTACTGAATGAATATACCATAGACTGCCAGGAGAACAAACAGCTGCTCCTTGGAGACAAGGATTCTGAGGCTTTGTCTGACATAATTTGGGCATGTTGCAAGAAGGGACGAGTCCTTAGAGACATTATGCTTGGAAGGGTTGAGGGACAGCACGAAAGAGGAAGGCCCTTGATAAGAAGGATTGATTCAGTGACTGGGGTAGTGAAGGTAGATGTGTCAGAGACAATAAGGCTAGCATAAGATAGAGCAGGGTTCAGAGCTGGTGTACATAGGGTAGCTGTGAGTTGCAAGCCACTCGACGGCATATAACAACAACAAGTTATCCTTCTGCTTTTATAATAATGCCGTATTTGTTCCTATGAGGCTGGTTTCACTTGGCTGTATTATATTTTTGGAGTTTCATACTTATCATTTGAGAATGGTAATTTTAGCACATTTACAGGAGAGAAAGAAAAGTTGATAGTGATCATTGAATCAAAACCTCAGAGGGTGAAATCCACCACTACTTTGCTGGAGAGATATATGAGGCAATCTGCCTATTTATGATTGTTTCAGCCTCAGAAACTCAATGAATGATCCCATTATTTTTAATAAAAATCCCAAGTGATTGCCATCAACTTGGAACTGACTCATAGCTGACCCTCTAGAAGATTGCCCATCTTTCTCTCAAGGATTTGGATTGGCAGTCCGACTCCTTACTCAGTGGGCCACCATATCTCCCTTGCGCTGGAACAGGCAGTGGGGGGGGGGGTGTTTTTGTTTGTTTTTATCTTGTGTAAAGTAAGTAAATAGATTGGTGGCTAGTCCAGAGGAGCTGTTAACCCAAAGGCAGGTAGTTTGAAATCAACAATTCCTTCCAAGGGAGAGAAATGGAGAATCTCCTCCAGTGTGATTCATGGCCTCAAAAAACCCCTATCGAAATGGTCAGCTGTGAGTTGTTCCAACTTAACAGTTTTAGTGTTATAAACAGCTATGCTAAAATTCCAAAGACTCGTGGTTCGAATCTACCAATTGCTCTGATGGAGAAGGAAAGGCAATCTCCTTCTGTGCGATTTATTGCCTCTAAAAATTTACTTGAGAGCCAACTTTAAGTCATTTCTGACTCACTTCGTGCACAGCAACAATAAACAATGCAAGGAGCTCTGGTGATGTATGCAAGGACTGTAGGTTCCAACTGCTGCCTTTGAGTTAGTTCGATTACAAAAGAAGTTGGATGCCCACAAGGGGCGGGAATACTCGCTTTTACTTAGATCTGAATCCTCCTAGCACCAAGTATGTAGTGAGTAGTTTCTGTTTATCAGTGGTACTAAGGGAAAGTAAAAGTATCGCATGTCTGAAAGAAATGGCATCTGAGCTATGACAGCCAATTTCATGTATTACTTCATTTTGTCAGCATTGAGCTATTCTCAAAAGGAGCCACTTTTGAACTTGACTGACTACATTGGCAAATTTTCGAGCTACAAAATGGGAAGTTGTCACTTAATATTAAAGTAAATAAAAATAAGCACGGGAATGAGCAGTGATTTTACATGGCCATATGTGCCAAGTCAGGTTTCACCGGCCCGAGGAAGGTGGACGACACACACAGCAAGCGCCCTTGTCCTCATCCACTGGACCGGGAACTGGCATGAGCTGGGCACAAGCAACCAGCGCTGGCGCTTTTGTTCAGGGACATAATGCAGCCTTTGCCCCAGGAGAGCGCCAGGTAATTGGGCAGCGAGGGGCAGAGGGGTGAATCTGAAACAAAGAGAGACCAGCCCGGGAAAGCCCTTGGGACCCCAGAAGGAGAGACGAGATTCTGATTTGGCGGGAGCAGCTGGTATTGACTATTAATAAATAATAAGACTGTCGCAAATCTATCAGGCACTTTATTGACAAAAACCCATTAAATCAAGTCTACAATGCATTCTTCTTCGTGGTAACAGTAGCTCCATACGTTCATTCCTCCTTTTCCCTCCGTATCCGCTAAGTGTGTTTTGGCATCACCACTGTGACAAAGTATCTGACGCTCGGAGAGGTCCAGCTCTCCGACCACAACTCGGGGACTTCAGGCTGGAACCGCAGAGGCCCGACCCCGCTCGCAGCGCCACCCAGCGATCCGCGGGGCCGCCTTCTGGCCGTGGGAGCGCCGCAGGGGCGGGCCGGGAGCGCAGGTGGCGGCGCCCCGCGAGGGGGCGG
>NW_006399914.1:5787460-5792299 GCF_000299155.1 Elephantulus edwardii
CTGCACGCCCGGAGTGCGCCCTCTGCCCTCACGGGGACAGAGGGCCCCGCCGCCGTTATGTTGCCGGCCATCTACACCGCTCTGGCCGGACTGCTGCTCCTGCCGCTACTGGTGAACTTCTGCTGTCCCTACTTCTTCCAGGACATGGGCTACTTCCTGCGGGTGGCCGGCGTGGCCCGGCGGGTGCGGGGTTACGCGCGGCGGCGGCCGGTGCGCACCCTCCTCTGGCTCTTCCAGGAGAGAGCGCGCCAGACCCCACACAAGCCTTTTCTGCTCTTCGGCGATGAGACGCTCACCTACGCACAGGTGGACCGGCGCAGCAATCAGGTGGCGCGGGCGCTGCACGACCAACTTGGCCTGCGCCAGGGGGACTGCGTGGCGGTCTTCATGGGCAACGAACCAGCCTACGTATGGCTGTGGCTGGGTCTGGCCAAGCTGGGCTGTGCCATGGCGTGCCTCAACTACAACATCCGCGCGAAGTCCCTGTTGCACTGCTTCCAGTGCTGCGGGGCGAAGGTGCTGCTGGCCTCGCCAGGTGAGCCCTTGGGACGCGCCCCGCCCTGGGAATGGTACTTCTCCACCTCCTGGCCAAGCACCTGCAGCGTGTAGTGGGGGCTGATGAGGAATGTTTCAATTGGAACTGGGGGATAGAGCAGAGGAGAATGGCAACGCTAATAATGATCACTGGAATTACCAGTTGTTGAAATGTATGCGTGCTGGGCACTGTTAAGCACTGTAGCATTTACAGTATTCTTTTTAATCCTCAGAACAGGTAGGATTTGCATAGTGCTTATGTAGATGAGGTCATTTAGGCCTAGGAGAGGGAGAGACTCAAGTCCCAGGTCACAGAGCTAGAGGGTAAAAGAGCAAGAAACAGGCAACCTTCAAACTCTAACTCTTTCCCAATTCTTACAACATCTACATGTCTGTGTAGCGGATCCTGAGTGAAAGCCATAGATGCTTACAGATTGCTGTCATCTCTGCATCCCGATTGTCTGAGTTTAAGAAAATCATTTCACCTCTCTGTTCCTTGGTTTTCATGGAAAGCAGGCTTCCCAGCTGCTTCCAGCTTCCAAGCGTTCATAGCATCCCTGGCTTCTCACCACTGAGAAGGCAACCCTACCACATACTCAAGAAGATTCTGGGGCTCGCCTGTGGTGCCCTTGTGGGTCTCCAGTGCATTTCTAATGTTGGGGAGCCACTTCCCCAGTTCTACAGTGGCCTTCTGGCACCTGTTAATCAAGCTTGAAAGGATAACGTCCTGCAAGAAGAATGAGCCAGGTCAGGAAGAAACAGAACGTGCTATGCACAGGCAGGTGGTTTTGCCTTCTCAAGGGGCTAGTTTTTGTACTTGAATAAGGTTACATCATTCTCTATTAATAAAAGGAAGTCTAAGCAGCATGAGTGAAATCCTACCTTTCTGGAATGCCGTCCATACCATACCCTATGCTGAATAGTACATGCATTGCTTTGGATAATATTTTCTCCCATTATATACCTGAGAAAACTGAAGCTTAGAATTCAAAATTAATTTTAACTTCTACCCTCATGCTCTATCCTTATATCATGCTGCTTTCCTCTGTAAGGATGTAGTAAGAGAGCTGGAAACATGTGTCTGGTCTACCAATTCATTTTATAGCTAGGAAAAGTGAAACAAGTTCAGATTGTCGACCACCAGGTATGGATGAGATGCCAGTTCACTTGTAGGAAACTAGGAACTGACACATCTGTTTTATGGAGCATTAAAAAAAAGTCAAAAAGCTAAAGATGAGTGGGAACAATGTTAAAGACAGTCGAATTATTTTGAAGGAGGAGCATTTTCAATGTGTTGTAATGATTCCTAATTGCCGGGCAGGGGGTGGAGGAGGGGATAAGAAAATCCTGCTTAGTAACACCAAGACTCTAAAGCTTATTATTTAATCAGCTGACTTGGAGAAAAGTATTGGCACTATGATCTTTGTACCACTTCAAGAGTCACTGAAACAGCACTTTCCCCCTTGATCAGTGGACCTGATGCCAGTGAGGCCAATCAAAGGGCATGGACTTGTATTGGAGAGGAAACCCAAGTTAAAGTGACTGTAATAGTGTTTCAGGAGTCCTTGGGTAACAAAAACAAGTAAGAAATAGTTAACCCTCAGCTGCTCACTGAAAGGTTGGAGGTTCAGATCAACCCAGAAGCACTTTAGAAGAAAGGTCTGGTGATCTACGCCCAAAAAAAAGTCAACCACTGTAAATTCTGTGAAGTGCAGTTCCACTCATTGCATGTGAGGTTGGCATGAGTCAGAATCCACCAAGGCAGGAGTTTTGTTGTACTTTTGATGAGTTGCAGGATTGAATTTTCAAACTTTACAACAGAGTTTCCTAGTGGTCTGTAACAGCATTCTGTAATATTGTCAGAAATATAGCCAGTTAGGTCCCCCATTCAGCCAGTGGTCCTCTGCCATAGTGTATTGTTTTTAGTCAGTATCAATAGAGATGGTTAGGAAATTCCTTTATTACTAGATTCTACAGTGGACCTACTGCACTCTTGGGCAGTAAACGGGCCTTTGGCGAAGTCAGTTTTTTTTGTTTTGTTTTTTCAGTCTGTCAGATAGCTTTAGGGACAATGCAGAATTACATTGTGACCTGAAACAGTGACTAAAAAGGGGGTAATAATACGTGTTTAGGAAATGTGCCTTGTGTATTTTCTTAAATGAAGAAATTCTTAGAATTCTTTGAAATTAAGGTTGGAAGGGATTTCAGAGATTCTAATCCTATAATTCCTCACTTTTAATAAGTGTGTTATACTTGAGGGAGCTCTGGTGGCCTAGTGAATAAGGAGTTGGACAATGGTTGGAATCCACCAGCTGCTTTGTGGGAGAAAGATAGGCAGTCTCCTCCCATGCGGTTTATGGCCTCTGAAAATGCTGGAGCCGTGAGCTGGAGCAATGAGTTGAGTTATATTTGAATAAAAGTCCAGAAAAGAAACTATAATGAGCCCATGAATCATCTGGGAAACATATTTTTAAAACCAGCTTCTTGAGTCCACTCCCCAAAAAGAATAGTTCAATCAGACTGTGATGGGATCTAGGGATGAATATTTTTATAAAAAGCCCTACTCACTCCAAGATGATTTTGAGCTGAAGTCCAGGCTTTGAGACAATCTACTTCAATCTAGTCCTTTTGTTAATGAACAAACAAGGACCCAGAAGGGTGTCAACAGATGCCCAGGGTCATGTAGCTGATTAGCAACTGCGATCTGGGGACAGAATCCAAATGTTTTTCTCACCATCAAGGGTACTTTTTATTTTTTTTTTTTAACACTGAGCATAAACGAAAAGCTTTCAAAACCTTGGAGTGGTGACAATTCAACAGTTTGCTTCTGAACTTTGAATTTCAGTCTCAGGGCCTGTGGGCTCGTAAGAACTCTACATTTCTAGCTCTGGAGTCTATGTAAAGGACTAGTGCCATGTCATTTATCGGGAGGATTGATTGAGCCATAATTGATTGTTGGGGGCACTTCATAAAATTTAAGGAGTCTCTGTATTGTACAAATGGCTAATGCACTCAGTTTTTGCTAAGAGATTGGTGATTCAAGCCCACCCAGAGGTGCCTTAGAATAAAGGTGCCTGGTGATCCACTTTTGAAAAATCAGCCACTTAAACCCCCCGCCCCGAGTCCAGTTCTATCCAAACTCACATGGGGTTACCATGAGTCAGAGTTGACTGGCAGCTGGTGTTTCATAAAGCTTAACAAGGTGCAACCTTGCCAGGGATTTTAATCCTGAATTCCTTCAAAATTTACTATGCATACATAAAGTTGAGTCTCACAAACATGTCTCTGAATCAGACAAGAGCTACTCTCCACACCAAGAGCATGGGTTTTTTTCAGTAGAATACATTTCAGGATGCTTTTCCATTTCAGCTAATGCACATACTTATGTTGTAATTGATTTAAGGTAACTTGTTGTGCTGATAGTTTTTCAAGCAACTTCCCATATGTAGAATAGCAGGGAAACAGGGAAGTATCTTTCATTTCACCTAACTTGAGACATTTTGTAGAGGGGGGGGGGGAAAGCCAAACAATGCTGAAATAGTAAATTCACTGTTAAACTATTCATTTATTTTGTTGTTGTTGTTTTTTATTAATACTAGCATTAAGATATTCCTAAAATGGCTCCTCTACTGGAAGGGTAACCCAGGTCTTTCAAGTATCTCTTTGTCAACTCACTAAGCAGGTCTATTTTACCTGACACAAAATAACTATGTAAGATGCCCACAGGGTAGATACTATTCTTGTACAAAGCTATAGGACTAATCTGTCTGTTGTCAAAGAGGTTATAAGGGCCTCTGAGACCAGAAGAGCTAGATAGTGCCCCGCTCTGCTGCCAAACACTCTGAAAGGAATTATAATAGAAGACCCTGCATAGAATGGGAGGGAAAGATGAAAACAAAATGCTCAGGCTTACTGATCTGATAGAGACTATTGAAACCCTGGATATTTATGGCCCGTAGTTACCTTTCCAAGCTAGAACTGAACTCATCCTCACCCTTCTCTATCCCCTACCTCTCCAACTCACTATGGCTCATCTCACAGCCAAACAATAGGTCTAAAAATAATCAAGCAATGGGCCTATAAAGTGAATATTAACACTAGGCACTCGCTTTTTTATTATTATTATTAAATTTTATTAGTTTCAATGAACATTCACAGGGATTCTGGGCTTTCACTCCTTCATTGCCGCGCCATTCTCTCCACCCTCCTCCCCAGTTTGTACTTCTTCCCCGCCATCCGAATGTCTGTTTTAATTGTCCAATTGCCACAGTGCTTGTCAAAGTCAGTTCTGATTAATCTCCTTTG
>NW_006399914.1:5799624-5800367 GCF_000299155.1 Elephantulus edwardii
GCAAGCAACTCAATGGCACATAACAGCAACTGATTTGGTTCTGGCTTGCCTGCTCATCCTGATTTCCAGAATGGTTCTACTCATCCACACATTTCTCTTCTTCCCTTCCTTAATAAAAGGAAGATTTGATATATTAGTTTGTTGGGGTTTGGTGTGTTTTTTTCTTTTCCTTTGAACAAGGGAACATGATAGATTTTAAGGGCGGGGAGTTTTAGTCACCTGCTTTCCCATCACAAAGTTTGCACTTCTTTTTCTGAAGATCTCTTTTAGTCCACAGTTTACTCTGGTATGTTTTTTAGGAAGTAAATGCCACTCCTCCTTCCAAGAAGGGTGTACTACACACCCTTAAAATCACACTCTGTAAATATTCCTGCTCATCCCTAAACTTTGTTTAAAAGCTCAAGAGTGTGTTCTTTACCAAGCAGAGGAGTCAAATGTAGTGTGTATGCCTCTTTAGAAGACAGATTCCCAAAACAACTGTGAGATATCATCTCACCTCAGTCAGAATAGCAAATTTTTTTTCATCATTTTAATGAACATTTAGAGAGATTTTTGGATTTCCATTCATTCATTGTTGCACTTTTCTTCCTGCCCAGCCCTCCCCCCAGCCCCCTACCCCAGTTCACTCCTCTCTTTGAAAAGTAAAAGAAAAATTCTTTCTTTGATATACAATCCCCCCGCACCCCTCCCACCGCCCCAAGTACACTCCACTATGCAACCTTAATTGTGGACTCTTGTGATAA
>NW_006399914.1:5800467-5805859 GCF_000299155.1 Elephantulus edwardii
CGCCATACTGCTTTTCATAGGGGTTGCACCATTTTACACTCCCACCAACAGTGAATCAGGGTTCCAGTTTCTCCACAACCTCGCCAGCATTTGTTGCTTGAGGCACTCACTTCTTAAAATAATCAACCATTCAAGATCAAAAGAACAGAAATGAAGCTCAAAAGACAAGAAGGATATAAATGCATGAAACAATGTTATTGAAGGAGAAAAACATTAATAAAAAAAGAAGAAAAGGCATGGACAGGTAAAAGGAAGAGCAAACACAAAGAGGAATGGGAAGAGTTACAATGTGAGGATTACAATTGATGCAGTAAAGCAACAGGTGAATGAATAGTTAGATGGAGAACCAGTTTGTTCTATAAACTTGCACTCAGACCGTAAAGTGAAAAAGAGGAGAGCAAGGTTACATGGGACAGAGAGCCATTATAAGATGGTTCCACTTATCTTTGACCTGGTTTGGTGCAGTTGCATAAAATGAAATTGGATCTTCTTTAAATAATGTGATTAAATAAAATTGTTTCCAGTAGCTTTCAAAAATATTGCATCATTGAAAGTGCTGAAACAGGAGACCTTCGTTATAAAATCACCACTGGGATCAAGGGTCATTTTTTTTCTATTTTAATTGTTGAGGTTAGATTAAGAAAAACCAATTATACAACAATTTCATTTTCAAATTAAGAAACATTTAGTGTAGCCTCACAAGGTCCAAATTAGTTACTGTAGAATATGGTAGAATAAGGATATGAATTAGTTCAAGGTTCCTAAAGTCCAGTAAAAAAAAAACCCTAAGCCCACTGCAGTCGTGACAACCGGAGGTGAACAATGGCTGGAAGAGCTGCAGCATATGAGGAAAAGAGAAAGCAGAGGGCAAAGGAAATAAGACTTCTTGGGAGAATTGATAACAAAGTTGCATAACTGCAGTTGGAACACTCAGCCACACCCAAACCAATGTCATTCTAACTCATAACAATCTATGGGACAGAGTCGAACTTTCTCATAGGGTTCCAAAGGTTGTAAATCTTTATTGCAGGAGACCAATGGACATCTTCTGTGCAGTTTGCTGCCTCTGAAAATCCACTGGAGGTTCAGCTATGGGTCAGTTCCACCTTGACAGCACACACACAACAACAACACCACTTTATGGAAGTGGACAGCCACATTGTTCTCTTGCAGAGTAGCTGGTGTGTCCAAGCCAAAAATCTTGTAGTCAGTAGTCAAGTGTTTAACCATTGTGACACCAGAGTTCCTCAAAGGGAACACAAAAAGCACTTTTTATCTGGTTTCTAACAAGATGAGATGCTTCATAAAGAGTTTCACAATGTAAACTAAAACTTAAGGAGTGGTAATTTCTCTACACATATAAACAAGTGCATTGCCTTTGACGGATTCCAACACATAATGACCCAATGGGACAGAGTAAAGCTGTTCCACAGGCTTTCAGAAGCCATAAATCTTTTTGTAAGCACCTTTCCCCATCTTTCTTCCAAGGATCTGCTAGTAATTTCTAACTCTGATGGCTTAGAGGTAAGTTAATTGTGCTTCCAACTCAAAGGATTGCAGTTAGAATCCACCACCTGCCCTGCGGCAGAAAGATTTGTATGCCATGCGATTTATTGCCTCTGAAAACCTGCTGGAGGGTCAGCTTTGGATCTGTTCCAACTGGACAGTTCACAACAATGGCAGTCTTTTGGTTAGCAGCCACATGTTTCTAGCACTGTGCCACCAGAAACTATGGAACCACTTTTAGATGACTGCATGAAAGGACTCTAAAATAGAGAAAATAGGGATTCAGAGATGCCAAGAAGAGTCAGTAGTCACAAGAAGAATCACTTCCAAAAAAGGAGATAATTTTCCAGTATCAATGTTAGACCAGAATCAAGAAACAGAAATGATCTAATATCCAGTCTTCTGGGCTGCCCCTGCTGTTCCATCACTAACTTAGATGAGTTTCTTCACTGTGGAGTTATTTTTTGTTTGTTTGTTACTGTTGGGGGAGGGGGTGTGCGCGCACTTTTAACAAAAGTTCACAAAAAAGTTGGATTTTTTTTTTCATTCATTCATTGTTGCACATTTTCCTCCCTACCAGTTCACTTAAAAAAAAAGTCCTTCATTGCTGTATAATTTCTTCCCTCCCCCCTCCAACCACTCCTCCAGTCTACTTTGCTATGCATCTCTTATTCTGAACTGTTGTCACGCAAATAATGTGTACTCATATATTGATTTTAAATAGTTCGTTCTTTCATCTGTTCCAGTGTAGTGTTCATAATTTATCCCCTTTTTCCTTAATTTCCTCCCAATCCCTAAGTCATTCCTCTTTTATAACAGTGGCATTATATAGTATTTGACCTTTTGTGACTGAAATATTTCACTCCGCATAATGTCCTCCAGGGTGGTCCATGATGTATAATATTTTATGAGTTCCTTGTTTTTTTATTGCTGCATAATATTCAATTGTGCGAATATACCATTATTTTTCTATCCATTCATTTGTTGATGGGTACTTGGGTTGCTTCCATCTCTTTCCTATTGTGAGTAACACAGCAGTAATCATATGTGTGCATATACCTATTGGGTAACAGCTCTGGTTTTTTTAGGATATGTTCCTAATAGTGGAATTGCTGGGTCAAATGTTATTTCTAACTTTTTGAGAAAGCGCTATACCGCTTTCCATAGCGGTTGCACCATTTTATACTCCAACCAGGTGTGAATAAGGGTTCCAGTTTCTCCACAACCTCACCAGCATTTGTTGTTTGCTGCTTTGTTAAACTGTGCTGTTATTACTGGGGTGAGGTGATACTGTATTTTGAATGCTCTGAAGGTTTGGACTTTTCTCTTTGATCTTTGAATGGCTTCATAATAATATTTAGCATGTAATAAAAACCAAACCACCTCAAACTCACTGCCCTCAAGTTGGTTATGACTCCTCATCATAGTGACCCTCCATTGCATTTCAAGGCTGTAAGTCTTCACGGGAGGAGATTACCCATCTTTCTACTCAAACCTCCTGCTGGAGACTACTAGCCTTTTGGTAAGCAGCTCAGTACAATACCTGCTCCACCACCAGGATTCCTTTAACACATTATAATTCAAATGCAGGCTCAGGCTGTCGATTCAGTTCTGACTCACAGCAACCCTTCATAGGTGTCCAAGGCTGTGTACAAAACTTCATCAGAGATTTCTCATCTTTCTCCCTCTGAGCAGCTTGGTGGATCCAGCCTCCACACACATGTGGCTTTTGGTTAGCCAAGAAAACACCCCACCCACTACACCCCAGAGCTCCTTTTAGCACATTACAGGCACTTAACACGTTGCCGCACATTTTTAAATTGACAGCCATGCTTAGAAACACATTTTGCCATCATTTGCGGCAACATGTTTTAATAATGTTTGTTAGCAGTTCTCTTTGGTTATAACAGCTTTTCTTCCCTGGAGCTTAAGAACCATTGGTTGGGACATAAGAGCCTGAAAAATGATGTACAGCATCAGATCTATCCTGATGAGGAAACTCCTTGGCCCAGCTTTAGCTCACCACAGGCCAGCACATCTCGTGAAGACTCCGTGTCACCAGGTCCAGTTCCTCCAGCTGTGGGCTGTAGGAGAATCTTTCTATGAGATTTAGTGACATTCTGCCAGAGAAGCAGAGAGAGGCGACAGGTGCTAAGCAAAGGATGAATTGAGACTATTTTAGAGACTGTATCAGAGACATTCTATGCATGAGTGAGGTAGTGAATAGGAGGACACTTAATGAGTAATATATTCAAGGACTGGCATCTCAGTCAACGTTTGAATGCGGACCTAACTGAAAGATGTCATAAAAATTGCCTTGTCCTCTTCATGACTAAAAGTTTTTAAGGTGATAGTGAATCCCTAGCCAGGAACAAGCTAGCAAATGGGGAAATGTTTACAGTTCATTTTTGTTGTAAATAGCAGGGTAAATAAACTCTGAATCAGCTCTAATGTTATTTTCTCTAAGGAGAAGTGAAGGGTTAGAATTATTGTGCATAAATAATAAGTGGCAGCAGTAGTTATCATTGAATCGGTTCCAACCCACAGAGACCCCATGCATGTCAGAATAGAACTGCTCTGTAGGGTTTTCAGTGGCTCACTTTTTCAGGAATAAGTGGCCACACCTTTATTCTGAAGTGCCTTGGGTGAACTCAAAGGTACAACTTCTTAGCAGCCAAGTGAGCTATATGTTCACATTGCCCAGGGTTACTCCGTAGTTAGTATAAGAGGTGAGTTTTTGAACATTACTTCTCCCAACCTCTGAAAAGGAGGTTAGAAAAAGGTAGTTGGTGGGTAAGTGGCTCGGTTGCTTACTGACGTCCTTGTTGTTCGGTGCCATCAAGTGAACGTGAATGCATAGCGACCCTGTGAACAGCAGATCTGAGCCTTACCCCAGCCTCTACCATCCGCACCGTCTTTGATGTGTTCAAGCCCATTCTTTACATTCAGTGTCAGTCCATCTTGTTGAAGATCTTCCTGACCCTCTACCTTTCCAAGCATGATATCTTTTTCTAAGGATTGGCCTCCTCAGTTGATAATAATTATGTAAGATTTCATCTAAGCTGGAAACTGCATGACAAATAATTACCCTTGATATCAAGGCTCCTTAGAAGGCAAAAGATCATATATACAAGAACTTCAAATGAGATAAGTAACTGATAATATTAATTATGCTATTATATAAATGTGAGGTGATTGTGTTTTCCTTTTAAAGATTTCTTAGTCCAGCAGTGCAACTTGATTAAACATCCTTTTAACCTCAGGGCTGTTTGTTTTGTGGGGTGGAGTGGGCAGCATCTTTTGTTATTACCTGTGTATTAACAGTGTTCTGGTGGATGTACATACTAGACAGTAAGTTACTAAATATCCTCATTCCTAACTTCTCATGATAAAATGGCAAGATCACATTTACAACTGACTTGCTAAGAAATATTCTTAAGCTGCTTTCAAAGGTTGTGGTAGAACCAGTTTGTATTGTCTTTCTGAATGAAAAAAAGCATTAAACTTCCAATCCTGACTGGCTCACCTGTTATTTTACCACTTTATATTCATCCCGGCCAATTGTGATCAGAATGTGATTCCTTCAGGCACTTTCTTTTCGTATCTTATATTATTATGAAAGATTTCTAGTTTTATTTCACCAACTTGGTTAGTTATACCTTCAGTGAGGCACTCTGTTGACAGGACAAGCTAGTAAGCAGATTGCAGAGAAAACTCTCTTTCTATCAGGAAGCTGCCTGTCTATCATCAGCCACCTTGATGATCAGTACTGATTGGGCTCTATGAGGAGAACTGTGGTGTTAGAATTGGTGGTAGATCTATCAACAATCTGCATTATGCAGATGACACAATCCTGCTTGCTGAAACTGAGGAGGACCTGAAGCGC
>NW_006399914.1:5808025-5834756 GCF_000299155.1 Elephantulus edwardii
TAATAATAATAATAATAAAATTCTTTTTTAAAAGGCCGATCCTGTGAATTAACAAGCACTGGACAGCAAAGAAGTGACCAGCTGCTTCCAGAAAGTTAGGCACTTTTGTACAAACATGCACATGGTGCAGAGAGATGGGGATCCCAAAGTCCCAATATTTCTTTTCAACATAATCTCCTATTCATAGTTTCCATGCTCACTTGCACAATTATAGTTTATCCATTTTTTATTTGGCACTGCAATTCTTTTGTTACTGAATACACTTAGGTCTCTACTGAGCATTTATAATGATCTTCTTAATAGCATGTGAGTCTTCTTAAACTATTTCCCTAGTGTTGGGCATTGAAGTCACTTCCAGTTTCATTTTTACAGGAAATTAAACAGTGAACATCTAGTTTTGCTTTCTTCTATTAGGAGGCATATACCTTGTAAGAGGTCAAAGGTTACAACTATTTTTATGGCCTGATCTGTAATATAGTTAATGCTTTATTAATTTACAAAAAGCATTTTGCCATTGTGCGAAGCAAACAAGGGCATAAAGCAATTAAAAATTTGCTAACCCTTGCCCAGTGGATTGAGTTTATAATAGCACATGTGAGAGCCAAAGCTTTAAGAAAGTCCCACCACCCACCTACTCAGCGCAAGTTCTACAGCTCGAGGCGTGTTTGTGGACTACACCAGCCCTCATAGGCATTTATGCACTGAGATTTTCTGCTCCCAGTGGTTCCAGTTTCCAAGCAAGCCTTCTTGTAATGGAAAAATGTACATTAAAAAAAATGTTCTAAATGTGAACTATTGGTGAAGAGACTACAGAACTTGACTCACAAGATTCGTGCCCATGTTTAAAGTTTACGACAGGGCTTTAATACCTCTGAAATGGAAAGATTTTGAAATGTTTCAAACCTTAGTATATCTAGTTTTTGTATTTAAATGGATAAAAGTATGTCAGTACAATTAAAATATCCATACCCACTGCCAGTGAATCAGTTCTGACACACAGCAACACTCCACTGGGCTTCCAAGACTGCAAATATTGCTAGAAGGAGACTGTCTGTCTTTCTTCGTGAGAGTGACTGGTAGATTTGAACTGCTGACTTTTCGTTTACCAGCCCAATAAGTTACACGCTATACCACCAAAACTCCTTGTAATTAAAATAATTGAACCTACTTGACAGCAACTAACAACAACCACGTACATATTCAGTAGCCCCTCAAGAATCAAGTGGTCTGTAGTCCATCAGTAAAATGAAGTGTTGCACAGAAATAATATGATTTAATAATGTGTTTTAATGCATTCTTTAAAAGCACCCCACTCAAGTTTTTAGATGGCAGAATAGAAATGCCAAAGTTAATGCTCACATGGCCATATCTGCTCACATAATTCTCACGTGTAGCAGATGATGAAGAGAGCACAGCTCTCAACTCAAATCTCTGCGCCAGCCTACACAGCAAACCGCCTCACCTCACTGAGCCCCTTTCCTCATTTGCAGAAATAGGGCAATTGTATCTAGATCACAGGATGGGCCTCATCCATAGGGAATTGTGCTGTTAACCCAATGGTGGTGCCTCTAGGTGGTTTGAATCCACCAGCAGCCCCAAGAGAAAAAGACAGTCTCCTCCCGTGTGATTTACTGTCTCTGAAAACTGCTGGAGGGTCAGCTATGAGATGATTCCCACCCAGTGGCTATGAATTTGAGTTGAGTTTGGCATCACAAGGCTGTTGTGAAAATTATGTTAGTTAATATGTGAGAAACTAATATAAAACTGTTTTGTACAAATGAAAATGTTTTGAGCATTATTATTAGTAAGAATAAGAGGTACGGTGGATGCTTTGATGTGCTGCCCATGTCCTCCCAGCTGGACTGAGGACCTTCTTCCTAAACTTCTGGGCCTGCTGGGGCTGAGAGTTCTACACTGAGATTCTTTCTTTCCAGGACTTACCTGTGATCATGGAAAACTGCTTGGCCCAAGGTCACACCCCACTAGCCCCAGCCTGCATCCATGACCGGCTGATGCCAGGATATAAAAGCAAAGCCCCCTTCCTTTCATTTGGAACAACCCTGAAAAACTCCGCCCCAGATCCAGACTCCCTCAGAGGAACAGTTGAGGGAGGCTGCTGTTGTAACTCCGTTATATATAGTTCCATTTTCCCTCTATCCAGTCTCACTTCTCCTAAAGTTTCACAGGTGGTATTCCCAAGAGTACTCATACACACAAATCCCAAAGTCTCAGAGTGCCAGCAAAGCCAGCCTGCCCCAAGCAGAAATATTTGGGTATCTGTGTCTGGTCAGAGTCCCTGGGTAGTGCATGCAGAGGGCTAATGTGCTCAGAGACTAACCAGAAGTTCCACGGTTTGAGTCCACCCAGAAGAGCCTCAGGAGATCCACTTCTTTAAAGTTGCCATTGTCAACCCTGTGGAGCTCAGCTGTACTTTCTCTCACACACACCAAATCACAACAGTCAGAGTTGCCTCTCTGGCAACTGATTTGTATGACTGGTTGAAGCCACTCTTCTCCTAGATGAACAGATCTTACAGTAAGAATTACTAAAACAATTCAGGAGTGAAGGAGAGTGCATGGAGACCCAGTCATACGTGTGGAAGACTCATAGGGTGAGGGAATACATTAAATGTCAAATGCAGGGGGAGCTCTGGTGGCCTAGTGGCAAGAAGCTGCAACTAAAATCCCAGAGGTGAACGGTTTGAATCCACCAGATGCTCTGCCGGGTAAGGAGGGACAATCTCCTCCTGTACCAGTCAGATCTGATTTGACGGTACACGCACACAAAAATAATAAAATAAAATAAAATTTAAAAAAAATGTCAAATGCAGAGCTGACAATAACATTCAGGTCTACTTTTTTGTTCAGCCGTCAGTTTTTATAGCAGAATCTCTAAGTTTAAGGGGAAAAAGACTGCCACAAGGTATGCCAGTTTTCAGAGCAGAATCTGTAAGTCTAAGGGAAGAAAGGCTGCCACAGAGTATCCTAATATAGTTAGGAGCCAGAGGTGGTAGAGGGAGAGTGTGCTCTTCTCATCTCTTGAAATGACTTTGGTAAAGGTCAGAAACCACAAAGTAGATGTCTACAAGGAACATGGAGTAAGTACAAAATGCCGGATCTTACTCACTTGACTTCTGATCAACCATGACCACTGCTTAGTTACAATTACTTTTGTTGTTATTACTAACCAAAACCTGTTGCTAATAAGATGACTCCTACTCATGGTACAACTGCCCCACAGAGTCTCTGAGGCTATAATCACTACTGAAGCAGGCTGTCACATTTTTCTCCTAGTGGATTTGAACTGTCAGCCTTTCAGTTAGCAGCTGAACACTTAACCACTGTGCCATGAAGGGCCCTTTGGTTTAGTGTTTTTAAAGTAAGAGAAAATACTGTAGTACGTTTTCCTTTCTTAAATTACTGGACAGTCTAAAGTCCCTTTGCCCCATCATTTCCTTCTCATCACGACAGCTACCTGTCTATTTTACCTCCTGAACATCTCATGCATGCATCCACCTTCTTTCCACTCAGTGCCACTGCCCTAGTGCAGACAAGCTTCATCTGCTAACTGGCTGTTCAGTAAGCCCTCCTCACTGGTCTTCCTGCCCCATCCCACTGTCTTGTACTAGTTTTCTAGGATTGTCATCACAAAGGATCAACTGGGCAGCTTAAATAACAGACGTTTCTTCTCTCACACTTCTGGAGACTGAAAGTCCAAAAGCAAGTTATCGTTGGCAAAGCTGGTTCCTTTTGAGGTTGGCTGTGTGGGGAATCTGTTCCCTATCTTTCCCAGCTCCTAATAGTTTCCTGAATCCTTGGCATTCTTCAGCTTACAGTCACATCATACCAGTCTCCGCCTTTGTCTTGGCACAGCATTCTCTTCTCTGAATCTGTGTGCAAATTTCTTTCTTATAAAATGTCTTAGTTACTTAATGCTGCTGTAACCGAGATACCACAAGTGAATGGCTTTAACAAATTGAAGCTCTTAACTCTTAAGAGTCTCCCTCCCTACTCATTGCCGTCAAGTCAGAACCAACTCATAGCTGACCTTCTAGTGGGTTTTCAGAGGTTGTGAATCAAGAGGAGATTGTCCATCTTTCTTATAAGAACCAAATGGCAAATTTGGACCACCAGAGAGGCAGCACCTTGGAGTTAACAATGTAACTCTCAACCCACTAGGTCACCAGAGCTTCCTCTTTTAGAGTTTAAGAAGCTGGAAATCCAAATTCAGGATGCCAGTTCTAGGGGAAGAGCCTCCGTGTTGATCCAGGAGGAAAGTCCATGTTTCCTTCAGCATCTCTGGGCCAGGTATTCCCAGTACATCTTCATGAGTCTTGGCCTTCCCAGTGTCTAGGAGCCTCTCTGAGAAGAGGCCCACGCCCACGTCCATCCATTCTTAGCAGTGCTTTATGGATTGTAGCAAGGTCTTTGCTCTCACTTTCCTCCCTTTTATCTCTAATGAGAAAAAATGGTATTTATGCCCACCCTGGGGAACTCCCCTTACATGAGATTATGTCTGTGATGGGATTAGTGAATCTTGTATTCTCCCCTTAATACAACTATTTGTTTATCAGCTCGTGGGGAATCACTGCAGAGCTCCCACCTTATACCATCACATACATTGGGAGGAATACAATTTAATACATGACACAAGGAAACCAGTTATATTGAACTTAAGGTCCACCCTAATCTAGCACAACCTCTTCTTGACTTGAATGCCTCTGCAAAGACCCTATTTCTAAATACTGTCAACAATCACAGGTTGTGAGCAAACATGAATTTGGGGGAACATTATTCAGCCCAGCATACCCATGACCCATGAACCTGATATAAGCAGGCCCTCAAGTGGTCCCTACCTACAGCAGCAGCCTCTTCTCTGTCCCATCTTCTCCTCCTGTTCCACACCTAAGTCAGCTTAACTTTTTTACTTGCTTTCTTAAGACATGCTGTCTTACCACTGACTCTTTTTATAAAGGCGTCCCTCTGCCAAAAACAGGTTAAGTGCATTTCAACTGATTTCTCAGTTTTTGCCCTACTCCTAAGTGTTCCCAGCAGTGGTTCAGAGATGAGGATGGCACAAGAAAGGGCAAGGTTCAGATCAGCTGTTCATAGGGTCACTGTGAGTTGTTCTTCACTAGATGCTACCCATAACAACAGCAGCAACAAGTGTTCCCCAAACACCTTCTCTTTCCTTTTATTATGACACCTATGGCATTTATTTACTTATAATTATAAATTATTTGAACTTTTATTGTGATTCTTAAGCAACAAATTGGTTTTCCACTTAACAACTCATACACATTTTGATTTGAGACATTGATTACAGTCTCCATAATATAACAACTTTCTTACCACTTCCGCCCTGTATTTTCAGTTTCTGTTCAACTCTACTGCACCTAACAGTAACAATAAAACATTGTTTGTCTGAAAGTTGAGCCCGAGCAGAGAGTTCAGTTCTAGACCTGAAGGGCATTTAAAGGCCACAGTCTCAGTGGTTCTATCAATCTTTATCTTGTGGTCTCCAGGTTGTTTTATCTTTCCTTTCCCTTCGCTCAACTTAGTATGCATCTACTTTTGAGTTCTTATTATGTACCATCAAGTCAGACAAACTTAGAGTTGGCCCTCCAGTGTGTTTTCAGAAGCAATAAATGGCATGAGCGGAGACTGCCCATCTTTCTCCATCAGAGCACCTGGTAGATTTGAGCTGCATACCTTTGGATTGGCAGCACAGCTCCTTACCACTAGGCAGTAGCAGACAGGGGAGTTAGTTGGTAAGGAGCAGTGATATCAGTTTAAATATGCAGGTGCATCTTTTCCAGCCATGGTCTTTTCAGTGACTTGTTACGTATCTGAAACTTGGACAATGACTAAAGGTAACAGAAGAATCAATGTCTCTGAGTTGTGGTGTTGGAGAAGGGTATTTAATAATCCCATGGATTGCTGAAAGAACAAATAGGTCTTGGAGAAAGGGCAGCCAGAGTGCACCTTGGAGGCCAGGATGGTGACGGTTCCCTCCCATATTTTGTGCATGTTGTTTGGAAAGGCCAGTCCTTGGAAAAGGGCATCCTCCTTGGAAAGTCATTGAAAGAAAGGAAAACCCTCAGTGAGGTAGACTGACCCAGTGACTGTAACAAGAGAAATGGTGAGGGTGGCATAGGAGAGGTAAAGTCGACTCACAGCACCTTACAACCACCATCACCCTCTCATTAGTGTTTACCCTCCCTTTCCCTTCCAGCTCTGGTGACCTTTGGAGAATGTTGGTTTTTGTCCCATGAGTAAGCTTTTCCTTGACCTCTTTTTAATAGTAGTGTCATACAATGTTTTCCTCTTGTGATTGATTAACTTCATAGCTCATTTCCCTAGTATACATACCAAATAGTGGAATTGCTGTATCTATTTCCACTATCTATTTCCCACTTTGTAAGAAAGTACCATACTGTTTTCCCTAGTGGTTGCCCCATTTTATTATAGGACACTTTATTGTAGTCAGCTGGATTTTTTGTTTCCTCATCCTTCCTATTCAGTCAAGGATTTGTGAAATCAGAGATGGTATTGATCTTGCTCACAGAGGACACTCTTGAAATAAGTGTTGAGTAATTGTTGGAAGGAAGTGCTAGGGGGAAGGAAGGAGGGAGAAAGGCAAAGGAAAGGGAGATGTCTTCAATTCCAGAATGTGTTGTTGCATTTGTATACCTGCATCATCCAACTTACCATATTCTACATTATATTTCATTAAGGTATATCACCTCCAGAGTCTGGCAAGATCAGCAGCCTTTACATCAACAACTATAGGTTGTTTTGTCTAGTCTTCTAACTTTGTGCCTCTTCTTTAAATTATGTACATGTAACTAAGCATTAACCTGAGATTGATGGTGCAAAAATGATTGAATTAGGATCCTTTAATCTCCAAGTTTTGAACTCTACTAGTTGAGAAAAAGAATTCAACCACTGTCATCCTCTGTGATAAGTGTCCTCATGGAGATGTGTGCAGGCTCCGATTGGATCCTGAGAAGGAAAAATCTAATCTTACAGAAAAAGGAAAATGATAGAAGTGTCAACTATATTGTCTTCCTAGGTGTGGTGTGCTGTGAAAAACTCCAATTCTGTTTCTATTTTAAAAACTGCAGCCATTTTAAATTCCTTTAATGAATGTGTGTTGTGACCCACAGTTTGAAAAATATTGTTTTAAATTAGTCCATTTTTTTCAAACCTTAGAATGTGATTATGAAGCTGAAAGCTTATTTTCTGAGATCAGTTGAAACTTCTTAGTGTGACTATTTTACTGTTGTGTTGTGTGCCAGCTAGTGGAATGGACCCATGGCTGACCCTCTGGTGTGTTTTCAGAGGCAGTTAAATGCACAGGAGGAGACTGCCCATCCTTCTTGTGTGAAGCAGCTGGTGTATTAGAACCACATGTCTTCGGGATTGCAGTGCAGCTTCTTACCACTAGGTCACTATTTTATTACTGGTATTTTAGAAAAATTAGTAGAAAAAAATTTCTCTGAGAAAATGGTTAGATAACATTGGCTTCTGTCATCTTTGTTAGCTAGCATGTCAATCTTTGCTCCTTCCTTAAAATTGTATTTTGTAAAAAAAAAATGTATTTTGTCAGCTTTGGTACTATGGGATACAGACTATGAACAGCAGCATTTCTTTAGTATCTTTGAGGTGTATGCCAGTAATACACATAAATTATCCAAGTTGGGGGGTATTTTTCCATATGACCATTTTTTTGCATTTGCCATATTCTCAGTACGATTCAGTTCCAACTAATATCTGACTCTTCCTGGAATTTCTAAGATTGTAAATTCCCACTGGAGGAAACTGCCTTTTGGAATCTCCTATGGAGCAACTGATGGATTTGAACCTTTGGATTGGCTGTGCAACTCACTCTGAACTATAATTCCAGAGCTTTCTGCATCTGCCACAAGAAGTACAGATTTCAGCCAACCAAATGTGGTTAGGGAGTTATAAAAACTTAACCTCCCCTCCGTTTATTAAAATGAACTTAAAAAAACCTTAACCTCCCCTCAGATATCGGGATCTTATGATATTTTTCAAATATAGGAAATTCCATGGTTTCAAAAAGCTACCTAATTGTAGCAGCACATATCATGTCTATACATTTTAGTGAAAACTATGCTGGAAGCAAAACTGCCATGAGATGTGTACTAATGAAGTGCAAAAGAACTAATTTACTTTGGGGTTTTCTCTTTTTATTAAATGAAGAACTACAAGCAGCTGTTGAAGAGGTTCTGCCCAGTCTGAAAAAAGATGACGTGTCGATCTATTACGTGAGCAGGACCTCCAGTACGGAAGGGGTTGACTCTTTCCTGGACAAAGTGGACGAAGTGTCAACGGAAAACATCCCACAGTCTTGGAGGTCTGAGGTCACTTTTACCACTCCGGCCTTATACATTTATACATCGGGAACCACAGGTAAAAACAAAGAGAACCTTCTCAAAAAAATGATTGACCAGTTCTGAAAGAGTTGAATGTTGAATATTGGATTAGGTTTACAAGTGTTCTCTTTCTTTGGTCAAACTTATCAGATAACTAATACTTTGGGGGATTTAGCTCTTTGCCTGTGGGAACTGATTTTATTTCATAGCATACGGTCCCGTTTTGGTTTCTCTAAGCTGTGTATCCGTTTACCCTATTTGGCATCAAGCAGATAAAGTAACCAGGAACTCTAAAAAAATAATTAATAGATGAAATTTGACATTGAATTGTTAGAATGTATATTAGAACATTTGTTAAAATTCTAAAGCATGCTTGCAATATAGACTTATTAGGCTTCTGCTGTTAAAATTTTTAAGTAATTATGTTGTTGTTGTTTGATTATATCTAGAGCCATCTCGGTTATATTGAGAGCCTAAATATGATATGCAATCAAGTAAGTATGGAACACCAGAGAAGTGTACAGGATAATATTGAGTTTATATTTATAGAAATGTTTTTGGTTGCTGTATTTCACCCCACACGCACTGACTTGGAGCTGTCTTGGATGTACGATAGTTCTAATGCAGGGCCCACAATACAGTATTCCATCAAATCTAGGGTGCTTTCACATGTAAACTGCACTATCACTTTAGGACCGTCTAGGAAATGGGGAGAAATAAAGCAAATAATTATCAGCTTGTTCATATTAAGACATATTCATGTTTCAGAGATAATAAGTATGGAACAGTGTACATCATAGAATTGATGAAAATAGGATAAACAGCAAAGAAGTCACCCAATGTGCTATGGTACAGTAGAAATTCTTTTGAGTTTGTTCAGACAATTCTCCCACCACTGCTTAAGCTGGGTACTATTCTTATTCTCATTTTACAGATTTAAGGACTGATGATTATAAAGGCTAAGAAACTTCTCAATATAAATAAAAACATCAAAATAGACTACTCCAGAGCTCATGGCAATTGATACCTCTTACCATAACACTCTAGGTTCATACCTTTAACAGATTTTCTGCCTACTCTAGACCAGGAGAAGTATTAGGAAAATACATTAATATGCTGTCTTTCCCAACATAGCCAATTGCCGTTAAGACAACAACACATCATGACACACTCCCCCAGTCCCCTACGTGTGTGTACCACATGAAGACTGGTGCTCCCAAGGAATTCCAATGCTTGGGTTTTCAGAAGTAGATCTCCTTGCAAGATAATAAAACCTAATAAATACAGTTAAAGATGCACTGATTTCCTTATCTCAACATCAGCTAGTAGGCTCTCTCTTCTTCACCTCCAGACCCTCAACACTGCTCTGATTTCCCACTCTGTAGCCTGCATTTTAATCTGTTTAACTTGCTTTCATACAGTTATTTTTGCTAAATATTTTTATAGTATAACCATTAATTTGTATTTGTTTTTTACATCTTTTTAATTGCATATTGGTTTGTACACAACATTCATATACATTGTGTATCATTCATTATACACTTGAGTTTCACACATTCTTTCATTCACATTGTGCTTCTCACAATCATTCCCATACATTTGTTTTCTATAGCAAATCACCATTGGTCTATGCCTACTGGATCTTTCCTAATTCCCCTGCCCCTCTTTCCACCCACCAAACTCTGCAATTCCATGATTTTCCCCTCTCCCCACCCTCAGCACCTTACCCCACTGCCCCTTGCCCCTTTGGACTTTTAAACATCTTACTAGTTATCCTTCATTTTTACAATAATGGTCTTGTGAAGTATCTGTCCTTATGAGACTTATTCAGCATAATGATTTCTAGCTTCTCCCATGTTAGATAGTATTTTTTAAAGTCATTGCTCCTGAGCGCTGCATAGTATTCCATCGTGTGAATGTGCCACAATTTCTCAGTCCATTCATTTGTTGATCCACATTTGAACTGTTGCCATGTTCTTACTATTGTGATTAACACTGCTGTAAACATCGGTGTACAAATCTCCATTTGTGTCCCAGTTCTCTTTTCCTCAGAATATATTCCTAGCAGTGGAATACCTGGTCATATGGCATTTCAATGTTCACCTTTTTTGAGGAAATGTCAAACCGACTTCCAGGGTGGTTGAACCATTTTCTAATGCCACCAAGAGTGTATTAGAGTTCCATATATTGCTCCATATCACTTGCAGTAAGACAGATGTAGATCAAAACCACAATGAGATACCATCTCGCCCCAGTAGCAATGGCAGAGTTTAACAGGACAACACGTAATGAATGTTGAAGAAGATATGGAGAGACTGGAACTCTCATATTTTTGCTAAATATTTTTAAGTTGGAGATGGGAAGACAGGAAATGATATATTAAAACTGATTCCCAAACCATAATCTGTATTATTTTTTTTCAAATGTGATTTGACAACAGTATAGCAAGGTAACTTAGCAAATTAAAATATTCCTACTATATACAGACCCAAACTTCACTGCCATCCAGTCAGTTCTAACTCAGCAACTCCGTAAGTTAGAGAACTGTCCTATAGGGTTTCTGAAGCTGTAAATCTTGGGGAGTAAACAACCGCATCTTTCTCCTATTAAGTGACTGGTGGATTTGAACCACTGACCTTTTGTTTAGCAGTCCAATTCTTTTTTTTTTTTTTTAGCAGTCCAATTCTTAACTCACTATGTCACAAAAATTCCTTTTACATGCAGACACTAGCTTAACGTATCAGATTTTTACACTCATTTCTGAAGGCAATGGTCAATTTGAAATTTGAGGATTTTGAGTCTTTGAAATAATTGCAATAAAATGAGTTCTTAGATAGTGTTGGGAAGTTCTAGTTTTAGTGCAGGATAAATAAGTATAAAATTAATCTAGGATTTTATGTCAAATATCAAGCCCACTATAGTGAGAAAAAGAGAATGACCCGACCTTGATTTAATCCATGTGAATTCAGATTTTTATTTCCAATTGGAAGGCAATTGAGTTGATGTTTAGTTTATCCCTTATGTCTAAATAAAATATTTACTAAGTTACTCTTGTAAAAATTAGTGAAAAATCATTTAAGTAATTAAGGGAACAAAATGTTTTCCCTGTTCCTCAAAGGTAAACATTAGCAATAATTAACAAATATTCTCATCTTAAATTAGGTTCCTTTTTAAAAGTAATACAAACAACAAAACATACATTTCTTTTCTAAAATAGAACTAATATCTCTCACTGCTTAGAGAATTCTTTCCCACAGTGAATACAATTAATTTTTTATGCTTTCTTCTCCTTCTTAATATTTTTGTAGAGTAGGGTGGTCACATTGGTCACATAAGGAAATTTCTTGGGGTCATGTTTAATGTGTGTTACTGCTCTTTACCCCCCAAGAGCGGTGTCCTTGAGCCTTTGACCCAGGATGGAGGTCTTAAATGTACAGAAATTATGTTAGTTATAGAACAGAGTTCAGGTCTTTTGTATGAAGCCTACTCTCAGTCATATTTGACTTTATGACATTTATCCATTGCTAAATGAGACTAGTGCTGTTATATCTGGAGGAACATTCTTCCACTTTTTTGCATCACTCTTTGACAATGTGCTGTATGAAGTAACCTGGGTTTGCTGTCATGCTGAACCTTGTTCTATTGGGGTATCAAATACGAGAATGGTTTCCCAATGTGGACAGTGTTTGGTGAAGCTCCCAGTTGTAAAACAGGTTTGGAAGCAAGAGTGGCATTCACTGCCTAAACCACATGCCTCTGGAAACTCTATGAAATTGGAGAAATGACGATAGTTATAGAAAGGCCTTTTGTTCATCGAGTCACTATGAGTCGTGCTCGACTCAACAGCAGTCAACAACAACAAGGGCATTAGTACAGTGCCACTGGCCTACTGTTGAGAGAAAACAGATTTTGAACTGTGCTTACTCTGATGATAGTTCTCGGGACACAGTGCTTGACATATAACTAATTGCTGACATTTGTGCAATGCCTGGCTAAGGTACTACCCAAGATCAAAACTGTGTTTGGTGTGTGCTTTGGAGTCAGAACTGACTCATAGCTGACCCTCCAGCAGGTTTTTAGAGGCAGTATAATTGCACAGGCGGAAACTGCCTATTTTTCTCCTCCAGAGCAGCCAGTAGATTCGAACCGTGTGACTTTGAGTTGCCTGTGCAACTCCTTACCACTACACTAGTGATAGAGCACTTGACTGAAAATCAGATAGCCTGCAGAAAACCATCTTACTCTTCACAAAACTAGTTTATCCACTCAGATCTTAAACTACTCAAACCCCAGCTCCTTTGCAATCACCCTACAGCTCTCCCCAACTAAAATAACTTCCAAGGAGAAATTGTATAAATACGTAACTTTCAGTAGGATGTTTTAGAAAAAAAATCAGTGTAACTTTTAACTAAGAAAATGGAGATGTTGCAAAGCTAACTCATAATAAGAATACATACTAAAAAATAAACCAAAAAAACCCCAAAAAACCCAAGATACCATCCTTCAACCTTTCAGATTAACAAAATCCCACAGTTTAACAAGGCCATGAGGGAGAAAGACATACCCATAGATTGTTTTCATATTGCATATAAAAGCATGAGCAGGGACAGCTTTGCATTTTATAAGAAAAGCTCTTGAAAAATACAGGAAAAAATTAATAAAAGGAGTTATTAAATGGAAGCAGGAAGAATGAGAGAGACCTCTCTATAATTTGTGTTTTCAGATTTACCTGTATCCTTATTTTTGTCAACTTGAGCTGTATGTTTCTTTTACCTACTAAAAAATCAAGTTTAAAAAAAGTGGGATAAATAGTATAATATATTTTTTAAAAATTAAATTTAAAAAAAAAGGTGGGGAACAGATTTGCACATTTTCAAATCTTTCTGTACAAAAGAGGTTGACCATTGGCCCTCAGGTACTGGGGATCTTAGCTCAAGATAGCCCATGCCAAGTCCAAAGCCTTTGAAGACTTTAGTTTTGTCCTAAAATCTCTGAATACATTTTGTTCACCATTCAATCATTTTTTAAAAAAATTACCAATAGGCTACTTTCTTTTCTGTCAATGTTACTGAAATCTCATCAGCGTAAAGTCAGGTTTGGAGAGTCAACAGTCACCTTCTGAAACCTTTTGGGTTTATACCAAACTCTTCGATCAGATGATCAAGCTCTTCCCTACCTGGCCTCTACCTCTACTCCTCAACCTCATCCCAAGTCCGCTCAGGACAGTCTTCCTTCTGTTTTTCACAAGACCCAGAAATTTTCTTACATTCTGTCAAATTCAGTATGAGTAACACTGATTTCAGGATTCAGTCCCTCAAGTCCTTCCAGGTTCCCCATGTCTGTCAGTAAGTCTCCCAGGGAAAGAGCGTCAGGGTTCTGCGTCATTTTTTGGCTCTTGAATTTCCATTTTTCCTTTCTCATAAGTCAATCAACAAATACAATTTCCCCCCCTCTCTTAAAAAATGTCCCTTTATCTTTTTCTTCTTATAACTACTGCTACTACACCATCCTTATCCCTTACCAACATTTGACATTTATAAAGATAGGAAAAAAGCATCACTGCTTACAGCTGTATGATTGTTGACTAAGAGTGACTTAATCTCTTAGTCTTCTCATTTATGGAGTGCAAAATACAATTCTTTTTAGCTAATAGTAGTTATGAAAATTAACTGAAGTATTTTAAAACATTGAAAATTCAGAGCAGAAATTCAATAAGCCTATATTCCTTTTCTCTTCAAATTATTACTGTAATAACGCTAAAACTTGGGATATAGTAACCTATGGGTCATGGTCAAAATCAAGCTCTCCTGGTTTTGTAAATAAAATTTATTGGGACACAGCAGTGCTCATATGTTTGTTTCTGGCCTGCTTTCATGCTACAGTAATAGGGCTGAGTGATCACAAAACCTAAAGCATTTACTACCTGACCATTTAAAAAAAAAATACTGACTTTTGATTTTATGGATTGTGAAGCTATACTGTATAGTTGTCTAAACAGAGGTTATGGATCTCCTGAACTAAGTCTTCTTCCCAAATTCATTCATTACTTCTCTTGTTTCTTTGCTAAGGTCTCCCGAAAGCAGCAGTGATCAATCATCAGCGTCTATGGTATGGGACTGGCATTGCTACCGCAAGTGGGTTTCAGACAGATGATGTTATCTACACCACTCTGCCACTGTACCACAGTGCTGCACTTATGATTGGACTACATGGATGTATCCTGAAAGGTAAGCTTGTTTGTTGAACAAGAATTAGAGACCACAGTACAAAAAAAGAAATCCAACGAAATGGCACCAACAAGATCTTTCCTTTGATATTCACAATGAATGTGAATGGCTTTAACACATCAGTTAAGAAAACATTAGCAGAATGGAATTAAAAAATAAAGCCCATCAATATACTTTCTACATGAGACACACTTGAGAAGCAAGGATAAACAAAGGCTAAAAGTCAAAGGGAATAGCAACAACAACAACAAAAAAAAAACCAGACACAACAGTATATTAATCTCAGGTAAAATAGACTTCAAGTCAAAACCCCACACAGAAGACAAGCAGGGACATATATGGTGCTTAAAAGGTTAACAGAACAAGAGGACATTAGCCTAATACCTATAACCCACATGATAGAGCCGCAAAAGGCACAAAATAAATGTTAACAGACTTGAAGAAAGAAGTAGATAGCACTACAATGGTAGTAGGAGCTCTGGTGACCAAGTGGTAAGAAGTTGTACAACAATCCTGAAAACATACAGTTCAAATCCCCCAGTGGCTCCATGGAAGAAGGATGGGAAATCTCCTCCTGTGCAGTTAACTGCCTCTGAAAACCTGTTGGAGGGTCGCTATAAGTCACTTCCAGCTCAATGGCACACAACAAAAGCTACAACACAATAGTAGGAGACTTCAGCACAACACTTTCCTTGAAACACAGACAACTAGAAAGAAATTCAATGAAAATGAAATCATATACTTAACTCACCCATGGTGGACATTGTTTGGTGGAGTTCCCAAGTTAAAACAAGCTTGGAAGCAGGAGTAGCATCCACTTCCAAAATAGCTTGCCTCTGGAAACTCTATGAACTTGGAGAAACGAATATTAGCCAAGTGTTCAGGTCTTTCATTCATAGGGTTACTATGTGTCGTCTACAACTCAACAGCACTTAACAACCACAAAAACAACAACTCAAATTTCTAGAAATACAAAGAGTTCACTCATCTTATCAAAATCTCAGTTCTTCTTCAGCATGCCTAGAACATTCTCCAGAATAGACCATATGAGATACCACAAAGCAAGCAACGATAAATTAAAGACACTGAAATACTACAAAGCATCTTCTTGGACCACAATGTTATAAAATTAAAAATCAACAAGGGGATAAATAAAAAAAGTGTGCACTTAAAAGCTAAATCATTACTTTGCTTGCTCAGTATTGGATAACAGAAGAAATAAAAAGAAATTAAGAAGTCTCTTGAAACAAATGAGAATGAAATCACTAAAACCTCTGGAATACGGCAAAAACAGTATTCCAAGGTTAGTTATTAACAATAAACATATTTTAAAAAAGGAAGAAAGAATTGAAATAGACTACTTAACATCTTCAACAAATAAAAAAAAGAACAGTAAGCAAGCCTCACACCTTTATAAGAAAGGAAATTATAAAAGATAATGACAGAAATAAATGGAATAGAAAACAGAAAAACAATTGAAACTACCAAAAAAGCCAGAAATTAGTTCTTCAAAAGAGTCAATACAGTTGACAAACTATTGGCACACTTAACAAAGGAAAAGATACAAATAAATAATTAAATGGGCAACATCACAACATAACTAAATCAAATAAAAAGGACAATAACAAGATTTTATGAAAAGCTGTATGCTGACAAATTTGAGAACCTAGAGGAAATGCAGAAATTCTTAGAAACTCATGCCCCAAAACAATATGAGATATCTCATCCCAGTAAAAACAGCACAATTTAACAGAACAGCAAATATCAAATGCTGGCGAGGTTGCGGAGAAACTGGAACTCTTATTCATTGTTGGTGGGAGTGTAAAATGTTGAAACCACTATGGAAGGCTATATGGCACTTTCTCAGAAAGTTGCAAATAGAAATACCATTTGACCCAGCATTTCCACTACTGGGAATTTACCTTAAAGAAACCATAATTTCCACCCAAGCAGATAAATGTACACCCATTGCAGCTTTGTTCACAATAGCAAAGTGCTGGAAACAACAAATGGATAGAGAAGCTCTGATATATTCACACAATGGAATACTATGCAGCATTGAAAAACAAGGAACTTATGAAATATTACACAAAATGGGTGACCCTGGTGGACATTATGCTGAGTGAAATATTTCAGTCACAAAAGAACAAATATTTCATAGGACTACTGTTGTAAAATAGGACTGACATCAGGGTGGAGGGAAGACAGAGGAGAGGATGAATGATGTATACTACATTAAAAGAGATGAGGGAAAGAACTGTTTAAAAGAGATATATGATTGGGTATTATTGTCATGGCAGGAGTCCAGAATGAAGGCTGCACAGTGGAGTGGACTTGAGAGGAGGGCTTGCATAACAATGAAAGAGTTTTTCTTTTACTTCTCAAGGAGAAGAGTGAATAGGGGTAGGGGCTGGGCAGGGTGAAAAGTGCAAGAATGAATGAATGAATGGAAACCCTAAGTCTCTGTAAACTTTCATTAAAATTAATTTTAAAAAAACCCTCATGCCCTACCTAAATTTACACAGATAGAAGCAGAATGCTTAAACAGAGTCATTACCAGAGAAGAAATTGAACAGGTGATAAAAAAATACTCCCAACCAAAGAAGAACCATCATAAATTCTACCTAAATTATCTCAAATTGTATAAAAAGAAAAAACTCCCAGATTCATTTTATGAAGCAAGCATAATCAAAAGCAGGTAAAGATACCCCTAAAAAAATGAAACTGTAGACCAGTATCCCTCATGAACATAGATATAAAAATCCTTAATAAAATCCCAGCTAGTAGAATCCAATAGTCTAGCAAAAGAATAATAGATCATGATCATACGTGATAAATAGTGGGCATACCAGGGTGGCTCAACATAAGAAAGAAAAAAATCAATGTAATTCATCACATCAATAAAACAAAGGACAAAAACTATATGATCATCTTAGTTGATCCAGAAAAATCCTTCAACAAAATCTAACACCATTCCTGATTAAAATCCTCAACAAAATAGGAAGAGAGTGTTATTTTCCCAACATAATTAAAAGCATATATGCAAAATCAATAACCAACATCATCCTCAATGAAATGTGACTGAAGGCATTCCCCTAGAAACAGTAATTACCCCAAGATGCCCACTATCACCACTTCTATTCAGTATTGTTGCGGTAGTCCTAGCTAGAGCAATAAGGCAAGAGAAGAAAAGAAGAGGCATCCAAACTGGCAAAGAGGAGGTAAAACAACCTCTGTATGCAGTTGATATGATAGAATACATACATAGAAACCTCCAAATACTTAGTAAGACAACTGGACCTGGTGGCGTAATTCAGCAAAGAGGTAGGATGGAGGATACAAGATCAACTTACAAAATCAGTTGGATTTCTCTGTAATAACAAAGTCGTTGTTATGTGCCCATCCATCAAGTCTTCAAAATAATGAGAGAACACTGAAAAGAAAATGAAATCTATGTCAGTTACAATAGCTAACGATAAGATACTTAGGAACAAATCTTTCTAGAAATAAAAAGAGATCTAGAGAAATGGAAGAATATGCCATGTTCATGGGCAGGAAAACTTAATATTGTAAAAATGACAGTTCTGCCGAAAACAATCTACAAGTTCAATTCAGTCTCAGCACATACGTTGATGTAATTCAAGGAGCTAGAAAAGGCAATTTTCAACTTTATTTGGAAAGGAAAGAGATCCTGAATAAACAAAGTTCTACTGAGAAGGAAAACAAACTAGGAAATATGACATTCTCTAATCTCAAATCCTACTACACAGACTTAGTAATCAAAAATAGCATGTTACTGGTACAGCAGCAAACACTTACCCAATGAAGTAGAATCAAGAGCCCAGAAATCAAGTCATCAACCTCCAGACAACTGTTATTTGACAAGGAGTCAGTCCACTAAGTGGGGAAACATCAGCCTCTTTAACAAATGGTGTTCGCTTCAATGATTTAGATCCTCCCAGAAGAGCTGTGGGTGAGCATTAACATTACTGGTAAGTATATTAATTTTCTCCTGGACACAAGAGCCTATTATTTGGTCCTAAAAGCCTTCTGAGGTACCAACTCTTCTCACTATTTCTTAGTTGTTGGAATTGACGGAAAACCTCATAGGCAGTTCCTTACTTCACATGTGCCTTGCATGTGGACTTCCGAGCTGTAAAACAACCCAGTGGTAGATGGAATTTGGTCCAGAACATAAGAACAATAAATGACATAGTTGAGCTTCTGAGAAAAGAAAAAAAAATGGTGCTGACAAGACTGTACATTTTTCTGCAGGAAAAAAGAAAGTCCACATCTCAAGCACACACAACAACCAACTCAAGGTGGATCAGGGGCATAGGGACAAAAGTAAGAACTATGAAGAGCATCAGAGGGGAAAAAACAGGAACGAATTAGAAGTCTTAATCTATGGCATGAATAGACTTTCAAAGATAGCCAAAAATACAAATCTAGGAGAGGAAAAATGCATAAAGGGACCTTCTGAAAACTGAATCCTTGTATGCATCAAAAAACTTCCCCAGTAGGGTGAAAAGAAAGTCCATAGAATGGCAAAAAAAAAAAAAAATATTTGGCTATGATGTATCTGATAAGTGAGTTATATTTAAAATGTATATAATACATTTCCTTGACAAGGAAAACAACCCAGTTACAGAATAGGCAGAAGATATAAAAATATGTTTAACCAAAGATACTTAGATGATCAACAAACACATGAAAAAAGTGCTCAAGATAAGCAACAGCATTTGTTGCCGTTGCTCTTGTTGTTAGGTGTCATTGACTACGACTCATTGCAACCTGATGCCATCCTCATCAACCCTGACACACTTGTGCTCATTGCTTTCTGTCCATCCTGTTGAGGGTCTTCCTCTCTTTCGCTGACCTTCTATCTTTCCAAGCATGATGTCTGCCTCTAATAGCTTCTCCTAGCAACATGTTCTAAGTATGAGGGATTAAACTTTGCCATCTTTGCCTCCTAGGAGCACACTGGCTGTACCTTCTCCAAGACAGATCTGGTTATTCTTTTGGCAGTCTATGAGATATTCAGTAGTTTTCTCTAACATAACAACTCAGAGACATCAATAATTCTTGATCATCTTTATTTATTGTCTAGCTGTCAGATGCATGGCAACTGATTGAAAAGACTGTGGCCTGAATCGAGTCTGCTGTAGCCTTCAGATTGACATCACTGCTCTTCAGTACCTTGGAGAGATCCCTGACAGCAGACTTGCCCACTGCACTACATCTCCTGCTCCCCTGACTGCTGGAACAGAGGTTATAGATTGGAAATCCAAGCAAGATTAAATCATTGACAAATTCAGTCCTTTGTCTATCATGATGTTGTTACCTGTTGGCCCAGTGATGAAAATTCTTGTCTCCTTGATGTTGACATGTAATCCATATTATAAGCTGTGGTCACTGATCTTCTGCAGCAAGCATTTCAAGTCCTCTTCACTTTCAGCAAACGAGGTTGTGCCATCTGCAGAAAGCTAGAGAGATGCAGATCAAAGCAACAATGAGGTATCATCCCACCCCAGCAACAATAGCAAAGGTCAACAGAATAGCAAACAACAGATATTTTTATGAGAATTCCGAGAGATTGAATACTTATGTGCTGCTGGTGGGGATGTAAAATGATACGTCACTATGGAAGGCAGTCTGACATTTCCTCTTAAAGGTGGAAAATAAATACATTTGATGAGCTACTCCACTTCTTGAAGAGAGCTCTAGTGGACTAGTGATAAAGCATTGTGCTGCCAACCCAAAAGCATGTGATTTAAATCAATCAGCTCCTCTCCATGGAAGAAAGTTGGATTATTTCCTATGTGATTTACAGTCTCTGAAAACTCACTTGAACAGTAAGCTATGACTCTGTCTAACTCAAAGGCATATGACAACAACAACAATAACATTTCACTACCTAAAGGAGGTGCAGTAAGAGTGTTCCTTAGAGAAAAGTATAGTGACATTTCATTTCAATTACTTTGGGCATATTTTTCAGGCAGTATCAATCCTTGGAGGGAGATATAATATTGGAAAAGATAGAGGTAAAGGTATAAGAGAGGAAGACCCTCAGCACAATGAAGTGACAGTGGCTACCACTATGTACTTGTGCATGACAGATTATGAGGATGGCGCAGGGTAGGACAAGGCTCACATCTGTTGTTCATTGTATACTTAAAATTGTATTGTCACAGTCAACTTGATGGCATTTAATCACAGTTCCATTCTTCTCCATGGGAATTCCAGAACACTGAATTGTGCTCCTATGAAACCTATACCTACACCAAGAAGTTGTTATCCAGATAGAGCAAGGGAACATTGCATGGTTTAAAATCAAGAAAGGTGTGCATCAGGACTGTATCCTTTCTTTCTACCTATTCAGTCTGTATGCTGAGAAAATAATTTGAGAAATGACTTTATGAAGAAGAATGTGGCGTCAGCATCAGAGGAAGACTCATCAACACCTGTACTTTGCAGACTTGCTTGCTGAAAAATGAGGACTTGAGGCACTTACTACAGCAGACCAAAGACTACAGCCTTCAATATGGATGACATCTCAACATTAAGAAAACATTTTCATCACTCGGCCATTAGGCAACATCATAATGGAGAAAAGATTGAAATAGTAATTTCCTCTTTCTGGGATCCACATTCAAAATCCTTGGTACCACCAGTCAAGACATCACTGGGAAAATTCATTGTCAGAGACCTCTCCAAGGTGCTGAAGAGCAACAATGTCAGTTTAAAGACAAAGGTACACCTGACCTAAACCCTCATTTTTATAAGTACATGCTACATAGCTGACAGCTGGATGACGAATAAGGATGACAGAAGCCAAATCAGTGCCTTTGAATTGTGGCATTGGAGACTAGTATTGAATAGCCCGCGAGCTGCCAAAAGAACAAACGTGTCAGAGAAGGTCAAACCCAAGTGCTCCTCAGAAGCAAGGACAGTGAAACTTCCTTTACATACTTTGGAAATGTTGTGAGGAGGGGCCAGTCCTTGGACATCATGCTTAGAAAGGTGGAGAATCAGCAAAGGAGAGGAAGACTCTCAATGAGATAAATTGACACAGTGACTGTAACAATGGACTCAAGTATATCAGAGATGATGAAGATGGCACAAGATAGGGCAGGATTCATATCCATTGTTCATTGGGTCGCTGAGTCATAGTCAACTTGACGGCACCTAATAACAACTTATGACATAGTGCATTACATGTTGGGCTCTAAATAAAAGGTCATTGGTTTGAATCCACCAGCCACTCCATGAGACAAACATGAGACAAGCTTATCCTGTAAAGAGTTACGGTCCCAGACCCAACAGAGGGTCTTGAGTCAGTATCAACAATGGCTGATAAGAAATTTGTACTGTTTTCCTTTGTATCTTTTTGTATTCATTTCTATTTCCCTTTATACATTCATTTCTCAAGACCTACCATTAATAGTTTGTTTTTCTCAGCTCTTGCCCCAGGCATAATTAATCTACACACACATCATTCCCCTAGGGCTTCATCTGAACCAACCACATGCTGCCTTGTTATTTGGCTTTTGTAGATGTCTTCCTTCCACTAGATTGGAAGTTCCTATAGACAAAACTATGGAACTCTGGTGGCCTAGTGGCAAGAAGCTGCACTGCAGTCTCAAAGGCACCAGCTGCTCCGTGGGAGGACGGACAATCTCCTCCCATGCATGACTGCTTCTGAAAACCCTCGAGAGGGTCAGCTGTAAGTCAGTTCCGACTCTACAGTACACAACAGTGTGGCATATAATGGGTACTTAATTCTTGTTTGTGAATAAATAGCTGACCCTTTCATGGGTTTCTTCATGAAGCTATTAAATCTCATGGTAAGAGATTGTCCATTTTTCTCCCAAAGAGCCTAAGGCTCGAGAGCTCTGGGTTAACGGTGCAGCTTCCAAAGGACTAGGCACTAGAGCTCCCTTGTTTGTACATAGTACTCATTTTTTTATTTTTAGTTTATATCTTTCAGATTTGGAAAATTATTTTACTGAGGATTTCTGTAGCTTTCGTTCATTGAAACTTTGCCTTTTGTTTGTAGGTGCTACTATTGTTTTACGGTCCAAATTTTCAGCCAGCCAGTTTTGGGATGATTGCAGAAAATATAATGTGACTGTCATTCAGTATATTGGTGAACTGCTTCGATATTTATGCAACACACCCCAGGTAACACTCCTCATGTATCTTGTTGAATTGGGTAAAGTGGGAATTTAAGTCATTTGGGATTTGGTTGGCTTCCACTGATTTGCATTAATCAATTTTCAGCTTATACTAAAATGGTTTCTCTTGAGAAAGTGACTCCGTGTCTGACTCAGTGGTGGTGTTAGGTGCTGTCTGGCTCTGACTCATAGCAACCCCACAAAATGAAATTCTCCTGACCATACACCAGCCTCATAGTGTCTGCTATGCTCCAACTCACATACCAGTCTCGTTTGCTGACTTTCTACTTTTCCAAGCATGATTTCCTTTTCTAGGGACTGGTTCCATCTGATAGCATGCCCAGTGTATGTGAGGCAGAGCCTCACCATCCTTGTTTCTGAGGAGCACTGTAGCTACAGTTCTTCCAAGAAGATTTGTTTCTTCCTTGGGCAGTCATGATATATTCCATACCCTATATCCGTATCACAATTCAAAGGCATCAGTTCTTCCTTAGTTTTCTTGATTCATTCTCTAAATTTCACATGCATATGAAGCAAATGAAAATACAATGGCTTCAGTAAAGGGAATCCTAGTCTTTAAAGTGTCATCCTTGCTCTTTGAGCATGTTAAAGAGGTACTTGGTAGCAGATCTGCCCAATGAAGCATGTCACTTGATTTCTTGATGTTGCATTCATGGATGTTGAAGGCAGATCCAAATAAAATGAAAATCCATTACAACTTCATTTATTTTCCTCATCTGTCATGATGCTGATGTTGTTCCTGGTTTGGCCGGCTCCTCCCAGGCTCGTGGGAAGCTCTCCTTGCCAGAAGGCAGGAACGTGGTGGTGGGAGTGCAGGAATCGTGGCAAACTTTTGGAGTTGCCTGATTTTCCTGGAATGTGTTTGACGTGCAGGTTTGCTCTGTCCCTGGAGTGAGGCTAGCCACCTGGCCCTAGGGTTTGAACCAGGAGGCAGCCTTAAGCCCAAGGCAGCTGGGAAGAAATGGCCATGTTGTTCCTGGTTTGGCCGGCTCCTCCCAGGCTCTTGGGAAGCTCTCCTTGCCAGAAGGTAGGAGCGTGGTGGTGGGAGTGCAGGAATCGTAGCAAGCTTTTGGAGTCGACTGCTTTTCCGGGAATGTGTTTGACGTGCAGGTTTGCTCTGTCCCTGGAGTGAGGCTAGCCAGCCTGTCAAATTGTCGTCCTGTCAAACATTCTTCTAGGTGGTATAGCACTGGTCTGTGCGTTGCTGTACAGAGGTAAATCGTGGTTGCTGTGATGCTGAAGCCTGTGACAGTGATGTGCCAATCGTGGTAATGGGCACCCATGGTGGACAGTGTTGGCTGGATCTTCCCGACTAAATCAAGCCTGGAAGCAGGAGCGGCATCCACTTCCAAAATGGCTTGCCTCCGGAAACTCTATGTACGAACAGTACTCAGGCTGTTCGTTCATAGGGTCGCTATGAGTCGTTTACGACTCGATGGCATTAAACAACAACAACAACAACAATCATGATGCTGCTTTTTAGTGGAGTTGGGAGAATTTTTGTTTTATCTGAAGGTTGTAATCTTTCATCCTTTTCAGTAAGTTCTTCAGGTCCTTTTCATATTCAACAAGCAATAGCTACCTTATATAGAGAGCTTCATAAATGCTGCTGCTGTTGTTGTTACGTGCCATCAAGTCACCTGTGACTCATAGTGACCTTATGTACAACAGCCCTAAACCCTGCTCTGTCCTGTGCCAATATCACTGTCTCTGACACATCTACCCCCATTACTCCAGTCACTGAGTCAATCCATCTCATAGAGGGTCTTCCTCTCCTGTTCCATCCCTCCACCCTCCCAAGCATGACATCCTTCTCCAAGGACTGGTCCCTCCTTGCAACATGTTCAAAGTATTTCAGACAAAGCTTCAGAATCCTTGCTTCCAAGGAGCAGCCTGGTTTAACCCTCTCTAGGATGAACCTGTTTGTTCTCTTAGCACTCCATGGTATATTCAACACTCTTCTCCACCACCACAGCTCTTTCAGCTCTCCTTCTATCCTCCCTAGTCATTGTCCAGCTCTCCGATGCAAAGCAAGTGATTGCAAAGACCATGGCCTGTATCAGGTACGTCTTGGTCTTCAGAATAACACTATTGCACTTCAGTAATAAATGCTAGTTGCTATTATTCTCTGCTTTTTTAGTTGTTTTTATATATTCTACAAGATTTATGAAAAGTCTATTAAATATATGAAAGCCTATTGAAAGTCTATTCAAATACACCTAATAAATGAAACTTACTTGGGTCATTCTGAAAAGAGTTATCATTCCCTTCACCTGCATAATTTTATTTGCATTTGCCTGTGGCACTTGTCCCATTGCATGGATTTTACTTCAAGTCTCCTATCCACTCTGGACAAGAAAATCTTCAAGGAAAGAATTCATATTTTGTCTCTTTCTCTCTCTTATACAAAGACATGGAGTAAAAATTAACTTATTATTTAATGAATAAATATGTATAAGTCCTTAAACCAGCCAATGGAGTCCTTCAGTAAGTTTGGAGTAGATGCTCCAGAGAAATTCCAGAACCGTTGGGGAAACTTTGCTGGCAGATAACCAGGTGTGTGGACAGAATTGTTCATAAGAGATGTTACTTACACATCTGATGACCCTCTCCTTGGGTCTAGATTAGGGTTTCTCCACAGTGACACCAGTGACACTTTGAGTCCATTCTTTCTTGGATGTATGGGCTTGTCCTGTGCATTGTAGGATGTTTGGCAGTATCCTTGGTATTGACCGTTACTATGAAGGATGGGTAGTACTCAGTTTTGACAATCAAATTGTCTCCAGATAGTAAAGAAAATGTTATAAAAACAGAAAAAAAGTCTCCAAACATTGCCAGATGTTCTTGTAGGCAAAATTCCCCCCAGTTAGGAACCTCTAGACTAGACAATACAATAAACTCACCAGATTTTCATTGGTTTAATGTGTTTAATCAACATAAGAAAACAAATTCAAAGATTCCTATTGATACATTGGTATTTATGTTCAACCAGGCATACATTGGTAGCACAAACATTTAAGCACTTGGCTGCTCCACAAAACTTGGAAATTTGAGTTCAACCAGAGGCACCTCAGAATAAAAACCTGGCTATACTGGAACACAGCTTTATGCTCTGACTCATACAAGATTTCCATGCACCTGGTCTAGATTTTTGTTTTTATGTTCAACTTCCTGTAGTACCAATTGCTGTGAGACAATATGCTGTCCGCAGTTAACCTATCTCTGTGGTTGCTCTCATTTCATTCAGTCATTTCCCAGATAGTACTTCCTCAGGGAGACCCCTCCTACTAATCATGAAATGCTTCACTGCTCTTTGTCCATATTGTTACTGCTTTTCATGACGCTTGTCAGGGCTGACATAGTCCAGGTCTACATGTTACATACAGTCTGTCACCCTGTTAAATGGCAGCTCTGTTCAGACAAGAACTTCCGTCATTGCCACATCCTCTATTTAGCACATCACAGGCACTCAACAAATCTTTGCCCCTGAAAAAAAGTTAATATTTATACTTGGTGGCATTATTGTTATTTTTGTCACACTCCACAAACTCATGTCCAAGGGTCATTAATTAGTGCTGTAAGCTGGTCTGGAACCTTTTTCCCAGCAATTCCTGTGGATGTAGTTATTGAATTTTCTTCACATTTGTATTCCACCTGGTCCTTAAGATTGCATGCCTCTCAATTAAAACCCAGAAATCCATATGGGGCCCATCTGTTTGGCTTTTCTTCTTTACCTTAAAGGCAACCCCGTGTCAACTAGACGTCTCCTGGGGAGTGTGTGTTGTTTCTATTAGTTCTAATGGGAGCCACATTTGGACTTGAGGTAAACAAACAGGTTTTTATGTGTAGTGCTTTTCAGGCTCATTCAGTCAATCTCTCTCTCTCTCTCTCTCTCTCTCTCTCTC
>NW_006399914.1:5834856-5857398 GCF_000299155.1 Elephantulus edwardii
TCTCTCTCTCTCTCTCTCTCTCTCTCTCTCTCACACACACACACACACACACACACACACACACACACACACACACACACAGGCATGTATGCCTTCACTTTTCCCTCTTACTGTTACCTCAGAAAGATTCTGGAAACCGGTGACAAGTTTAGGGCTTTCCATTTTCAAAATTCTTTGTGACATTGAAAAATGAAATTTTATATTAATTCAAAAGAATTAACATTTGACTGCTCTGTTAATTGACAACTTGAAATGTAAGGGGCAAAAGGCTTCTCTTACAAGAGAATGGAGATTTTACAGAGACAAGTGTTTTTTGCTTGATGAACATGTATTTCTACGGTGATGAAGTATTTAATGGTTACAGGGTTAGCATTTCATACCTTAAAATTACCTCCTGGAAATCTGATTATTAATATGTGTAGTTATGAGACTTCTCAGAATTAAAATTAAGGTAGCCCATAGTGTTTTAAGGTGGGGGGGTTTCTTCATTAAATCGTGAATTAATGGATTTGTTGTTGGCTGATCTCATTGAGCTCAGGGCAGCAGAGGGAGGAAGAGGTGTGGAAAGAAAAAAAAATGTAACCATTTTGATGAGTCAATTCGTCTTTTAAGTCAAGAAGGGGGAAAAAACACAGGTCAGAGAATCTACAGGCAAGATGGGATACGAGTCAGGCAAATTTTGGTTCATGGGTAAGAAAGAAAAGCCCAAAACCAGACAAAATCCTTCTTGAAATCAAAGTAATTCCATTGATTTAACAAAATGTTTTGCTTTCACAAAAGTGTAGTCTAGAAGTAGATTTGGCATTTCTATTTACCCGTGCTTCCTTCCACCTCTGAGTTCTGGTTGTCTGGAAAATATTTATGAGAATTATAAAGGTCAAAGTACTTCAAAAAATCTTCCATTAAAAACTTTAGAAAACATAGAAAGTCTGAATTCTGTGATTTCAATAAAACCTAAAGAAAGATTTCTCAAAGGAACTTCCAAGCAAAACTGGATAGAATACTAGAACTGATGGTGGAAAGCTCTGAGTCACTGTAACTGGGAACTTTCAGATTTCATTCTGAGCCTAGAATCAGCTGTCCCCTAACTCCACCACCACTCCCACCACTCAAGCACTGGATCTTGGGCCGGCAGTTCCCAGTTAAGCAGAGCAGCTAAAACAAAAGATTCCAGTCCACACACAGCACAATTCTCACCAAAATCTGGGACCAATGTGGGGGAAGCAGAGGCTGTTCATTTTTTCCTACACCTGTTTTCTTACTCATATTTAGTAGCTCCTTTGCTAATTAAACCAGAGGCATTACACTGAATTAGCAGAGGTGTGTGAAAGGGCCCTTCCAGCTACCCTTAGTGCAAGGGTTCAGAGTTGGCTCGATGGATTTAATACTGTAAGATGAATTCTGGCTTCAACAGACCTGAATCCTGACTCAGCCAGTTCAGCAAGATAGCTAGGCCCTCTAAACCTCAGTTTCCCATCATCTGACAGGAGAAATAATAGTACCTATCCCATGAAGGGTAAGGAACTATAAAATGATGAAAATAAAGCAGTCAGTAAAGTAACTCACATTTAATCAATGTTCAGCAAATAATGGTTCTTACTACTTTCCATGTCTAACAGTCAGCCCATAATAACTCAATATATATTTGTCAAATGAATTGATGATAATTATGTCCCACATATATAAAGGAAGTAAAAATCAAAGACATTCACTTAGTCAGTTAAGCTGATGAAAATTGAGTACAGATTGCATAGGAAAGATTTTAACAAAAACAGATTTTTTTTTACTGTATTAGTGTTGAATGCCCCTTAGCCATGTTATCTGTCCTCACCAATACCCTTATACCTTAGCTTCTAGCGCGCTTGCTAACCATGAAAGGCCAGGTCCTTAGTCTTTGCCCACCTGGTTCATGCTGTGCAGTGGGCACTGGAAAGCACCCATTCTCTTTGTGTTGCTGCCTAGTAAGAAAGAATTGTTTCTTGAAATAGGATATTCTGAAGCTGCTTTCTTCTCTTGCAAATTAGACACTGTAGCAAGGGATCCAAATGAAGTTTTAAGTTGCCTGTTGGGAATGTGACCAAGTGAGAGGAAGACACAATGGGAGCTAGAAAAGAGTTCCAGGGATTCCACCCAGGACTTGTATTATACTTGGAAAGAGAAGTAAAATAGCTCAGAACCTTTAAAAAGCTGAATAGATCTGCTTTCCCTCCCTGGAGTTGTATGCCTTCCTTAGAATGAAAGGGTTACCTCAGTGGTCCTTTCCCGTTTATAATTTCTATCGTCACATGATCTTCTTACAGATATAAAAGAGACGGGAATGGTATACAGCAGCTCAGAGGGGAAAATGACCAGTTTGATCAGTGGAGGTCAGGAAAGGAAGGCATGAAGAAAGAGGAGAGGAGAAGAAAATCTAGGAAGACTTGCCATAAAAGATGCATTTTTAAGGATACAGAATTTTCCGGGGTTCTGGTGAGCAAGAACAGCATGTGCCAAGCACTGGAATGAAGAAATTCTGTACTTGGAATTGCAGAGTAACAGGCTCTGAGACTGACCAAGTGGCTGGGGGAAGATGTCAAGATTTTCCTGTTCTGAGACTTAAGTGTAAAAAGTCAAAGAGCATCAATAAAAGGTTTTATGAGGAAAAAGGAGGAAGGTGGACGGTGGCTGTTCTAGAAGATCGCTTGGGCTACCTTAGACGGGGTACACTGGATGGACTAGAAGCCTCTTCTGGAAAGCAGTTCAGTTGAGGCTCCTTTAATTCCTGTCTTGGACACTTTCTTTTGTCTTCGGGGAGCATGGTGGAAGTATAATATCGTATAATAGTTATTAATAACATATCTTCAGGTAAGGGGCAGGGAGTTGTTAATAGGAAGGACCAATTAGGAAAAGGAGGGTGAGAATGGTTACACAACTTGAGGAATATAACGAATGTTACTGAATTTTCCACGTAGAAGTTATTACATGGTGGATGTTCTCTCCCATAATAACTACAACACATACAGTGATTTTTTTAAAGAAGAGGAATAGCATGGACTCAATAATTCTAGTCTCTAAGATAGTAGACTAAAACAAAAGATCATCAAAAGGAAGAGCATCCATTCAAAGAGCAGGAGAAAATTTAAAAAAAAACCAACCCAATAATTATTATCCTTATCAGAGCAAAGTGTTCTTTCTGTGAAACACTAACATCCACTAACCCATTGCTGTTAAGTCAGTTCCAACACCTTACCACTTTTAAAACAGAATCCAAGTGCCCCAGATAGTTTCCAAGGCTGTAAATCTTTACAGAGCAGACTGTTAAACTTTTATCCTGCAGAACATCTATTAATAGGTTCCAACTACTGAACCTTCAGTTAGCAACCCAACACTTAACCCACCAGAGTTTCTTATAAAGCAATAAGAGAATACTATAAAAATCATAGAATACCTTCAGAAAATAGAAATATTATTAATTTTTTTAATCCATAGAAAAGTTAGAAGATCAAACTGAGAAATCTTATAGAAAGGTTAGAAAAAAGATCAGAGTAGACTGGAAAAGAAGATTAGAAGATCAGTCCAAGAGGTTTAACATTTAATTGATGAAATCAGGGGAAAGAGGAGAAAATGAAGAAAAGGAAATCATCAAAGAAAAATTACAAGGCAACTTTCCAGGACTGAAGGACATGAATCCCCAAATGGAAAAGATCCTTTGACTGGCCAGTGCAGTAAGAGGCGGGGAAAGAGGGCAGCACCATAGTGAGATTTCTGACTACTAAGAAAATAGGAGAGGATTCTAGAAGAATGGTATTTGACTTACTAAGAGCCATACTAGAAACTAGAAGACATAGGAATGAAACCTTCATAATTTTGACTGAAAACTATTGCCCACCGAAAGCTCTGTTTCCAGCCAAATTATCAAACACAATATTTTAAGACATTCACGGTCTCAGAAAACTTCCCTTCAATTTACCCTTCTTCAGGAAGTTACTAGAGGAAATGTTTAACTCAACAAGAGAAGAATATATATCAAGAAAGAGAGGGACCCCCTAGAGGACCCAGCCCATGTCAGGGAAGAAGGGTATAAGGGAAGATAATAGAGAAGAGAGCGCTGGTGGCATGTTGTTGTTTTGTCACATGCTGTCGAGTCAGCTGCAACTCAAAGTGACCCCTTATGAACAACAGCCCTGAACCTAGACCTATCCCGAGGCAACCTCTCTGTCTCTGACATACGTGACCCCACTACCCCTGTTACTGAGTCAATCCATCTGATCAGGGTCTTCCTCTCTTGCACTGACTCTTTACCCATCCAAGCATGATATCCTTCTCCAAGAACTGGTCCCTCCTGGCAACATGCCCAAAGTATGCCCAAAGAGTTTCAAAATCCATATTACCTTTTAGAAATTTCTTTTCATTCATTCAAAATGTCTTTCATTACTGAAAACATAAATTCAGTAAATTTTGAAAGAAAAAAATAATTCCATCTTGAAAGTGTTAAAAGCATTTCAGGACTACAGGGCATTATCTTGGAAATTATTGCAGGTTTTACTTCAGACCACTACAATAAAGTAAGTATCCTATTAAAGCTAGTCACACAAATCCTTTACTTTTCCAGTGCACATGAGCATTATGGTGGTGTAGTGTCATATATGCTACGCTGCTAATCAAAGGCTGATAGTTCAAACCCATCAGCTCCTCCATGGAGAAAACAAATCTCTTTCCTGTAAAAGGTTAGAGCTTTAAAAACTGATGAGTGTGTTCCCTTTTCATATTAAAAATAAAAAAACAAACCAACCTGAAGAGTGGGCTTGGTAGACCCTGGTGTTATAGTGCGTCATGTGTTGGGCTGCTAACTGAAAGATCAGGAGTTCAAATCCCCCAGACACTCCTTGGAAGAAAGATGAGGCAGTTTTCACCCATAAAGATTTAGAGCTTCAGAAACCCAGTGGAGGAATGGCATGAGTAAGAGTTTACCTGAGGGCTGTGGAGTTTGAGGGTTAGTCACTTAAGTGTACAAAGACATTACTTAAAAGTTGGAAATATTGTGAGTTATTAAAATGTGACACAGAGACATTAAGTGAGCACATTTTAGAAAAATCCAACAGTAGACTTGCCCAAGGCAGAGTTACCACACTTTCAATTTTGTAAAAACACAGTATATGCAGAGCGCAATAGAGTACTGTAAAACAAAGTAGACTTGCATTTTAACTATGTGTGTGTCATGATTCTTTTTTTAAAAATGAAGTAAGAGTGCTATCTGAAATCACAGAGATCTGAATTTAGCTCTCAGAGCCTCTGTTTTCTTACCTTTTGTGACCTTGGAAAAGTGGTTTTAAGCTTCCCAAGACTTCATGTCTTCATTTGTATTATGAGGCAACTAACTTTATTCACTATTACATTTTGGTAGAGTTTTTTTGAAGGAAGATCATATCGGTCGAGTGCTTAATGCATCATAAAAGTTTTCTGCTTACTCTAATTACGTGGTGCACTGCATTCCCCTCTTTACCTCTCACCCTTCATCAGACGTGAAGTTAAGTTCCACAGGTGCATCAGTGTGTCACACACACCTGCGCTCTAAGTGACCCAAAAGTTTGATCCATGTTAAAGAGGACAAGTAGGTAACCTTTGACCGAAAAACACACTTCCTTTTGAGGGGTGGCTTTGGAGACGGGTGGCCACTGTATCTCCTATGGGAAAGGAAAAGCAGAGTAGAGCTCTCAGCCACCGGGTAGGAAAGCTGAGGTGAGAACCAGACATCTAAGAAGGTTCCAGGACCTCCAGGTTTGTGTCCACAAACATTTCTAGCCTTGAGCCTTAATCCCTTCTCCTGGTGTAATGAGATCCCTCACTTGTATGTTGAAAACTGAGCCCAGGCCATTGTGATTATGGGCCCAGCTACCTGCTGCCCACAGGTGACAGTTGCACCTGTGAGGCCAGCCAGCTTCCTTTAGACCCAGGGCACCTGTGGCCACCTGCACCTGAAGCCCTGCCTTTGTGCAGAGCACCCAGCTGTCAGCCAATAAAGGAGAAGTTGAGGGTTTCCTGGTGAAGGTCGTTTGGGGTTTTTTTAACTACAGGGATTACGCTATATGCAAAGCACAGGTCCAAGCACTGTGGGTGATACAGAAATATATTAGGCCTCCAAGGATTTCCAGTCTAGTGAGGGAGAGGGATGCTCATCAGATAAGGAAGAGAAAGGGACGAGAGCTGATGGTGGGCTGCATGTGGAATATGCATTTGCACATTAGAGTGCTAGTTTGGAGCTACTCACATAGGATGGCAAGCAGGTAAGCCTCCAAGACAGTGGTACTTTAAGTGATAAGTGTTGTTAGAGTCAAGGACGGTGAAATGCTGTCTCACAGACTTCAGGCATGTTGTCAGGAGGGACCAGTCCATTCTGGGAAAGGTAGAGGGTCAGTGAAAGAGGAGGTCCCCTGGCAAGATGGACTGATGCACTGACTGTAGGAGCAATGGCTTTAAGCATGATGGAGGTGGTGAGGGTGGCACAGGATTGCACAAGTTCACATTTGTTGTTCATAAGGTTGCCATGAATCCTGGTTGACTCAATCACACTTAGTCGAGCAGCAAGTATTTCTCTGGTATATGTGATATGTTGTTCCTGGATTGGTAGTGTGGCAAGGCAGTGTGGTGGTGCCACTAGTGGTCTCTCAGGGGTATAATCCCTTATAGGAGCCATGAAACATGTTTGAGAACAAAAGGAGTGTTATTAATAATCATACCAGGACAACAAGTACTTGAACTGGTTCTAGCAAAACAGCCATCTAGTCACTCGTCTGGCAGGCACTTAGGGGCTCTAAGAGAAAAGAGATGCAGGGATCCGTGGAGCTAGGGAGCTGATTAAGAGAATAGGTTCCCACTTGGCATCTCTAGAATTTTAGCTGCTTAAGCATTTGAGTGCTAAGCAAAAAGTTGGCAGTTCTAACCCACCCAGAAGCACCTCAGAAGTGAGGCCTCGTTACCTGCTTCTGAAAGGTCACAGCCTAGAAAACTCTATGAAGAAAGTTGCTATGGGTCAGAATCAACTCAAGGCAATTAACAATAATAAACAGAAGAACTCAGTTCTCCTGAACACTCTGCTTAAGAACCACTGAGGCATCTGGTTTCTCTTTACACCTTTCATCCTCAGAGAAACTACTTAACGGCCCAGTTTTCATCAGTGACTAATAAATATCTGTCCACCTCGCCAGTTGTTGTTGTTGTTAGATGCCATAAAGTTGGCTGTGACTCATAGCCACCTTGTGAGTAATAGACTGCAACTTTGTCCTGTCCTGAGACCTTCTCACAGCTGTGCCCATTGTGCCCTGAAAGGTCTCCAGCCAGGACCCCAGAAAGAGCTTCACTCTTAACTAAAGAACTACATAGAGATGACACGTAATCTAGCCCCATAGTTCTTCCCACATAGAAACCAGTTCAAGATTGTTTTTAATGACTGTATCTCATCTCTTTCACTTAGCTGAAAACAGTTGGCCTCTCTTTTTGACCAGTTCTTTTCAAAGAAAGATTCATCCCAAAATTTTTTCCCAGTAATTTCATCCTGCAAAAAAATAAAGTAGCTGAAAATGCTTTGACAGGTTTACATACAGAAAGAATCCTTTTTGGATGCTTACTAGTGAAGGGAAGGAAGAGAAAGAGTAGGGGGAAATCAGTAAATAGGTAACACATTGAAATGGATGATGGGACAGGAGATATAAGTAAGAGGATGATTAGCACAATACTACTAAAGGAAGACTATAACACTTTAGTCTCCAGACTGATGCTCTTCAGTGTACTCTGGAGAGGTCCCTGACAGCAGACTTTCCCAGTGCAGCTCATCTTTTGATTTCCTGGCTGCTAGTACCAACAGTGTTGATTGCGGAGCCAAGCAAACTAAAATTATTAACAATCTCAATCTATTCATCATCTATAATAATGCCAGTGACTAGAAACTTTGTTTTCTTGATGTTGAGCTTCCATCCATTTTGAAGGCTGCAGTCCTTGACCTTCTGCAGCAAGCATTTCAGTTTCTCCTGTTTCAGCAAGTAGGGTTGTGTCATCTGCATAGCACAGGTTATTGATGAGTCATCCTGATGCCACATTCCTCGTTGTAGAGCCCAGCCTCCAAACAATCTATACTGCATATAGATTGAAAAGATATGTAGATAAGATATATCCCTGGTTTACACCCTTCCCAGTTTTGAACTACGCAGTGTTTCCTTGCTGTGTTCTGAAGACTGCCTCCTGGTCCAAATATAGGTTTTGCATAAGCAAAGCCAAGTGTTCTGGTATACCCATTCTTCTCAGAGTTAGTCACAGTTTGTTGGATAATAATTAGAGATAACAGAATTGATGCCTTTGAGCTGTGGTGCTGGCGAAGAGTATTGAATATACCATGGACTGATAGAAGGGCAAATAGGCTCACCCAAAGAAGGTGAACCGAGGCTGCTCCTTGGAGGCAAGGATTCTGAAGCTCCGTCTGACATACTTTGGGCATGTTTCAAGGAATTGACCAGTCCTTAGAGAGGGATGTCATGCTTGGGAGGGTGGAGGGACAGCGCAGGAGAGGAAGACCATCAATGAGATGGACTGATTCAGTGACTGGGGTAATGGGGGTAGGTATATCAGAGACAATAAGGTTGGCTCAGGATAGAGCAGAGTTTAGGGTTGTTGTACGTAGGATTGCTATGAGTCACAGGTGACTCAACGGCACATAACAACAACAACTAAAGGAAGAGAAGACACCTAGAGTACAAAAGAAAAACAGCCAACATAGGTAAACACTATTACATACATGATCCTGCAACATCAGCAGTAATAAACCTAGACAACATATAAGGCAGACGAGCAAGACAGGCACATATGGACAACTGTAAAGGACTATGCCCGTGACTACACATAGGTCTTACAGATGATATTTCTGTAGTTATATTAATACTTGTTGTAAATATATCAGAACCAACAAGGGGAAAGCTAGGAGGCAGCTGTTGGTCTCTTCTTCATCTGGACCAAAAAAGAGAGGAGAAAAGCAAACGATATATCAAAAACATTTATCCTAAGAACTGCACCCATGTTTATCGTGGATATGTTCACGATCACAAGAAGTTGGAAACAACCTAAGTGTTCATCAACAAACGAATGGATAAAGAAGTTGTGGTATATTCACACAATGGAATACTATGCTGCATTGAAAAACAAGGAACTCATGCAATATTATTCAAAATGGGTGACCCTGGAGGACATTATACTGAGTGAAGTATCTCGGTCACAAAAGGACAAATACTGCATGGTGCCACTGTTGTAAGACAGGACTGACCTTGAGGTTGGGGAGAGACTGAGAAAGATGGGTTCAATAATGTATACTGCATTGAAACAGATGAGGGAGAAAACCGTTTAAAAGGGATATGTGATTAGGTATTTTTGTCAGGACGGGAGTCCAGAGTGAAGGCTGCATAGTGGAGTGGACCTGCGGGAAGGGATTGTAAAACAATGAAAGACTTTTTCTTTTACTTTTCCAAGAAGGTAGTGCACTGGGAGGGAGGGTTGGGAGGGGAGAAAAGTGCAACAATGAATGAGTAGAAATCCAAAGTCTCTGCAGCTTTTCATTGAAATTAATGATAAATTTTAAAAAAAGAACTGATGGACAATGCACACCTCAGCTTCCACAGCCTTGAGACCAGAACTAGAAAGTGCCTAGCTGAACGGGGTTACAAGAAAAGAAAATAAATTTCTTATTTTCTCCTATTTCTTCTTGAAGACTGAAAGCCTAAAGTCAGATTCTCAACTATGTCAAGTCCTTCCTGTTAGGGAGGCCCTGTATGCACGGGTGGTAGCTCCCAGAGTAGCCCAAATGGTTAATATTTGATGACTTGTCAGAAGGATAACAGTTTCCACCTATCAAGGAGGCACCTCAGGAGAAAGCCTGGGTCACAGCTTTGGAAACCCAGTACGGTAGTTCTACTCTTGCACACTTTGGGTCACCATGAGTCAAAACTGACCAGGATGAAAAGGAAGTGTATGTGAAGGACTGGACTACTTTGGCATTTATATGTGTATTATATGACTATTATCTCTGCCACTCTTTATATCTTATTCAAAAGTGGTTCAAATTAGAGTCCACCTAATGATTGAATGATGACATTATAAAAGGCCATTACATCACATCACATGTGGACTCCAGCACATATTTTGAGGCGACACAATTTAATACATAAACTATTGCTCAAATAAATTAACTTTTGATGTGAGAGAAGAGCCCTAGCTACTTAGTAGGATCTTTACCCTGTTCCATTTTTTTTCCTCCTTGAATGAAGGTCACAGAGCAATAGAATTCGCAAGCTAAAATTAAATTAAAATAAGCTTACTGATTTATCTTCCACTCCTCCAGTGCTATGATTTCCTTGAGGATGTACATTGCCTTTTTAGTATAAAGTATTATTAACCTTAGATTTGTAAATAATTGTAATTGGCTCGTAGGTGATTATGATTGAAAGAGAAGTAATCTTGCCCTAAACTCACCTTCTCTGCTGAGTTCTGTTTTCAGTGTTTCCACTCAAAATACCTTTTCCTTTGTGATTTTTATTTATAGCAAAGCCTATTCCTTCCAGGCCACCTGAAGCAACTGGGAGCCAGCTTCCCCCTCTCTTCTCCTTCCAGTCCCCTTGGGACTACCTTGTTGTCTTGATTCAGCCTCTGACTTATTTTGTGACCTTTCTTAAATGAGAGGATGATCTGCATTTTCTCTGGTTACTCCAGGCCCTAACATCATTGCTGGGTTGTGTTTTGTTTGGTTTTTTAATTGGTTTGCTTACAAGGTGCATATACATTGGGTTCCACACTATTATTCATTCACATTGTGTTTCATACAATCATTCTCCTGCATTATGTTTTATAAAATTAATCACCATTGGACCTTGCCCATCACTACTCTTTTTGCCTGGATCCTTCCCATTTCCTTTCCCAGCCCCCTCCACCTACCAAACTGTACAACCCTGTGGTTTTGTCTCTACCCATCTTCAGCTCTCCCCACCTTGAGTTCCCATACATGTTTTACTAGTTATCCTTCTATTTTTATAATAATGGTCTTATGTAGCATTTGTGCTTATCAGATTGTGTCACTTCACTCAGCATAATACTCTCCAGGCATCATTGCTCTTTAATAACATTGTACAAAATAGTTCTCTCCCTACAACCAGGAGAAGATAAAATAGATGAAAGGGATTTTCTAAGACTCAAATCCCTATGCACATCCAAAAACTTCTCCAACAGGTTATAAAGGGAAGCCACAGACTGGGAAAAAATATTTGGTAATGACATATCAGATAAGGAACTTATATCCAGAATTTATAAAATACTTGAGCACCACAACAAGATAAAGGTAAATAATCCAGTAGAAAAATGGGCACAGGATATGAACAGACACTTCACTGAAGAAGACATTCAGATGGCTAACAAGCACATGAAGAAATGTTCAAAATCCCTAGCTCTAACAGAGATGCAAATTAAAACAACTATGAGATATCATCTCACCCCAGTCAGAATATCAAAATTTAACAAAACAGCAAGCAACAAATGCTGGTGAGGTTGTGGAGAAACTGGAACTCTTATTCACTGTTGGTGGGAGTGTAAAATGGTGCAACCACTGTGGAAGGTGGTATAGCACTTTCTCAAAAAGTTGCAAATAGGCGAGCTCTGGTGGCCTAGTGGCAAGAAGCTGCACTGCCATCCCGGAGGTGTGCGGTTCAAATCCACCAGATGCTCTGCTGGAGAAGGAGGAACAATCTCCTCCTGTACCAGTCAGATCTGATTTGATGGTACACACACACAAATAATAAAAAAATAAAAATAAAACAAGCAAACAAACAAAAAAGTTGCAAATAGAGAGCCCATTTGACCCAACAATTCCACTACTGGGAATATACCCCAAAAAGACCATAACTAACATCCAAGCAGCTATATGCACACCCATGTTTACTGTGGCTTTGTTCACATTAGCAAGGAGTTGGAAACAACCTAAGTGCCCATCAACAAACAAATGGATAGAGAAGCTGTGGTATCTTCACACAATGGAATACTACACTGCATTGAAAAGCAGTGAACTCCTGCAATATTATCCAAAATGGGTAACTCTGGAGGGCATTATGCTGGGTGAAGTATCTCAGTCACAAAAGGACAAATACTGCATGGTGTCACTTGTAAAATGGAACTGACATCAGGGTTGAGGGAGACTGAGAAAGATGGGATAAATAATGTATACTGCATTGAAACAGATGAGGGAGAAAACTGTCTAAAAGGGATACGTGATTAGGTATTTTTGTCATGACAGGAGTCCAAAGCAAAGGCTACATGGTGGAGTGGACCTGGGAGAGGGATTGTAAAACAGTGAAAGAATTTTTGTTTTACTTTTACAAGAGGGTAGTGTATTAGGAAGGACGGTTGGGAGGGGAGAAAAGTGCAGCAATGAATGATTGGAAATCCGAAGTCTCTGTAAATTTTTGCTGAAATTAATAATAAATTTTAAAAAAAGAAAATCTCTCTCTCACTGGACTGTAATCACAGTTTTCTTCATTGTTTTCAAGTGAAAATAATTGTTTCTGTTTGAATGATGCTAATCATGTCTTAGTGGCAGGAGATTGTATAAGATCTTTCCAAAACAGTCCCTCTTTCCCAGATATTCACTGAGATTCACCAGCCCATCATGCACATTTGAAGCACATTATTCACACTTTAGATCAGATATAGATTAAACATTGACATCAACTAGTTCTGATTGTCTCCTCTTAAAATGGTAAAATACAAGACTTAATATTCAGTCAGAATTCTAGCTTTCAGCACATACTACATGTGTATAGAAGGGTTAAACGTGTGAGTGGTTGGCAGGAAAGAACATGTGCCAGGTAATTTTGCAACCCATGTAAATAGAAAACAAATGTAAAGTCAGTTATTAATATATTCTCCCTCTACATTCTACAGAAGCCAAATGACCGTGATCATAAAGTGAGAATGGCGGTGGGAAATGGCTTGCGAGGAGATGTTTGGAAAGAATTTCTCAGGAGATTTGGGGACATTCATATTTATGAATTATATGCTGCCACTGAAGGAAACATTGGATTTATGAATTATACAAGAAAAGTTGGTGCCATTGGAAGAGCGAACTACCTACAGAGAGTAAGTACATTAATAAATGAGAGCCATTTTTTGGAATACAAAGATTTCTTAAGAGTTACTTTATCTGATGGCATTTTACCAGAATTTCTTGTCATATCCAAGTTATGGCCCCTCCAATGGACACTGTCCTTTGTAATACCACCCAGAGAAATTTTGTTCATTCCCTGCAATTATGATCTTAAAAAAATCAGTTTTCCAATAAAAAATCTTTACTTGTTTTAAGTCACAGCCAATAATGCCTTTGCCATCTGCAGCTAATGGGAAGTCTTCCTGATGCCATTAATTGTACATGATATTTAAAAAAGAAAAAATAGCTTTTTTGTTCCTTAAGGAACTTTGATGCACAGTGATTAAGCATTCAGCCGTAAACCAAAAGATCATTGGCTTAACCTCATCAGCTGCTCCGCTGGACAAAGATATGATGAACTGCTTCTGTAAACATTACAAAAAAACCCTATAGGGTGGTTCTCCTCTGTCCTGTGGGATTCCTATACTTCCGAATCTTGATGGCAGTGGGTTGAGTTTTATGTTCCCAAAGCTTCTGCTTCATCTAAAGATGTAATATTTGCTGTTAGTGATTAACAACTAAGTTATCTACTGTTGTTACTAAACAAAAAGAATGTAAGTGGATGGCTTTTTAAAAAACAGAACTATGTTCTCCCACAGTTTAGGAGGCTAAGGCTGTTGGTTCTAGGGGAGTGCTTTCTGTGTGTTCTGCAGGAAGGCCTTTGTCTCCTTTCAACATGAGCAGATTTGGCTTTCCTTAGAGATATCCATGAGTCTTGGCATCAATCTTTTCCTGATCTAGGAGGTTTACCACACAGGGACCTTGAATCCAAAAGACACGCTCCACTCCTGGCTCCTTTTTCTTGCAGTAATTGACACACAACTTTACCCCTCAATGATTGCTTATCTCTCCTTTTCTAAGATAAAAAAGATAACCCCGATACATTGAACCAGCCAAGCAGATTCATATTTTTGGGAACACAGTTCAGGCCCTGAGAGTGATCCTGTTCCAGAAGAATCAGGAAATTTAAATACACAAGTACAGAGAGCCCTAGTCCTCCAGTTTGAATGGTCCTCCAGATGGGCAGTCTCCTGCCATATGAGTTACTACCTCTGAAAACCTGCTGGAGGGTCAGCTGTGGGTACACAACAAAATTTTGATTTGACCTTGCTACTAAGAATTTTCCTTTCTATCCTATATAATGGAGCCTGATTTCATATCCAGAATGGAAATTTGAATTCTCAGCAGAGAATCACTGGAATGAACTAATTTGAACTTGGTGTTGGAGCAGGGGATACCTTTTTAAAAGTTATGTGCAAAGATTAAGAGACACTGTCTAGACCTTCAGAAGACCTGGAGTGCAGGTCTGTCTTCACCTAATAATCCCATGAGGGAAAGATCTGTTCTTTTTAAGTAAGTTCACACAGAAATCTCTTTACCCACTCAGTCATTTTATCACCTGGACTCTCTGGACAGTCCATTTGCTTCTTAGTGCTTGAGTGTTGTTGTTATGTGCCATCGAGTCACCTGCAACTCATAGCAACCCCATGTGTAGCAGCTCTGAAGCCTGCCCTGTCCTGAGCCAGTCTCACTGATTCCAACACACTAACCCCCACCGCCCCAGTCACTGTATCAATCCATCTCATCCGGGGTCTTCCTCTACTGCACTGTCCCTCCACCCTTCCAAGCATGATGTCCTTCTCCAAAGATAGGTCCCTCCTGGCCACATGCCCACAGTATGTGAGACAGAGCTTCAAAATCCTGTCCTCCAAGGAAAAATTTGGTTTTACCCTCTCCAAGGCAGTATCAAGTGACAAAATATTCTCTACAATTCCAGGAATATTCAGAAAATGCTTACATTTTATTGAGCAATTGTTGCTGTCACATGCTTCTGGGTAGCCCATTTATCTGTCCACAAAGCAGCCAGCCCATGCTTTGGCTCCCAGGCTAACTTGGGTCTCTGTGAGCCGTAGTCCACAAGCATAAGGGCTGTGGCTCTGGAGTTAAATCTCAGGGCCATCATCTGCCAGCTGAATGACCACAGGCAAGTCACTTATATTTCTTAGGTTTTAATTTCACCATCTATAAGATAGATGAAAAGAGACAACATAGAGCCAGTGCTTGGTTCAAACTAGACATTAGTAGAGAAAAAGCATCACGGAAGTGATTAAGTGTTAGCTATAGTGATTGCCATCATTCCATTTCTCTTTTCGACTTACTGAATTAATTGAACAAATTATTCTTAATTATACCGACTATCAATTCCAGCCCTCCATCAGATGTCCAGGGCTGTAAATCTTTCCAAGACTGACCATATTTCTCCTGTGAAATAGCTGGTGATTTCAAACCTCTGACCATTTGGTTAACAACCACAGAAGTTAAACACCACACCACAATATACACCAAATATAATGGAGTTTAAAGCCTGTTTCAAATTGTTTTCCTGTCAAACATTCTTCTAGGTGGTATAGCACTGGTTACTTGTGGTTGCTGTGATGCTAAACACTGTGACACTGATGTGCCAAATATAATAATGGTTGCACATGGTGGACAGTGTTTGGTGGAGCTTCCTGATTAAAACAAGCTTGGAAGCATAAGTGGCATCCACTTCTGAAATGGCTTGCCTTCGGAAACTCTATGAACAATGCTCAGGCCTTTTGTTCATAGGGTCACTATGAGTCGTCTACAGCTTGAGGGTACCATCTAACAACAACAACAATAGTTTTACAGGCATAGTAACAAAGTAATTATACCACTGAATCTTAAATGTATTATTAAACATAAAGGTGACAGGAAAATTAAGAAATAATTAATCGTAGTGGTTGAACATGATGAGCATTTCATGGAATTCTGTGTATCAGACTAGAAATGATAGATGCTTTTTTAAATCTTTTAAGTAAGGGGAGCTCTAGTGGCCTAGTGGCAAGGAGATGCAACTACAATCCCAGAGGCTCACAGTTCGAATCCACCAGATGCTCTGCCGGGAAAGGAGGGACAATCTTCTCCTGTACCGGTCAGATCTGATTTGACGGTACACTCACACAAAAATAATAAAATTTAAAAAAAATCTTTTAAGCAGAATGGCATAGACTATAGAGATGGAGATAGCTATATAGAGATAGATATAGACCTAAAGCTCTTGTGGCTTAGTGGTAGGCGTTGTGCTGCCAACCCAAAGGCATTCAGTTCTAAAACACCAGGTGCTCTGTGGGAGGAAGGTGCACAGTCTCTTCCCATACAGTTTACCGCTTCTGAAAACCCACTGGAGGGTCAGCTGTGAGTCAGTTCTGACTCCATGGTACATAATAATATCATATATATTACAGACTCAGAGTTGGCCTTCTAGTTACAGTCTCTTTCCAACTTACACTAAATTTTCTATATATATTTATATACTTATGTTTCTATTTCATTGTTATATACCATTGAATCAAGTCAAAACTGACTTGTAGCTGACCCTCCACTTACAAGTTTCTGAGGCTGTAAGCCCTAAAGGAGAAGATTACCTATCTTTCTCCCAAGGAGTCGATGGTGGATTCAGAACAACCAGACAAGTAAAGCCTTTGGGTTAGCAACACATCTCCCTACAGACTACACCACCAGAGCTCCTATATATTTCCATATATAATACATACATAGGTGCAGTCTCCTAGAACATGATTTAGAGATGCAGTATTTGTAATTATTGTTGTTGTTAGGTGCCATTGAGTACAACTCATAGTGACCCTATGAACAATCAGCTTGAACCCTGTCTGTCATGTGCCATCTTCATCATCTCTGACATACTTGAGCCCTTTGCTGCAGTCATTGTGTCAGTCCATTTCACTGGGAGTCTTCCTCTCTTTTGCTGATTCTTCATCTTTTCAAGCATGATATTGTCCCTTTCCAAGGAATAGTCCCACTAATTCATTGCCATCAAATCGGAATCAACTCATTGCTGACCCTCCAGTAGGTTTTATTGCTTGGAAGAGACTGCCCATCTTTCTCCCGAGGAGCAATTGGTGGATTCAAACCACCAGAATCACCACCTTTGGGACAGCAGTGCAGCTCCCTTGGATTCTATATAATCTCCTTGAACATGCCCTTGAAATGGGAGTTAATATAATATTATATAGTATATTTTAGCAATATCATATTATTAGAAAGTTATACACAGTTTTAAAACCTCATTTCTGATATGATCACTGTAAGACATACAGGAAAATATTCCTGGCCACTTTATAATCTCAAATTAGGAATAATCTATAAAGTCACCAATAGAGGAAAATTGAAAAATAAATTACAGGGGGGAAGGGGTGGGCAGGGAGAAAAGTGCAACAATGAATGACTGGAAACTAAGGCTCTGTAAACTTTCATTAAAATTAATTTTAAAAAAAGAAAAAGAAATTACAGTATATTCACATTTGTTGTTGCTGTTGTTAAGTGCCGTTGAGTCGCAGGCGACTCATAGCGACCCTATGAAGGAGAGTCCTCGACGCTTGGGTGCCTTTCATCCTCTTTCCAAGTTCATAGGGTTTCCGGAGGCAAGCTATTACGGAAGTAGATGCCACTCCTCCTTCCAATATTCACATGAGGCAATAAATTATTGATAACTAAAAACAAACAACAAGCCTCTGAGAGACACACCAACATAACTTTTACAGGCATTCTTGAGTGATTACACATCTTATATCTGGATTGTGGTGCTAGGAACATGGGTGTATTACTTATATAAAAATTTGTTAAGCTGGACATGTAAGGTTAGTGTTCTTTGTAACCTGTTGTATGTTTGTCTTACCACAATAGAAAAAGCCCGACAGAATTTACACTCACATTGTATGTTTCATTTTGCTAGAAAGTCATATCTTATGACCTGATTAAGTACGATGTGGAGAAAGACGAGCCGGTCCGAGATGGAAATGGATACTGCATCAAAGTTCCCAAAGGTTCTGTGGACGCTGGATAAGTTAACTTGGGCCTTTTCTTACTTTTGCCATATTGCTTTTAATAACTAGTATATTATTGCTAAAATGAACATATACTACATTTACTAAAATGGGAAAACAGTTTTATTTTGTGATCTTAGAAATAGTTATAGAAATATCACTAATGTAAATATATGCAGTATGCAGTCACAATATTATATCACCACTATATATCAATGGTAATAAAGTTCTAATTTCAAACCTAATTAAACAGCTTACTTATTGCTGTTGAGGTAAACTTTTTGCAGAAAGGGACATGTGATTATAGTTACAAAAGTACAGTTAGCTTTAGGTGACCTTTAAGTTCAAATTACTACACATTTGTCTACTGATGAATGTAAATGATTATGCCAGAAAAAATGAGCCTTGAAAGAATTATGACTGTGTGGTCATGCAGAATAATGTACAATGTATATGTGGTTATATGCTTAATATACATGTGTTTAATGTGCATGCATATTAAATATATATGTTTAGGTGCATAGAAGTTACACATCTTGCATCCAACTTATTGCCAGTGACTTTTATGCCATCCATTTTAAGAGAATATTGGCAATAAAACATGCTTTTAGTGACAGCACATAAAATAACTGTGTTTTTTTTCCTCTCCCTCTTAGGTGAAGTCGGACTTCTTATTTGCAAAATCACAAATCTTACACCATTTAGTGGCTATGCTGGAGGAAAAAGTCAGACAGAGAAGAAGAAACTGAGAGATGTCTTCCGGAAAGGAGACCTCTATTTCAACAGTGGTGATCTCCTAATGATTGACAATGAAAACTTCATCTACTTCCATGACAGAGTTGGAGATACATTCAGGTTGGTTTCTCCAGTTGCTGTGTGCTAGTGTTCACTGCATGGAGTCAGTCCTGGCTTATGGGGTACCCAGGCACAACAAAAGGGGACATTGGGCAGCCCTCCGCCATCTTTGTGATTCAGGTGAGACTATTGTGACTGACACAGAGGGTTTTCAGTGGCTGATTTTTCAGAAGGAGATTGTCAGTGCCTTCTTTCTAGGGCATATTCGTCCAGAAGTTCCCCAAACCTTATTCAGCATCGTAATAACGATCTGGCCTCCACTGACAGCTGGTGTCTGGATGCAAGGTGCATGGACTGAGACTCAAGCCTGGGTTTTGTGCAGGGAAGACAAGAATGCTGTGACTGAACCACCACTAACCCATTCTCTGAATGAGTACTGCTGTTGTCAGTTAGCACAGGGCCAGTCTCAACTAAGATGACCCCAAATGTGGAGAGTAGAGCTGCCTCATAGGCTTTTCAAGGCAGCGACCTTTCAGAAGCAGATAATTAAGCCTTACTTCCAACGCAGCTCTGGGAGGATTTGAACCACTAAATTTTCAGTTCGTAGTCCAGTCAGTCTAATTATTGCAGAGCAAGTTCTCATGTGCCATGGAAGACAGCTCTGGCCTCCTGGTCAGTGTTGAAAGTGGGCTGGGAACCTCTCCTTGAAGCCAATGAGATACTGGGGCAGAAGCTGAGACTTCTTTTTAAAGCTAGTTATTCAAATTGTGGAAGAGCCAGTTCTCATGCACCATGGAAAACAACTTTGGCCTTTTGGTCAGTGGTGACAGTGGGCTGGGAACCTCTCCTTGAAGCCAATGAGAGACTGGGGCAGAAGCTGAGACTTCTTTTTAAAACTAGTCATTTGGGCCCTCAGGCCTGATTTAAATGTATTTCAAATGAACATTTCCTGTGTGGTACAGCACTTCTCTGTCATTTTGCTGCACTTGGGTAACTTTGAATTTCTGTGATACTAAACGGCGTGCCAGTGGTCCATCAATTCCCATAATGGTTACACATGGTTGACAATGTCTGGTACAGCTCACAGATTAAGACAGGCTTTGGAAGCAGGAGTGGTATCCACTTCCTAAACATGCCTGTGGAAACTCTATGAACTTAGAAAGAAAACAATTTTTATAGAACAGGTTTAGGGTCTTTTGGTTATAAGGTCACCACTCAATGACATGTAACAACAATAACAGCAACATATAAAGCCTAGCCCTTGTCTCAATTTTGGAGTTAGGTGAAGTGGTGGACTCTGTACAAGGAGTTCTTGTTTTGGTTGAGGATCTGTATGGATTGTGTGGTTGGGCTTTTTTTCTATTTTTCTCTATTTGTTCTACTGAAATAACATGGAGTTGCTGTGATGATAGACAACTGGGCCATAGGTGTATCAAACACCATAATTGGCTACCCATCATGGGCAGTTTGTGGTGGAGCTCCCATATTGATTCAGGTTTGAAATCAGGACTGGCATCTACTTCCTAACTACATGCCTGTGGAAAGTCTAAAAACTTGGAGAAATTATGATAGTTATAGAAAGGCTTCAGGCCTTTGTTCATTTTCTGTTTATATATGTATCCTTCCCTCATGTGTACTCAGTCTATATGGTGGATAAATCATTAGAGAAGTAAGACTCTATGAAGAAACATGTGACATCAGAATAAGAGGAGATTGAAGAAGCAGCGGAATGCTCTCAGAGTGGATGAAGTTAATGAGAATGCATGATTATTGAGGAATTTGAAATGAAGGAGCTCATGGAGTTTAAACCATGCTCTGGTTCTTAAATTTGGTAGGGCCTGATTGTTTAAGCATTCTTCTAGGTTGTATAGCCCTGGTCTGTCCACTTGCTGTACAGAGGTGACTCGTGGTTGCTGTGATGCTGAACACTGTGACACTGATGTGTCAAATGCAATAATGGTTACCCATGGTGGACAGTGTTTGGTGGAGCTCCCCTATTAAAACAAGCTTGGAAGCAGGAGTGGCATCCACTTCCGTAATAGCTTGCCTCCGGAAACCCTATGAACCTGGAGAAAGGATGAAAGTTACACAAGTGTTCAGGTCTTTCATTCATAGGGTCACTATGAGTTGCCTACAACTCGATGGCACTTAACAACAACAACAGTCCAATACTTAACTATTTGTACCAGAAAGGGACTCCTTTGCTCTGTGAATTGTTATTAGGTGCCCAAGAGTCAGTTCTAACTTACAGCAGAAGATGTACAGTTGGGACCAAAGCCCGGCGAGTCCAGCATCATCCTCACAGTTGTGCTTCGCCCATTCTTGCAGTCACTGTGTCAATAGTTGTCATTCAGGGTTTTCTTCTTTTTTTCCTCACTTCCTACTTTACCAAACTTGATATCCTCCTATGGAAATTGACTGGCCCCTCCTGATAGCATGCCCAAAGTATGTGAGGTGAGTTAATGAACCAGAAATAAACATAGTCACCACTTAGCTTAGATTCAAAATTGGTGTTGTATTCTGCTTTTTAATTATAATGTATTATAATTATGTAACTTATTAAGGTAATGCCTCATTTTGCTGTACCTTATAAGGATGTCAGTTCAATCTCTTGTATATCTCAGAGTGTTGTTGTTGTTGTTGTTGTTGTTGTTGTTGTTGTTGTGTTGTTGATTGCCATCGAGTCGAGCACGACTCATAGCGACCTTATGAAAAAAATACCTGAGGCCTTTCAATAGCTATTGTCACTTGTCAAAGTTCATAAAGTTTGCAGAGGCATGTTGTTTAGGAAGAGGATGCCACTCCTGCTTCCAGTCTCAGAGTATGGTGAGCAAAATGCCTAAGGCAGAAAAGTTGTGTTAAAGTCTTGGTTCAGTAACTTCAGATGAGAATAACACAGAAATCTTTATCTGACTTTTGGAATCCAAAAAGCTTAGTTTATCCAGTGTTTCCGATTCATCCTTCAATCTTAGTGGTTACTCTAAGGACAGTCAGAAGTGTTCCCATCATTCCTAACCCTTGGATTTCTTCTGAAGAAAATCACATGTGAATTAATGTGGAGCTGATAAAGAGTTGAGAGGGGTTCAGAGTCTCACCTCCTCTCCTCCAATCCACCTTCCATCCCCAGCCATATGGTTTCTCACTGCACAACTCCAGTGATATGTAAACACCCTTATAATAGTCGATTAAATCGATTCTTTACAGCACCATCCTCTTCCAGCCTCGTGACATTTAAAATTGTTTAATCAGCTTCATTCCAGTGTAAACTCCCTGAAGGCAGGCCTGTGTCTGGCTTGTTCACCCAGCACTTAGTGTAAGGCCTGGTATATATAATTACTTGTGGTGGGCAATCAGACTGGAAAAAAGGAAATTACCTGTCTAGAAAGAGCCTGGAGCTTAAATGACAACTGAGCTCAAGCTCGTATCTGTATTATCAAGGCAGGTGAGTGAGCTTTCCTTTGGTTTTCTGGATCTCATGCTTTCCCCTGTGGAGTAAGAGCACCTCAGGGTTCTTTCTGTCTCTAATACCCCATGACTCCAGTCCATAGCACTCTCTTATGCCACTTTTATGTTATTAAGAAGATACTCCTTGAAAATTGAAGGAGTTTTTTTAATGTTAAATAAATTTTAACTTGTTACTAAGCAAAAATAGCTCATTAATATTAATAATATTAATTA
>NW_006399914.1:5857703-5859053 GCF_000299155.1 Elephantulus edwardii
GAAATAAATTTATTAGAAAGAACTAAATTATAAGTTAAAATCATTGTAAATAAATGAAGAAAGGAGAAGCTTAAACTCAAGATATAGTCACTGACATTAATATCTAATTTCTTTAATTACTAGGCCAGGGCTATGTTTTAACAGTAAAACAACATCATTCTAATTATAATCTTTCAGGTGGTGAGACTGACATACTACATTTCATTGTCAAGGCCTATGCCTTTGTCTGGGAATCCCCTGGGTAGCTCAGATGTTTAAGCATCTGACTACTTACCAAAAGGCAGGAAGTTCAAACCCACCCATAGGTGCCTCAGAAGAAAGACCTGCTTCTGAAAGGTCCCAGCCATGTCAACTCTATGGAGTGCAGATCTCCTCTGAAATTCACGGGATAACCTTGAGTGAGAAATGACCCAACAGCAATGGGAATACCCTTACCTTCTATTTTTCACACTATGATGTTGTTCCCTATGACTGAGTTTTGGGGACCCAGGGGGGAAGAGGAGGCCAGCCTCCCAGGCAAAGGAAATACCTTCTCTCTGCCAGTGCGTCCAGATGAGAAAATAAGAGTGAGCTCTGCTAACCTATGTGTTCTCTGCCAGGTGGAAAGGGGAAAATGTGGCTACCACTGAAGTTGCTGACATAGTGGGACTGGTTGAATTTGTCCAAGAAGTGAATGTCTATGGAGTGCCTGTGCCAGGTATGCACGTATATGATCGTTCTGTGTCTCACCCCAGATAGTTACAGAAGATGGCCTTAACCCCAGGGCAGAGTTCATCCTTGCTTTCTTCTGCCAGCTGGAGTCTAGAACAACTCTGTCAGCCACCAGGGAGGAAGGAGCTTATGTCTAGTTATGTTCTGTTGTCAAAGCCAAGTCAGAGCACCTGTGCCAGGCCCTCCTTTGTGTTGCATCTCCAGTGATCTTTCTTCCAGTCTACTGTACGGAGTGTCAGAACACATGGACTGTTGCACCAAGACTTCATCTGCATATCTACTTCTGCCAAGTCTGAGTTTGATTCCTTGCTGGCTATTTCACTTCAGGCAAATCACTGAAGAGAGAGAGAATGTGTGCTCTGCAAAAAACATTGTCCTGAGAGAGCTAATTCGCCTTAATTACATAAATACTAAATATGTATCTGTTGTTATTCCTTCGAGATGAAACAGACCCATAGCTGACCCTACAGCAGGTTTTCAGAGGCAGTTAATTTCATGGGAGGAGATAGCCCATCCTTCTCCTGTGGAGCATCTGGTGGACTTGAACCACCTGCCTCCGGGGTTGCAGCACAGCTTCTTGCTGCTAGTCCACTAGAGCTCCCTTGACATATATCGTTGTTGTTGTTGTTTGTTGTTGTT
>NW_006399914.1:5859368-5875231 GCF_000299155.1 Elephantulus edwardii
CTCCAGCACCACAGCTCAAAGGCATCAATTCTCCTCTATATACAGTATAAATATGAATATTCTCATGAGAAAAAGCATTTTAATTACAAATGTCAAAGAGGACTAAACCTTTCAAATCACAATATAAATATGAGGAAGCTCTGTTGCATAGTCCATAGCTAGTTGTGCTGTTAATCCAAAGACCAGTTGTCTCCAGTGGTTCAAATCCACCAGGGGTTCTGCAGAGAAAGATCAGTAATCTCCAATTGTATTGTAACTTACATCACTGGAAACCCAGTTCGCTGTTGTGTTGGAACTGACTTAAGGGCAGTCAATTTTACATTCTCACTCATATTACAAATGAAAACCCAAAAGTCTCTTTTATTCTGAGCTGTGACACTTGCAGATGACTTTCTTTCTTTCTTTTAAAACTATTTCCTGTTCCTCTCTGACTCTGTTGTTGTTGTTGCATAGCATAGAGTTGATGATTGATAGCATTTCACCAAAGCAGTAAATGTCCCCGTAAGGTTTTCTAGGCTTTGATACTTTGGGGGCAGATCACCATATCTTGTCTCCCAATGACCCACAGAGTGGGATCGAACAACCAACCTTCCGGTCGGCAGCTGAGTGTAAAACCATTGCATCCCTGAGGATCTTTTTCTAATTCCCAACTGGGGAAAGCATCTTAGAGACCCTGGCCAGGGTTGATCTTTTGAGCTAGTCTGAAGCTTCTGTAGACCAGAGCCTCCCCCTAGAGCTGAGGTAGACTCTAATCTCTGGGAGTTAAGCCACAGGCCTCAGACACAGCAGATCCACCGTGTCTTGCTTGGGCATTGTCTAGTGTCTCTGCCAAAGTAAGAAAAAGCCTCTGGACCCTAAAGATTTCTGTTGCATCAGTCTGTCACTAAACTTTAGGTGGAGCTTTTAAGGGAAACAATAAACATTTCTGAGACATGTGCCTTCGAGACAGCTGCCAGAGATCCTTAAATAAAAAGACAGTCTGATGCCCTGTCTCCTCCTCCCTCAGAGAAGAGTCAAACCAAAGCAGAGCTGTTTTCATTTCTTTTAAGTTTTCTTTTTGTTTCCTACCATCTTCAGAGTCATTGGTAAACACACAGTCACCATGGGAGGGATTTCGAAAGCTGGGGCCCAAGTGACCAAGAGAAGGCTGACTCCTTCCCCTCTCTGATTACAGCTAAGTAGTTCAGGGAAGTGAGGCTGCCTCCCACTGGGTCTGTTGGATCAGATAGAAAGTATATTAATACTTAATTACCACTGTCCTCACAAGAAAACAATGGTAATTGTTCTAAACACCTCTCTGCTTACTGCCCTGCCTGATGGGGAAGAAAGAACTGGTATTAAGATCTGTTTTCTCTGTGGAGAACACAGCCTCTGGGGACCAACAGGCATTAACACGAGGGCACAGAGCAGCTCACCCTTGCACCTCACCTTCACCTTCCTGTCCCTCAGCTTCTCTGAAGTACAGGAAGGCAGAGCTATTAGGAATCTTGATTAAATAAGTAAGTCTCAGAGGTGGTTTTTGTGCTTAGAGGCTCAACAGACCTGGCATTGCAGCCCGAAAAGCAGCCTGAGCTCTGTCACTCCTGATGGGGAACATGGACTATTTCCTGAAGTGAAAAATATTCCTTTAGCTACCAGTTTGAGCTGTGTCAACTCCAGATGTTTTCCTCAATGCTCGTTCATCAAGGGGAAGGAGGATGGTGACCAGCACAGAACCTCACGCCAGCCTCTTGTTGCTATGTGCCGTCAAGCTGATTTCCGTTCAGAGCGATCCCGTAAGACTGAGAGGAACCACCTCATAGGACTTCGAAGACCATAACCTTTATGGAAGCAGACCTAGGACTTTGCACATAATTTCTGACCCTGCTTTGTATTTTCAACGTGGCCCTGAACAAGTCTTTTAACATTCTAAAGCCTCAGTTTCTTCATCTGTAAAATGGAAATGACCTTTTTACCCCTTCATAGAGTTGTTGTGAAGATTACATGAGCTAATCTATAAAACAAACTGCATCCAAGTGTGTACACACATTAGCTAATGTATCTCTTACCTTCACTTTAGGGCAAAATTCAATATATATTTGAAATTAATTCCACCTGCCCAAAAATAACCCCTGCCTAAAATTACCACAGTCCAGGTCTTTGAACAAGCAAACTAAGCACCCTATATAAATATAAGGAAAACTATTTCTTTCTCTCACTTTATTTGTAGGTCATGAGGGTCGAATTGGCATGGCCTCCATCAAGATGAAGGAGAATCACGAATTTGATGGAAAGAAACTCTTTAAGCATATTGCTGAGTACCTGCCTACTTACGCCAGACCCCGCTTCATAAGAGTACAGGTGAGACCTCCTGCCTGATCACCTTTCCTCCTCGAGGTCCTCAGCTCACTTGCTCTCTTTTAAGTAATTTAATGCTTTCTTTAAAGAATTATTTTTGGAAAGGCAAATATGAAAATAGTAGTATAGATGTGTACATTCCTTATAAGTGTTACTCATTTTATGAGTTGTTCTTTTCCAGAACAACCTCCCTCCTGTTGTGGTAATTGTAAGTGTCACATTTTCATTAGCTCAGAAGAAAGTATCACAGGTCAGTAAGAAAGAAGAAATCACTGAAAATAATAGCTAACAGAAGCCCAGTTCTGATTCTAGTATCCCTAAAATGACAGGCCAGTTCATTCAGAGAGCCAATTCTCTCCCACGCAATCCTACAGGATGCTCCGGGGATGTCTGGTGTGGCCCCGGAAGGATCAGAGCACCCCATCTTTCTCCAGCAGAGCATCTGGTGGGTTCAGACTGCCAGCCTTTGGTTAGCCACGCAATGCTTCACCCCCTTCCCCATCAGGTCTCCTCTCATTTAGCAAATGGCTATGAGCAAATAGCTCCTTCAGTCCGTGTTTGATGAGGGATGACAGCTACCTCAAAGAGAAACAATCTGATCTTGCTCTTTATTGTTTCTAGTTTCAAAAAATAGAAAAATCCACTGACATTCTACACCCTTCTGGGGTGTGACATTTAATTGAACTTCATTAGTCAGTTGGAGCTTCCAGTGCTTGGCTTACATCACTCGGGATGTGTTTTTCTTCCTCCAGCATTAACCCACCCTCTTTTTGGACTGGGTTTACACCGCCACTTTCAGACTTCGAGCTCAGTGGTTCCCATCTGAAGACTAATGGAAATAAGTGTTTTTGTGTTGGTAGGTGTTGTCAAGTCAACGCTGACCCTGTGCACAACAGAAGGAACCCTGCCCAATGCTCTCCCGTTTCCACAAACTTCTGCCGTGTACAAGCCCAGTTACTGTGTCAGTCTATCTCTTGAGGGGCTTCCTGTCTTTCACTAACCCAAATTCTCCAGTTCAGAAGTGTTAGGATAGCAGAGATATATAAGATTGTAAAGGTGTTTCTTTTGCTTTGCAACTAGATGGCAAAGAGGCATGAAATAAATAATATTAGGGAGCTCTGGTGGCAAAGTGAGTTAGGCGTTGCACTGCCAACTCAAAGCCATTGTGTTTAGAATCCACCGGCTGCTCTGAGGGAGAAAGGTGGGCAATCTCCTCCCGCAAGAATTACAGCCTCTGCATACCGGCTGGAGGGTCAGCCTTGATGACACATAACAACAACTCATCCCATCATCTATTAAATGAAGGAGCAGCCAGCCCTCAATTTACAAAGAAGCCAAAAAAAAAAATCTGACTTGCCTGTGTGTAAATGATTCCCACCTCCACCACTAATTGTTTCTGTAATAACTGATGTCTAAACAAGCAATAGGAGCCTACTCCTCTGCTAGAAAATGTACTTACACAAATAGTTCACGTTTTTAATCCCTCACGCTTCACAGGTGATTTTTAAAGCTTTAAGGAAATGAAAACTAATCTCCCCAAAGCACCTCCTAGTGGAGCTGCTTCAGAATCGTACAAAGCATTTGCCTTCACCGCTGTCAAAGGGAGCTGGAAGAAACCCTGGTCAGGGAGTAGTTAAGCACTTGGTTGCCAGGCAAAAGGGTCAAGATTTGAACCCACCGTCTGCTCCATGAGAAAAAGAGATAAGCCCCTGAAGTCTGTTCCCATAAAGATCACAAGCTGGGAAACTGTTGGGCAGTGCTGCCCTGTCCTACAGGGTCAATGCTGCCCTGTCCTACAGGGTCAGTGCTGCCCTGTCCTGTAGGGTCAGTGCTCCTCTGTCCTGTAGGGTCAGTACTGCTCTGTCCTGTAGGGTGACTGCAAGTCAGAATGAGCTCCATGGAACACAGCAGTGCATTAGCCAGCACCTCCATTCCCACTGCCTCATTCTTTCTCCCCACCCTGCACCCGGAACTAAGCAGATCGTCGTCTGTTTTTCAGGACACCATTGAGATCACAGGAACTTTCAAACATCGCAAAGTAACCCTTGTGGAAGAAGGCTTTAACCCTGCATCCGTCAAAGATACCTTGTATTTCTTGGATGACCAAGCAAAAATGTATGTGCCTATGACTGAGGACATTTATAACGCCATAACTAATAAGACTCTGAAACTCTGAACATTCCCAGGAGTTCAACTGAATAGTCTCAGAAGAAAGATGAATGGGCCTACTACAGTCACTTGATATAATCCAATTTAAATTTGACAATTGTTTTCTTAGGAAATTATGCCCACTTAAAACAGCAGGTTTTTTTAATTAAATGGAACCTTAGCAAGTGAAAATATTTAGAGATAATTATTTTTCAATTTGCATCTACTGTTTGTTTTTGCCCACCAAGCTTGTTGGAAGGAGGGCATTATTTTTTTAAATATATAATAAAATAGATGAACACCAGTGTATGAGCTGGCACTGTCTTCCAGGTTCTTCCCTGATTTTCAGCACAAACCCAGTCTAGAGTACAGCAGCTCCATGAATCGCTATTCACAAGTGTAAAAAACACCATTACTTACAATACCATGATAGTCTAGATAAAACCCAATAGAGATCCATTTTCATCCATGAACATCCTGGCTTCCGTATACAGACAGCACAACCCAACAAGGGATAATGCCATCTATGGTCCTTGAGGGAAACTGAGAAGTTCTGCACATAAAAGTGTTCAGTAAATATTTCTCAGCTACATCAGGGCCTGCAAACATGTGGGTCTTTGGGAATGTGGGTGAGAGAAAAAGTCAACTTGTTAAACCATTACTCAACTTCATTCCAAGAATATAGATCAGGGACCACCAGGTCTTCTTCTTATCCAGAAAATAGAAATCTAGATAAATATATATTTATCTAGATAAATCTAGGAAATAGAAACTCTCAATGTTTTAAATGTTAAGTCTTAACATTTTTTTTAAAAACTCTGTGCAAGCTAAACAAAATACACATGTGGAACAGGTGAGTCACACAACTCCAGTGAACACCGGAATTCCACACGCTCCCCAGACCTAGTCTGGGTTCATACCACAGCCAGTCCTGTGCTGTGGAAACTGTTCAAGGGCCTGGTCACCTGGCATGACACAGGAGGGTATGGAGACTTCATATCTTGCAGAGGTGCTCTATCTCCTGACACTCGCTGCCTTCTTTCTTGTGTACCAACAACTCTTATCTCCACATATATCAACCATAAACAGAGGTCCTAGGAGCCAGGCCCTGGTGGAAGCACTTGAGATGTATTCTTTACTTCGTGTTTGTCCTAAATCATAGAACAAAGTCCATACATGAAAAGTATACTGTAAGTTCACCCCTAATCAGAGGCCCTATCCTAGCAGGAGCAGAGCTTCCTTCCCTAATGGGCTTTCTCGGTTGATTAGAAGTTAAGTTGACCAGTTCTCCACCAGGGGAGCTCCAGTAGGGCCCTAAGTAAACACATCTAGGAATCTCAATGATGTGTGATTTATAAAAGTGACCATTCCTAACCCAAAATAGCACATAAAATGTCCTTTTTTAACTCTTCATTTTTTTTCAGTTGACTCGGGAAAAAAAATACTGACCCTCATACCTGCTCTCACTCATTGTGCCCGATAATAAACATTCTGTGAGAACTTAGTTTCACAGCACACTGGAGGCTGAGCTAAGGGAAATTCCACTGTTTTATGGATTTGACCAATGATTTAGAACGATTGCATGGAAGCAGGAGTGACATCTATTTTCTAAACAACATACCTCTGCAAATTCTGTGAACTTTGAGAACCAACGATAATTATAGAAATGCTTCAGGTCTTTTGTTCATAGGGTCACGAGGCATTGTACTTGACCTCACAGCAATCGGCTACAATACTGTTGCATAGGAATAGTGGGCTCCAGTGGCTAAGTGGTAAGGGTTGCCCTGCCAACCCAAAGGCACAAGGTTCGAATCCACCAGCTACTCCACAGGAAGAAGACAATCTCCTTTGCAGTTTACAGCCTCTAAAAATGCACTGGAGGGTCAGTCATGAATCTGTTCTGACTCAGCAATACACAACAACAACATTGCTTGGAAATAGAATTGGAAATTCGCAAAAGTATAACTATATCCAATGCTATTTTGCTGGCCAGTCAGTGAGAATTTGAAACCAAGTGGCAGGATAGCACAGCCTTTGTTTTCTGGTGTTTGGTTGCTTTGGGGGAAGGGGTTATCTTGTGCAATTGTGTTACTTGGAATCTTTCCAAAGTGCTTACAGGAGGTCATTATTTGTCACAAGGTTCATCTTTATTGGTGAACCATCAGCACTTACGTCATTAACTGGTAGAATGAGGTGTTCCAGTCCAATACTCAGAGCCTGATCTCCTTTGACTCACAATCTAGACCTTTAGACTATCCTGTGGACTACCAAAAGAACAAACAGATATGTCTTGGAGAAAGTGCAGCCAGAGTGCTCCTTGGAGGCAAAGATGACAAAGCTTCATCCCACATACTCTGGACATGTTGCTAGGCGAGGCTATTGCTTGGAGAGGGATGTCATTCTTGGAAAGTTAGAAGGATGACAAAAGAGAGAAAGACTCTCAGCCAGCAGTGGCTGCAGCACTGAACTCAAGTGTGTCAAAGATTGTGAGGTAGACACAGTATAGGACAAGGTCCAAATCTCTTGTTCATCAGGTTGCTATGAGTCATACTCAACTCAATGGCCCTTCACAACAAGAAACTCAAAAGCATACCTCCTCATTTCTTCCCAACTCCTCCTCCCAGCCTAATGGCTTCCTAAGTCTCCCATTTCCCTAGTCCTCCCTGATTCTGGTGAGGAACTCGAATGACAAAGGCACCATGATAAAAGTTTATTAGTATAGTGTCACCTGAGTTTAGGGATGTGAGGGAGGTGTAAACAAAATTAAGTTGTTACCTGTAACAGCTGATCGGCTCTAAAGATTGATTTCTCCTTTTTTAAAAGGGTCAGTAATTTTGCCAATAGAAATATGGCGGTTGTTGGTTTGGATTTTTTTTTAAAGCCACTTCCCTGGATTGGATTGCATACCCACCCACCCCTTACCCCCCAAATATGTGTCAACTTGGCTAGGCTGTAATTCCCAGTATTGTGTGATTATTGTTGTTATATGCCATCAAGTCGCCTGCGACTCATAGTGACCCTATGCAAGACAGCCGTAAACCCTGCTCCATCCTGTGCCAATCTCACTGTCTCCGACACACCTACCATCCCAGTCATTGAATCAATCCACCTCATAGAGGATCTTCCTCTCCTGCACTGTCCCTCCACTCTCCCAAGGATGATGTCCCTCTCCAAGGACCGGTCTCTGCCTGCAACATGTCCAAAGTATGTCAGATGAATCTTCAGAATCTTTGCCTCCAAGGAGCAGCCTGGTTTAACCCTCTCAGAATGAACCTGTTCATTTCCTTAGCAGTCCATGGTATACTTAATACTCTTCTCTAAAAGCACAGCTCAAAGTCATCAATTCTCCTTCTATCCTCCTTTGTCATTGTCCAACTCTCTGATGCATAGCAAGTGACTGCAAAGATCATGTCCTATATCAGGCACACCTTAGTCTCCAGAGTGACATCATTGCTCTTCAGTACCCTGGAGAGGTCCCTAACAGCAGACTTACCCATCACAATACATCTTTTAATTTCCTGGCTGCTGGTGCCAAGAATGTTGACTGGAGCCAAGCAAACTAAAGCTGTTAACAATCTCAATCTCTTTACCATCCATCCTGATGCTGCCAATTGGCTCAGTGGTAAGTATCTTTGTTTTCTTGATAGTGAGCCTCAATCCATATCGAAGGCTTCAGTCCTTGACCTTCGGCAGCAAGTGCTTCAGGTCCTCCTCAATTTCAGCAAGCAGGGTTGTGTCATCAGGATCACTATTTTGTGATCCTTTATTTTGTAATGTGTTGTAAAACCCAACTTCTGTTTGTGGTCAGTGAATCAGGTTTCAGAACTCAACACTGCATTGCCATTAAGCCAGAACTGACTCAGAGCCCTTGTGGCGTAGTCTGTGAGGAGCTGCAATGCCATCCCCAAGGTGGCATCTCTTTGGGGGTTCAAATCCACAAACAGCTCTGAAGAAAGAATATGGGCAGTCTCCTCCTGTGTGATTTATAGCCTTCAAAAACCTACTGGAGGGTCAACTGTGAGTCAATTCTGACTTGATGGCAATGAGTCTGATTTTTTTAGTAAATTTTTTATTCCAAGTAGCACTTTGGTTACGCTTTCTCCAAGACAAATGTGTGCTTTTGTCAGTCCATGCTATTTTCAATTCTCTTTGCCAACACCACAACTCAAAAGCTTCTGTCCTCCAGTATACCTTGTACGTTGTCCAATTCTCACATGTATATAAAGCAACTGTGGACGTAATATGTATAGCTAGTGTACTTGTTGTGTGCCATCGCGTCACCTGCGACTCATAGCGACCCTGTATACAATAGCCCTAAACTCTGCCCTATCCTGTGCCAATCTCACCGTCTCTGACACACCCACCCCCATTATTACTCCAGTCACTGAATCAATCCATCTCATCAAGGGTCTTCCTTTCCTGCGCTGTCCCTCCACCCTTCCAAGCATGACATTCCTCTCCAAGGACTGGTCCCTCCTTGCAACATGTCCAAAATATGTCAGACGAAGCTTCAGAATCTTTGCCTCCAAAGGGCAGCCCGGCTTCACCCTCTCCAGGACAAACCTGTTTGTTTTCCTAGCAGTCCATGGTATATTCAATACTCTTCTCCAACACCACAGCTCAAAGGCATCAGTTCTCCTATCATCCCTAGTCATTGTCCAGCTCTCATGCATAGCAAGTGATTGCAAAGACCATGGTCTGTATCAGGTGCACCTTAGTCTCCAGACTGACATCTTTGCACTTCAGCACTTTAGAAAGGTCTCTAAACACAGACTTGCCCATCGCAATATGTCTTTTAATTTCCTGGCTGCTGGTGCCAAGAGTGTTGACTATGGATCCAAGCAAACCAAAACTGTAAACAATCTCAATCTCGTCACTATCTATTATGACACTGCGCAGTGGTGAGAATCTTTGTTTTCTTGATATTAAGTCTCAATCCATACTGAAGACTACAGTCCCTAACCTTCCACAGCAAGTGCTTCAGGTCCTACTCAGTTTCAGCGAGCAAGGTTGTGTCATCTCTATGAGGAGAAATATGGCATCAGGATTGGAGGAAGAATTATCAACAGTCTGCATTATGCAGATGACACAACCTTGCTTGTATGTACTTAGTGAAAATGAAAATATGTCATGTGTGCTAAGTGTAATTCAATTCCTCAGGGCCAGATTATCATCTCTAGACTAATATTTGATCTAGGGTGACTCTAAGCCCAGGATCAGGAAAGGCACAGCATAAAGCAGGAAGGCAGCTTTAAAAGTCACATTAATCTTTTCTATTTATTTGCTAAATGAAGTCCCTGTTCTGACTTCCTGTGGCAAAACCAAATGCAGTCATGGAGAGTAGCTCGTCCAAGCTCTTTATTTGTTAATTTAAAAAAAACAAACCCAACCCAGGGTCCTGAGGAGATTGATTGGCATGCTTCAAATTACATATTTAATTAAATACTAGACTATATCCACCAGCTTCTCTAGAGGAGAAAGATGAGCAGTCGCCTCCCGTGTGATTCACTGTCCCTGAAAACCTGCTGGAGGATCAGCTATCAGTTGGTTTTGACTCAACAATACATAGCAATAGCTCTTAGAAATGATGTTGTTGTTGTTGTTGTGTACCATCAAGTTGGAATCAACTCACTAGCTGACACTAGCAGGTTTTTAGAGGCGGTTAATCACATGGGAGGAGATTTCTCATCTTTCTCCCATGAAGTAGTTGGTGGAGTCAAACCACGTACCTTTGGGTTGTCAGTGCAACTACATACCACCAGGCCACCAGAGTCCTAGCAATAAGCAGTTCAAACCTTCCGGTATTTCAGAAGACAGCCTAGACATAGGTTTCTTAATGGTTATAGTCTAAAATCCTATGGTGTGGTTACACTCTGCCTGTGTGGGGTTTCCATGCATCAGAAGTAACTCCACAGTAACAACCACCACCCTCTTGAAGTAGCTCACAACTCTAGAACAGTGGTCTCAAATGCTATCACACCTTAACACTATCAGAGGAACTTTTAAAATTCTTAGTCTCTTCTATTACCTATTAAGTCAGAATTTCTAAGAGTGAGTGAGAGGCCTTAGAGTTGTGTTGTTTTTGTAGTTCTTTTAAAGACCTCCCACTACTATTCCAGTACGAAGGAGTTTAGCAACCACTACTAAAGAACTAGGACCAAATGAAGCTTTAAGCTCTTGATACACTTACATCAGAACCACTTCTGGAATGAGAAGGGAAAGTGCCACCTAGAATGGGGAGGAAATTATTTTATAGCCTGTGAATTATCCCTGCCCAAAGTGCCAGTGAGTATAGTTTTTATTTGACTACAAGGTTCAAGGAGAGAAAAAAAAACAACCCAACAAAAACAAACAGAGGAAATTCACAAGTTCCCAACCTAGAGAAGAAACAAAGATACTGGAGAAGCAGGGAGGGCCTATTGGCAGTATGGCGTGAGAGGCAAGAGTGGTGGGCAATGAAGATAAGAAGACCTGTCTTTGCCCACGTGCACGTTGTATAAACTGGAGCCTCAGTTTCCACAGTTAAAAACGGTGGAAATCCACAAGGATCAGCTCATAATAGATGCTTATAAACAAAAGCTCCCTGCCTTGTTCAGAGCAGTACCCAATACCATTTTACCCTGGAAAGCAGAATCCAGATGATACAAGCCGTAGATTCTAGGGCATGCTTTATGTCATGAATTGAATTGTGTCACCAAAAATGATATGCCGTCCTAATCCCTAGTACCTGTGAAGACGTCTGGAAAGAGTATCCATGAACATGAGGTCACCCTGGAGGAGGAAGGACCTGGATTTGATCTGAACGGAGTCTTCAGAAAATTGGAGAACTAGAGGGAACCCAAGCTTGTACCAAGGGAGTCTCACTGTAATGGGGCTACCAGAAGTCAGGGGGAGACAAGAAAGGTTCTTCTTTTACAGTTTATGGAAAGCATGTGACCTGCTAACACTTTGAGTTCATACTACAGTCTCCAGAACTGTGCAACAATGAATTCCTGTTTTTATTAACCACCCAATATGTGGTACAGGCCTATCACAGTGATTTTGTGTGCTTGCTTCCACCACAAAGGGAATGTCCCGATAAAGTGCAACATGGATAAATGACATCGCGACAAAAAGTCACGCAAATATTTTGGCTTCCCAGCGCACATGAAAGTTATGTTTACATTATATCATAGTCTACTAAGTGTGAAACATTCATTCATTAAAATATTGTGATAGTTCTAAAAATGTGAAAAAGGTTTAAAGTGGGCACATGTGATTGGAAAAACAGTGCTCTAGACTTGGTTAGTGCAGTGTTGTTCAATTTTTTTTTAAAAAAAAAACCAAACCACAACCAATAAAACCCTTCAATATCTGTGAAATAAATTGAGATATGCTAGTACTTTGTCACAACAGCTCTCAAGTGCTATGTGCCCTCTATTTGGGGTAATGAATCAATGTTCAGAGGTTAATTAAGTTACAAAGATATGCTTTGTTTCAGAGACAAGCACGGTTTATTCATACATTGTATTTCACGTCACAAACTACATCACATAAGCTGCCCATCAGGACACCACCCTCAGTTCTTTTTGGGACCAGCCTGCTGGAACTTCTTGGATCATTCTAACCCTCCCATCTGTAAGCTCTAGTGGGTAGAAGAAACTGATGAACATTATGACGTAACACTCTTCCAAGAATAATGCACGCACACACAAAGCACACAGATATGGCATACAATTTTGAGGGGTTCACAAACTCCCTGAAGCACATCCATGGACTCTAGCTGGAGACCCCCCCTCCCCAAGCTTAAAGCGTGGCCTGCAGAGGGCAGCAGGGGAGCTGCAACCCACACTGAGGGCTGCATTCAGGGAAACTGGGGACACTGTAGAACTTAATTAATTTTTTGAAGGCACTTTTCTTCAGTATCATCATCTCTTCTGGAAACCTGGAAAAAATTCTAACCCAGGAGGAGCCACCATGCTTCTTGGGGCCATCTGAGGGCAGGTGCTTCTGAGCGCTCATGGGCATACTGTTGCAACTGAGGGAGCGCACTGTCTTCTTCTTCTGAACAGACACGTATCTGAACAAGAAAGAGGACAGCTTGTGCTTGTCTATGTTTGAGGCATCTTCTGAAAAGCAGTCATCAAATGGGTCCAGTAGATTTTCAAGATGGGGGCTGTCTTCAATTCTCGCAGGACTGGCTCCCACATGTTGAGGCTGCTTGATTATCTTCCTGGTCTGGGCTGGGTCATCTCCTGCCCCACTGACAGACTGAAGGGGCATTCCGTTGGCCGTGGCTTTGGGTTGGGGGATGAGGTTCCCAACGCAGGATCTGGGCTGGGAAGTACAGTACTGACTCAAGATGAGGGTAGCAGCATCTTGAATGATGTTCCAGTCTCTCAGGATGTCATCCCTGGTGGTGAACTGGGATGTCACAGTGAAACGAATGATCAACTTATCCTGGATTGTGGCCGGGATGAGGAATAGATGGCCAGATCTAGTAATCTCCTTTAACACACATTCTGTGAGACAATTAGGACCCTGTTGGGAAGAGAAAGAGAAGGAAAGTCTGTGTCACATGCCCTGTAAACATCCCAAGAGCCAAGAAAACACCCACTGTGGAGCACAGTGTAGCCCATGGACAATGGCATTACCTTTAGACGAAAAACCACCAGGCCAAGGTGCCTTTTAGCAGGAACTTCAAAGAAAGGGTCACTTCTGACCAAAGATTCAAAGTATTTAGCCATTTCAGTACCCTGGAATTTTAAACAGAAAGATAACTAAGTCTAATAATTAGGCAACAGGACAAACTATGCATCAACTTTGACACAACATGATGAGTTTATATCCGTGACTCCATGGAACCAGAGACATCAAAGTGAGTTCTACCTGTTCATCTAATCCAGTGCACTTGGCTCTTATTCTAAGATTGAAAATAAGGAGCTCCTTATTTACCTGATGAGATTATGCCTCTGGGCCCTCCCTTGGCTCACTCCAAGATCAGAACACATGTGTTTGGCAATCCTGGCAATCTGACTTCAAATGACAGCTTCACAGCTTCTCCACTGGACAACAGAACAAGCCCAAAGTCCGGTCTCTGCTCTGGATTCCCAGTCAGTTCGTTTGGTTTGGAGTTAAGCCGCTATGGTAGTGTCACTTTTTAAATGTTTTCTAGCTGTTTTATTCATTTGGAGCTCATTTTCTAAGTGTGTCATGATTTTCTTCTGTATCCTTCACTTCTCTGGGCCCTTTTTCATGCATCTGCTCTACCAATTTTGATGTCTCTCTGAGGAAGTTTCTTAGATCCATATGAGACCCAGTAGGATATCTCAGGTATAAAGCAAGTGTGAGGATAAGTAAGGGCAATAAAACTGACTCTTCTGAGCAGAGAAAGAGATCCTAGAAGTCATCTTTGTTCAACAACTTCATGAAAGAGGAACACCAAGAGAAAGTGACTTGTCCACTGGGCAAGTGGCAGGATGCAGGTCCTCTGGTTGTCAAATAGATTCTCTTCTCACCATACTTTGGTTTCTCCCACAACACATGCTGTTTACAACAAGAGAAAAGTAGTAACCAGGGTAGAAAGGCAATGGAGTTCAAGCAGGGTCTCTACTACCAAAACCAAGCTGTGGATGATGAAGGCAACTGCCAGTCCCCCACATCATTCTAGAACAGAAGTCCTCAAATCATAACCCAGGGGTCAAACCCAGCCTACCATCAGCTTTTGTAAATAAAGTTTTATTGGAACATAGCCTTGCCTATTTGTTTACAAATAATCTATGATTACTTTAATGCTGTAACAACAAAATTGAGTGGCTATGGCAGAGACATGCTCCACAAAACCAAAAATATTTACTGTCTGGAGTTATTGTTTATAGACAATAGGAGACGGTGATATAATGATGATGATGATGATGACAATAACAATGGTGATACTGATTACAAGAAGGAAGGGAATATGAAAGTGCTTGGAGAAGAAGAGGTAGGGGCAGAAGTGAAGGCAAAGGAAAAGAAGCCCCATTCATTGAGTGTGTAACCAAGTGTTAGATATTATACTAACGGCTCTATGTATACAATTTAGTTCAATCCTCTTAAGTTTTTAAGAGAGGTCATGTCTTTTTCGATTCTAGAAGAGGTCTGTGCAGAGGCAGGTAGGTTTAAGTAGGTTAGGGAGAAGCCAGAGGTGATTGGACAGAACTGAAACTGAGATGTTGTTATTGATAGGTGCTATGGAGTCAATTATTTATTCATAACAACCCATATGACAGAGAAGAACTTCCTCTAGGGTTTCTATGTAATCTTTACAAAAAACAGATTGGCAGTTCTTTCTCTCTCTTAGCCTCTGAATAAATATGAACTGTCAAGTCAAGCCAGGTATGCATTCATTGTAAATTTCAAGTTCTATCCTGAAATACAATGTTGATAGGATATTATATCTATATGCATACAAGGTTGGCCCATTATTACTGTCCAAATATATGCTTTTACATCTAGAGCCAAAGAGGAAGAAATTGAAAATTTGTATCAAATCTATATAGTCCAAGATTGAACATTCAATCAAGGTGTGTTAATGATAATTGGTGACTGGAATACAAAAGTTGGAAACAGTGAAGGAGGAATAGTAGTTGGAAAATATAAACTTGGTCATAGAAATGAGGCTGGAAATAGAATGATAAAATGTTGTGTTTTCAATGATTTATAGGAATCAGATTGACTACATGTGTGAAAGGAATTGTCAGAGAAGCTCAATATCAGCAGTCAAAATGAGGTCAGGGACATGTGCAAGTTCAAATGAGGCTGAAGAAAATGAAAATAAGTCCATGAGAACCAAGACGTGATCTTGAATTGATTCCCTCTGAATTTAAAGGGCATCTTAAGAATAGCTTTAAAGCATTAAAGACCAATGATCGAAGACCAAATGAGCTATGATATTATATCAAGGATATCATCCAAGAAGAAAGCAAAAGGTCATTACAAAGACAGAGGATAAAGAAAAAACCAAAACGGATATTAGAAGATACTCTAAAAATTGCACTAGAGTGTTGAGAGCCAAAACAAAGGGGAAACCCGCTGGAGTAAAAGAGCTGAACAGAAGATTTTAAAAGGTAGATCAAGGGGGAGCTCTGGTGGCCTAGTGGCAAGAAGCTGCAACTACAATCCCAGAGGTGCATGGTTTGAATCCACCAGATGCTCTGCCAGGGAAGGAGGGGCAATCTCCTCCTGTACCGGTCAGATCTGATTTGACGGTACATGCACACAAAAATAATAAAATAAAATAAAAAAATAAATAAAATTTAAAAAAATTTTAAAAAAAGAAATGTTTTAAATTTTATTTTATACTGCTTTCTTTAAGTTCGAACACGTTGTTTTACACACAGGATCTTTCCAATTTCCTTCAC
>NW_006399914.1:5875331-5931999 GCF_000299155.1 Elephantulus edwardii
ATAAAAAAATAAATAAAATTTAAAAAAATTTTAAAAAAAGAAATGTTTTAAAAAAGTAGCTCAAGAAGATAAAGAAAAGTATTATAATGAAATGTGCAGAGAGCTGGAAATGGAGAATAAAAAGGAAAGAATTAACTCTGTGTTTCTCAAGCTAAGAGAATTGAAAAACAAATTTAAGCCTCAAGTAACAATATTAAAAGATGCTATGAGCAATACATTGAATGACCCAGAAAGCATCAAAAGAGGATGGAGAATAAGAATGCACAGAATCACTGAACCAGAAAGATTTGACTGACACTGAAAATTCCAGGAAGTACCATATGAGCAGGAGCCAATGGTAATGAAGGAGAAAATAGAAACTGTATTGAAGGCACTGTCAAAAAAATAAGCTCCCAGGAATCAACGGGATACCAATTGACTTATTTCAATTAACAAGTGCAGCCCTGGATGTGCTCACTAGTCTATGCCAGGAGGACAGCTGTCTGGCCAATGGATTGGAAGAGATTCATATTTGTTCCCATTCCCAAGAAAGGTGATCCAACTGAATGTGGAAACTATCTAACAATATAATTAATAACACCTGCAAGCAAAATACTGCTGCAGATAGTTCAAAAACAGCTAAAACAGTACATAGATAAGGAACTGCCAGAAGTTCAAGCAGGATTTAGAAGAGGCCATGGCACCAGGGATATCATTGCTGATGTCAGATGGATCCTGGCTTAAAGAATGGCTTAAAGCCATTCTTTTGAATGGCTATTTTTGCTTTATTGACTATGTAAAGGCATATTGACTGTGTGGATCATAACAAATTATGGCTAACATTGAGAAGAATGGAAGTTCCAGAGCACCTAATTGTGCTAATTCAGAACCTATACCTAGACCAGAAAGCTGTTGTGCAAATACAGCAAGGAAACACAGTTTGTTGTTGTTGTTGTTGATTGCCTTTGAGTCGAGCACAGAACACTACACGGTTTAAAATTAGGAAAGGAGTACATAAGGGTTGTATTCTCTCTTCATACCTGTATAATCTGTTTGCTGAGCAAATTATTCAAGAAGCTGGACTCTATGAAGAGGAGTGTGACATCAGAATCGGAGAGAGATTCATCAACCTGTGTTATGCAGATGACACAACCTTGCTTGCTAAACGTGAGGAGGACTTGAAGCACTTGTTGCACAGGATCAAAGGATACAGCCTTCAATATAGATTGCATCTCAATGTCAAGAAGACAAAGACTCTTAACACTGGACTGATAGGCAACATCATGATAGATGGAGAAAAGATTGAAACTGTCAACAACTTGGGTCCACAATTAACACCCTTGGTACCAGCAGTCAGGAAATCAGAAGATGTATTGCACTGGGAAAGTCTGTAGTTAAGGACCTCTCCAAATTATTGAAGAGTAATGATGTCAGTTTGAGGACTAAGGTGCATTTGATTCTGGCCATGGTCTGTCTGATCACTTTCTATGCATCTGAGAGCTGGACAATGAATAAGGGTTACAGGAAAAGAATTGATTGTTCTGAGCTGTGGTGTTGGAGAAGAATACTGAACAACCCATGGACTTCCAAAAGAACTAACAAATATGTATTGAAAAGGGTGCAGCCAGAATGCTCATAGGAGGCAAGGATGCTGAGGCTTCAGCTCACATACTTTGAACATGTTGCTAGGAGGGATTATTCCTTGGAGAAGGACATGATGCTCAGAAAGGTGAAGTGTCAGCAAAGGAGAGGAAGACCCTTGACCAGATAGATTGACATGATGACTGCCACAATGGGCTCTAGTGTGTCAAGAAGTGTGAGGATTGCACAGGATAGGACGGGATTCAGGTGTGTTGTTCATAGGGTCACTATGGGTCATACTTGACTCCACAGCACTTAACAACAACAAGTCAAGGATTTACTGTTGATCACTGGAGATAATATAAAGTTGAGCCAGAGTGTGCTAATCAGGCCTATGAAATCCAGGCCCAGGAATGCAAGCCTAATTCAGGGGATAATAGGAAGTGGATGGCAATTCATGGTGTGACTGGCAAGAGGTGGTGTTTGGGAAGGCTAGCCAGGATCTACATATTGAATATCCAGCCCTGAGGAGAAAGTAGAAGAATATTCTGATGACTTTTAACTATCACCACCACCTTGTTCACCTCCCTCTATCCTAATGTACGGAACTGGACTGGTGACCCCCAATTCTAGAAGAACTAGAGAAATCACAAAGTATCTCAAGCCATTCAATACATTAGGTGACATTCAGCAAACACTCTGATACAGGTTAAAAATGTGCAATTACCCTGTGACAATGGGACAATTCAAACAGATTTTCAAGGGGAGGGGAGAGGAATGAACTGGGGCAGGGGAGTAGAGAAAATAATGCAACAATGAATGGATGGAAACCCAAAATCTCTGTAAATGTTCATTAAAATTAATAAAATTTAATTTAAAAAAATACCGAAAAAAATGTGCAATTACCAACAGTAAGGCTGTCTCTGAGTACGCACCACTTTGAGCATTTTGTTTTGTCGTGTTTTGGCTTAATGAAATAGAAAGTTCTTTGAAGGAAAGATAGAAGTAGAAAGATTTGCATAGGTATGAATGACAGAGCCTTTGAGTGCGTCCTATGAGGCTGTTCACTGATGCACTTTTCAGAGGTTTGGTCTTTCACGTGCTGTTATTGTTGTTTAGTGCCTCAAGTAAACCATATTTCATAGGGAACCCAGGAACGGGTTGAAATTCTGCATGATCCTCAGATCTCTGCCATACTCACACCCATGAGGTCAATCCATCCCTTCAGAAGTCTTTCTCTTGTTCCCTTACCCTCTACTTTTCTGACCGTGATGTCTTTTCCCAGGACTGGCCCCTCCTCCTCACAACATACCCAAAAGTATGTGAGGTGAAGTATCACCATCTTTGCCTCTAAGCAGCATCCTGCTATCCTTTACTTATTATTCATTCTTAGTCCTTGGTCTTTGCCAGAACCTACTCAAGCTTCTTCACTCCAGCACCACAAGTCAAAGGCATCACTTCCTCTTCCATCTTCCTTATTCATTGTCCAACTTTCACATGCAGTTGAAAATACCATGGATTGGGTCAGACACCCCTGAGTCTTCAAACTGGCATCTTTGCTCTTTAGCACTTTAAAGAGGCCGTTGGCAGCAGACTTTCCCAATGAAACACATCTTTTGCATTCTTGACTACTGCTATTATGGGTCTTGATTATACCCTTAACAAAAGCTCATGTAAGAATGTGAGAAAAGTACTACTGGCTGTAGGTCTTGGATCAAGTCCTTCTCCCTGCCCCTGCCACGAATACAAAAATATAAGACACTGCCTGTTTTCTTAACCTCTGTGTCCCTTTCCTAGTGTAATCAGTTCGTTGTTTTTGCTGCATTGGATTAGAATAAATTGTACCAAAATCGGCTTTCAAGAAATACTTAGAGATATAATGCAAGGAAATTTGTTCCAGATTTGCAAAGTTTTGTCTGCCTGGAGACAGGAGGCCTAAGTTTCAGGCATGGCTATACTTCTAAAAAGAAAAGAAAAGTAAAAGCAGTTGTTATCAAGATCATTCCAGCTCGTGTTGACCTCCTGCATGTCAGGGCAGAACTCTGCCCTGTAAGGATTTCAGTAGCTGATCCTCAGAAGTAGATCAATAAGCATGTCTTCTGAGGCACCTGTGGTGGACTTGAACCTCCAACCTTTTTTTTTCCTTTTTTAAATAGCATTCAGTTTATTACAAATATTTAGTATTGGCTTCCCATATTTCCCCCCTTTTGTTTTTATCATAATTATGTTATCATCTAGTTGAGCATGAACCTCCAACCTTTTGATTAGCAGCTGGGTGTGTTAACTGTTTTCATAACCCTGGGACTCCTGTCACAGTAATAGTGACTGGACTGATAGTCAGGATAACTCTTAAAAAAGGGATATATGCTTAGGTGTTATTGTCATGACATGAGTCCAGAACGAAGGCTGCATAGGGAAGACTTGGGAGGAGGGATTATATAACAATGAAAGAATTTTTCTTTTACTTTTCAAAGAGTGAATTGGGGGGAGGGCTGGGCAGGGAGAAAAATGCAACAGTGAATGAATGGAAATCCAAAGTCTCTGTAAATTTTCATTAAAATTAATAATAATAATTAAAAAATAAAAAGAAAGAAAAAAGTTGGGATTCTAGCCTGGCTACCACAGTGCCCTTCCTCTCTCTCTCACTTCCTCTCTCCCCCTCTGGTTGCCATCAGGCCCCAGTGCTCCAAGCACAGAAGAAATGATGAGTTCCCAGACAGCCCTTAGTGTCACATTCTGTTCAGTGTTCCTCCAGCTAACAAGCAGATGGACTAATCAAGCCTCAGGAGCCCAGGCACAGGCCCAGACACCTGAGCCAGATGCCGTGGGGCCCTTGGGCAGGTCTGCAAAGCATCCTCCCAGCTGAAAAACAGAGCAACATGCAGGTTCTGATTGCAGTCACATACATGTCGGACGTGCGCCTGAAGATTCTTCACCCCGAAGGACCGAATCACGAACCAGAGTTTAATAGAGCGAAACCGCCGGCTCAGGGGAATCTGCCAGTGCTGGAAAGAAAAGAACACAAGGCCCACAGTTAGAGACAAGGGTGCCTCGCTCCTTCGAGTGCTCCTGGGCTTATCCATTGCCTCCTCAGTCCTCCAGGGAAGGACAGTGTCACCATGGCACCCAAAGCTGTTGCTAAGGATGAAAGCCAAGGCAAGTTACCACAATGCTGTCCCATTGCGTGACCAGATCACTCACTGACTGAAGCAGGTGGCCAATAAGGCCTTGTCGAGAGCACGACAGTCTGTGACCCTAAGGAGAGAGCACTTTGCTTTAAATGTTGCTTTAAACACTTTATCTCGTCTCTAAAAGTGGAGATAGGGCCTTTAATTTTTTTTTTCTCTCTCTAGAAAATCCTACATTCCTCCAATAGCAGAAAAATAAGTTCTATTTTCATATCCTTCCAAAACATAAAGCAGTGAATATTCAGACGCCGGACCCATGGACTAGGGGTTCTCCTGTAGCTCAGCCACTCACAGCTGTGTGACCTTGGACAGCGACATGTTGGCTGCCTCATCCATGACCCAGGAGAGCACAGCACAGACCCCAGGGAGGTGATGTGAGAGTAATAACAAAGGTAAAGAGCTTCAGAGGAAGACAGCAATTGCTGGCTACTCAGAAGATAAAAGTGAGCTCCCTAAATCACAGTTATATTTCTGTCTCCACAACCCATTTATCAGCTTGCCACACTTGGGCAGCCTGGTGTTACCATGATTCTGGAGGCTATGCGACCAGTGTCATAGCAACTGGGCCAGCCACTGTAGGCAGGTTTCAATAGGGCTTCTAGAGTGAAACATGCTAGGAAGAAAAATGTGCCGATCTACTTCTGGAATTGAGCCAGTGAACACCCCATGAGGCACAGCGGAACAATGTCCAATATCATTCAAGCAGATGAGCCCCCTAGGTTGTGTGGTACTACACAACAGCCACGATAATAGATTATGTGGAACAATTCCAATAATCTTGAAGATGGGACAGGACGGGGCAAAATGTGGGTTGGGGGTTATTCATCAAGCTGCCAGGAGGTGGAGCCAACTTGATGACAACCAACAATTTCTGCCTGGAGACAAGACAGGTCGTTATTTAGCCCTAATATCCTCTCCTAACCTCTGTTGGTGGCATCCTTGTTGCTTCAGGAAGTATCGCACTGACTTTCAGATTTCAAATGACCATCTGAATCTCTGCCTCTGGCTCAGGCTTTGACCTAGCATTGGCCCTTTGTACCAAGTAAGAAAAACAGCACAGTTTAAAGTTCATGGTTGCCCTCATCATACACCTGAAAGGTTTCAAGGCAATTTCCCAGATCTGAAACCAGAGCAAAGGGCTTGAAAAGCATCTGCAGTTATACTAATAAGGGAGATGGTTTCAAATGACCTTTTCTTGGAATGTCAGAAAATTTTCACTGCAGTTTCTGTTGACTGCAAATAAATATTTACCTCATTAAATATTACTCTGCTTGTCCAAAGAATTGCCAAATCCCCACAATTTCCTCACCTCCACCCTTCACCTTAGTTCTTCTGACCTAAGCTCACAGTTGGGACACTGCCTCTTTGTTGATAGGCAATGTTTTTCCTGCACAAAAGTTCAGACAAACTTCATCTTAATGCCTTTCAGTTTGTTGTGTTTTAAATATACGGATACTTCTTTTAAAAAAAACTCGTAGCAACCCTGTATTATGTGCTCTTGTCCTATCTCTGTCTCATTTTGGTAATAATTCTCATAATGCTCTAAGTTTGTTTTTAGTAAAGCTATTAAACACTTAGTAGATTGCAATGAAGTGTAACGATCACTTTCATATGCACTGAGAAACTAAAAAAAATGTGTTTGACTTGCTTTATTGTGATGCTCGCTTTATTACAGTAGTTTGGAATTGAGCCTACAATAAAATCTGACATGCTGTAATTTTAAGGATCAGCAAAAGGACTTTAGTTTGCCAGCAGAGGGCACCAAAACCCAATTACTGGCAACTCGACTTCTTGCCACGTGCACACTGGGGAGCAGTAAAGAATAAACCAAAGAGACAGACTCTGTGACATGGAGTTGGTTCCAATTCATATTGTCTGTTAGAGACCTTCCCTAAAACGCTCCTGCTTCCAAGACTCATTGGCTCCTTCATTTCACCACCAAAGTAATAGGGAAATTTGTTGTTGTTGTTGTTGTTGAAGTGCTGTCGAGTCGTAGACCACTCATAGTGACCCTATGAATGAAAGACCTGAGCGCTGTTCATAGAGTTTCCGGAGGCAAGGCATTTTGAAAGTGGATGCCTCTCCTGCTTCCAAGCTTGTTTTAATCGGGAAGCTCCACCAAACACTGTCCACCATGGGTAACCATTAGCGCATTTAGCACATCAGTGTCACAGTGCATTACAGCAACCACAGGTTACCTCTGTACAGCAATGCACAGACCAGCGCTATACCACCTAGAAGAATGTTTGACGGGAAAACAATTTGAACCGGGCCTGAGGGCCACAGATTAAAATCACCCACCTTGGGCTTAGAAGCATTAACGTCCTGTCCACTAGGCCAACGTAGCTCTATGTTGTCAACAGGGAAATATAGATGTGATTTTATTTTTTTTTTATCTTCACAATTTGCCCTTCTCTCCAATTACTCCTTCTGTCACTGTTGTTGTGTGCTGTCAAGTCAAAACCAACTTATTGTTGACCCCTTAGGTAGGTTTCAGAGGCAGTAAATAGCCTGGGAGCAAACTGCCCATCTATCTCCCAAGGAGCGATTGGTGGGTTTGAACCTACCACCTTAGGGTTGGTAGTGTAATTATTTACCAACTAAGGCACCAGAGCTCTGGTCTTCTATTGCTAGTATGCTGATTCAAAGGGTGGTTCCAGTCAACAATTTCCACTGTCACAGGAAATCTGGAATTGTACAGACTGACACAGATCATTAACTTATTCTTAGGGTCTCCTCTGTGAATATGTGTTGCATATTCAACACTACGCACATATGTATTCAATAATATGCAAAGTTCAGCATGTGTCCCCTGCCAACCACAGAACCATGCCCACCTACAAAGGCATCTCGACAGTGCCTTTGAGAACGAGAGTACAAGCTGCTTCCCTGTTGTCAGAGAATCCAGCCCTGATTTTTGGTGCCTCCAAGCTCCTAGCTATTAAGTGCCCTGTCTTCTCTCCCAGGATGCTATCTCATCTCCGGTTGATTCTGAGCAAATCTGAGTTTCTATTTACAATTACAGCTACCTGGGGGGTAGAGGGGCAGGGGCCAGGGGGAGGAGTGTCAGGCATGGATTAGAACATCAGGAAAGACTCCTGGAATCATGACAGAGATAGCAGCTCCCTTCCTCAGTGGTTTCTTCATGGACTTGAACATTAAATCCACAGAAATAAAGGAAATGGAGGAGAAGACAAATATAAAGCATAAACCTTCTGGAGAATTTATTTCTCTAGAACATAGAACAGGCTAAGGATATGGACAAAATCAACAGAGTGAACTTGTGGCTGGATGGGGAAACCAAGAAGATTTGGGGCACTCCGACCTGTAGCAACAATATCTGTGTCACACCGCAGTGGCCCCTGTCAGGGACAAGAGATAAAGAGGACTTAAGCCAATTTATTTGGGTGGCCACTTCCCACCCAAGGAAATTCTCCACCCCTCATTACCGCAAGGCAGTGAGCAGAAAATATTAACCAAGATGGTTGTTATTGTAGTTGTTGTTGTTGTTGTTATGTGCCCTCAAGTCGAGTAGAATTCCTAACAAACGCATGAACAAAGGAAGATCTGAGCCTGCTCTATCCTGTGCCATCTCCATGATCTCTACCATGCTTGGGCCCATTGTTACCGTCCCTGTAGAGGGTCTTCCTACCTCTCTCTGACCCTCCACCTTTTCCAGCATCATACCTTTTCCCAAGTTTGGTTCCTCCTGACAAAGTATGGGCACCCGTCTTCCCTCTAAGGAGTAACCTGGCTGCGTTTCTTCCATGACAGATTTGTTTGTTCGTCTGGTTGTCTATAGAGAAACTCACCCACCAGGGCAGAGAGACTTGAAATTATAGGGGAAAAATATTCAACCGATATTCAGGAGATGTGAATAGTGCCCAGCCTGTTCTGTCTCAAAGTTTGGTCTAACTTTCTGAGGGTTTTCATTGTTTTCTGGGCTTTGTTATATAGGCTAAGGCACAACTTGAAACAAACGATCTATACGAACAATATTATGGGATGGGCTATAGCAAGCTGTGTTTTGACAGAAGCTGACATGCAGGAAGAAGTGGGCAGGTGCAACCAGTTTCAGTTGTGAGGGTCCCTCAAAGGGTCAACCCAGGTGCCCATTCCCTGGCCACTCACCATGAAGTCAGTGGTTGCCCCTGAGTTGGCGTGCCTGAGGTAGATGGGGTTCACGCTGAAGGTCTGCTGCAGCTTGTACTTGTCCTTGACCCTGTGAGATACCAAAAAGGGATTAGTCGCTTGAGCTTCTCAAAGAAAGCGAAACATCCCCCACATGCTTGGAGCTGTGGCTGCTACACTCACCAGAACCCAGTACAGTCAAAGTGCACCATCATCCACTTGGAAGGATTAAAGGTAAAGGAATCTGCATACTCAATGCCTTTCAGAAACCCCCGGAACTCAGGACACAGGAAGGCAGTCCCCGCATAGGCAGCATCAACATGGAGCCACAGCCCCTCCTCGGCACCTGAGGAGACAGAGGACGCAGGGCTGAAGGCTGGGGGCTGCAACAAGCCGCCATGAGACTTCTCTGCTTCCCTGACCCAGCTGCATTGTGTGAAGCAAAGAGGAGCGTTTGGAAAGGGCTGCTGAGATTAAGTTATGTGAGGAAGTAAACGAAGTGCTTAAGGAGCATTTTCCTCTCATCAAGCAGAAGGTCAACATCCCTTTCGGCCTTGCGCTAGACATTGAAGCCAGCTTCCCACAGGTCTAGTGCAAAATAAGAGAGGAAATGTCTGTCTGCCTTGCTAATGGGTTTTTTGTTTAGAGCTTTTTTCAGTGGTGCTATTTGAGTTTCTTTATCTCCCATCACTATTTGGTCAACTTTTCTTTCCCCTGCCCCACCTTTTATTAACCTAGAATGGAAAATATTTCACGTAGTCTTGTTCATCCTATGCCTGACATGGCTTTTGGCCGGCAAGTGAGACAGTATGAACACAAATGGCATACGAGTAGGCTGTTGCCTCCTAGAGGAGATGTAAGGTAGTGCAGTCTAGGAAAAGCAATGACCTGGGCCAGTCAGGAGAAAGTTCTTATAATCAGAGGTTCCTCCAGTGCTCTCCACAGTGACCAAAGAAGACTGGGTATTATTTCACCAAGCTGCTTTCAGGTTCTTGCTCTAGGAAAATGCACTACTTATCTTCCTAAGCAGACAGGGCAGATACTTACAGACAGGACCCAGCTCGGACAGGCAGTCAAACGCACAGACCCCAGTGGTCCCTAGTGTTGCGCAAACCTCGGGGGAAATAAAGCCACGTTAACATGGGAAGGTCGCCTTACATTACACATACTGCCTGAGAAAAAGGGTCTGACCAGTTTAAAGACTAAGGTGCCCCTGATGCAAACCACGCTTTTTTCAATTATTTCATATGCATGCTGGGTACTATTAAAAGGGAAATTAACGAGGAACGATGCCTTTGATTTGTGGTGTTGGTGATGAGTATTGAATATATCGGGACAGCCCAAATCTGTCTTGAAAGAACTGTAGCCAAAGTGCTCCTGAGAGGTAAAGATAATGAGACATCATCTCACACACTCTGAGCAAGATGTCAAAAGGAACCCAGTCCTTAGAAAATGGCATCATGCTGGGAAAGGTGGAGGGACAGTGAAAGGAAGTAAGACCCTCAACAAGATGGGTTAACGCAAGACTGCAAAAAACGGGCTTGAGCAGAGCAGCACTTTTGAGGACAGTGCAGGACTGGGTCCTACCCTTCCACTCTAGTGGCCTAGTGGTAAGAAGGTGTGCTGCAATGCCAAAGGCACGCAGTTCAAATTCACCAAATGCTCCACAGGGGAAGGAGAGACAATCTCCTCCCATACAATTTACAGCTACTAAAAACCCGCTGGAGGGTTTTTATGTTCTGACTCAGCAGCACAAAACAACGCTTACCACTAGAGCAGTGTGGGTTTCACTCTTTTTTCTTACCTTGATACACAGAGCAAATACATTTTCTGTTGAGTATGGTACGGGATAAGCAGGGTTCAGGTCCGCTGCTCATAGGGTTGCTATGAGTCATACTCGTTGTTGTTGTTGTTATGTGCCATCGAGTCGCTTGCGACTCATAGCGACCCTATGAGCTCTATATGCTCTTCTATCCTGTGCCAACCTAGCCATCTCAAACGCACTCATTCCCACCTCTCCAGTCACAGAATCGATCCATCTCATCAAATGTCATCCTCTCCTTCGCTGCCCATCCACTCTGCCAAACATAATGTCCCTTTCCAAGGACCAGTCCCTCCTTGCAACATGCCCAAAGTATGTCAGACGAAGCTTCAGAATCCTTGACTTCAGGGAACATTCTGGCTCCACCCTCTCCAGGACAAACCTGGTTGTTCTCCTAGCAATCCATGGTATATTCAACACTCTTCTCCAGCACCACAGCTCAGAGGCATCAATTCTCTTTCTATCAACCCTATTCACTGTCCAACTCTGATACATAGCACGTAATTGCAAAGACTATATAGCCTGGATCAGGCACACCTTAGTCTCCAGTCTGATATCGTTGCTCTTCAGTACTCTTGAGAGGTCCCTCACAGCCAACTTTCCCAATGCAATTCATCTCTTGATTTCCTGGCTGCTGTTACCAAGAGTGTTGACTGTGGAGCCAAGTAAATTAAAACTGTTAACTATCTCAATCTCTTCACCATCCATACTGATGCTGCTAATTGGCCTAGTGGTTAGAATCTTTGTTTTCTTGACGTTGAGCTTCAGTCCATATAGGAGGCTGTAGTCCTTGTTCTTCTGTAGCAAGCGCTTCGGGTCCTCCTCAGTTTCAGCAGGCAGGGCTGTGTCATCTGCATAACACAAGTTGTTGATGATTCTACCACCAATCCTGATGCCACATTCCTCTTCATATAGCCCAACTTCTCGGATGATCTGTTCTGCATACAGATTGAAAAGGTATGGAGACAGAATACATCCCTGATGAACCCCCTTCTTGATTTTGAACCATGTAGTGTCTCCTTGCTCTGTTCTGACAACTGCCTCTTGGTTCAAGTATAAGTTTCTAATTAGCACAATCAAATGTTCTGGAATTCCCAATCTTCTCAGAGTCAGCCACAGCTTATTGTGATCCACACAGTCAAAAACCTTTGCATAGTCAACGAAGCACAGATAGACATTCTTCTGGTATTCATTGCTTTCTGCTAAGATCCTTAGCTATAATATCCCTAGTACCACGACCTCTTCTAAATCCAGCCTGCACATCTGGCAGTTCTCTGTTGACATATTGTTCCAAACATTTTTGGATAATTTTCAGCAAAATCTTGCTTGTATGTGATAGCAATGATATTGTTCGATAATTTCCACACTCTGTTGGGTCACCTTTTTTAATTTCTTTTTTTATTATTATTATTTTATTATTTTTGTGTGCGTGTACCATCAAATCAGATCTGACTGGTACAGGAGGAGATTGTCCCTCCTTCCCCGGCAGAGCATCTGGTGGATTCGAACCGTGCGCCTCTGTGGGTCACCTTTCTAAAAAAGTTCAATGCTACATGTATGTCTGAAAGAAAAGTGTCAGAAAAGTATATATTTTGAGTGCACTCTAATATTTTCTATTCTTTATTTTTCAATGATGGTTATGTATTCCAATGAACAGCAGCTCACAATTTGTAAATATTGTATTTGAGGACCTGGTTTCGTTTGCAGCATGTTATTTAATAGAATTCTGTCCAATTTCCTTCCTCCCTTCCAAATGCCATCACTCTAAGCTTACCCATGCACCCTAACTTACAAAGACAGGCACCAAACCACGTGCTTTGTCCTCCTCGATGGCTTTCTGAAGAGTGTCACCTCGGAGGGAGAAGTTGTCATCCACGGGCAGAAATCTCATCTTCACAAGAGAAATCAGACCAGCCTTTTCAACTGAGGAATGGGCCTAGATGGACCATAGAAACTATTAGCAAAGAATTGTCCTGAGATGACCATTCCTCAGAAAATGTTGAATAAGTAGCCCTAATGCAACCAAATACAAACTTAAAATACAAACTTTTAATTTTTTTTTATTTTTTTTACTTTATTATTTTTGTGTGCGTGTACTGTCAAATCAGATCTGACTGGTACAGGAGGAGATTGCCCCTCCTTCCCCGGCAGAGCATCTGGTGGATTTGAACCGTGCACCTCTGGGATTGTAGTTGCACCTTCTTACCACTAGGCCACCAGAGCTCCCCAAAATACAAACTTTTAACTTTGCCTTCCTTTATAGTTCCTGGAGGAGCCCCCGCATGGTGTAACCTATTAGCACACTCAGCTGTTGATAGAAAGATTGGAGGTTCAAATCCATCCATCAAGGGGTACCTCGGAAGAAAGGCCTAGGGGGTCTACTTCTCAAAAAATAGTCACCAAAGGCTTTATGGAACAGAATTTTACTCTAAAATAGTGTCAGTTCTGGCTTTTTAAAACTAGTTCATGGAGACAACGTGCAAGGCCTGAACTGTTCTAGACCTCAGAGTCATCCTGTCTAGCAGAAACCTATTCAAGGGCTGAAGACTCCAGAGGCCCAAAACTCAAGTGCTGACCCGAGGTTTGCCTTGAGCTGGGCACTCACCTGGTCAGAGGCGTAAGCAATGAGTCGGGCATTCAAGGAGGACTCCTCAGCCTCAGGCTCAGATGTTTTCATTTCCAGGATTTTGTTCTTCCTTGCTGCCAGCAAGGCTATCAAGGTTGATTCACTGACTGTGCTCTGTAATGGAAGCAGGATCATCAATACAGCTTCTCCTATCAAATTCCTCAAGGTGTTTCATAGGGGTGTAGGTGTGTGTATGTGTAAGAGCCATTCCTAAAAACAACTGCCTCCTAAGGGGCCATCCTTCCACATTCACAAAGATTCATTCCTAGGACACTTCTATTTCATTTTCCTGAAAAATAGTGAAAATTTACCTACTATACTTAATGGCGAAGTCATGGAAATAGAATCCTGCCAGATAGGAGTTTACTCCCCATGAAAAACTCATTTAAAAGAAAGAATTCTCCATTTATAAGGTATGGAAATGGAATATGATGAGAATTTGAACCTGATTTTGTTGCTGTTGGCACTTGTGGGCTTCTCAGCTATTACTGCCCTTGCTGATGACTCTTTTCCATTCAAAAGATGGAGAACATTTTTTGCCACCTCTCTCTTGTTGCTGTAAGGTGCCATTGAGTATAGTTCAACTCTATGAATAACAGATCTGAACCCGGTCTTAACCAATGGCATCCTCATTATCTCTGACACACTTGACCCCATCGCTGCAGTCACTGTGTTAATCCATCTCGTTGAGGGTCTTCCTCTCCTTCACTGACCCATTATCTTTCCAAGCATGAAGGCTCTTTCCAATGAATAGCCTCTCCTAGCAACATGCTCAACTTTGTAACTGAGACAAAGTTTCATCACCTTTACCTCTAACAAGCACTCGGCTGCACTCTCCCCATGACATATTTGTTTGCTCTTTTGGCAATCTTAAGGATAGTCAGTGCTCTTCTCCAACACCACAAATTCAAAGGCATAGACACTTCTTCTGTCATCTTTTTCATGGTCAAGCTCTCAGATGCATAGCAAGTGATTGAAAAGACCATGGCCTGGATCAGAGATACCTTAGTCTTCCAACTGACATCATTACTCCTCAGTAATTTGGAGAGGTCCCTCACGGCCAACTTGCCCAATGCAGTATGTCTCCCTGATCTCCTGGCTACTGGTACCAAGGGTGTTGATTGTGGATCCAAGTAAGATGAAATTATTAACAATTTCAATATTTTCTCTATCCAGTGATAAAGATTTTTGTCTTCTTTTAGAACACTTAATTGTGCTCATATAAAACCTATACCTATGTCAAGAAGCTGTTGTCCAAACAGAGCAAGGGAACACTGCATGGCTTCTAAAAAGGAAAGGTGTACATTAGGGTTGTAACCTTTGTCCACACTTATTCAACCTGTATGCTGAGCAACTCATTTGAGAAACTGGACTCTAGGAAGAAGAATTTGGCATTAGAATCAGAGAAAGACTCACCAACAACTTGTCTTATGCAGAAGACACAACCTTGCTTGCTGAAAGAATGGAGAACTTGAAGCATTTACTGCAGAAAATCAAAGACTGTAGCCTTCAGGATGTACCTCAACAACCACTTCCCTTTGTGAGAACACAGATTATTCAAACAAGAGCTGGACCTTATAGAGTCTCAATATGCATTGATTTGTGGGTTTTGTGAGGTTCAGCTTTCAGTCTTGCTGTGAGATTGGTATGTGTGAGTCGCCTAGAGAATGAGTAGGTCCAACAAACATGGCAGTTTTCACATAATAGAAAACCTATTTCATTCTCACAGCCACTCTTTAAAGAAAATATTATTACTATGCCAATTTTTTTTCACCCCTGATGCCCTCATGATAAAACTACCTGTACTGTCAATCCAAAGGCACACAGTTTGAATCCACCAGGAGTTCCGCGGGAGAAAGATGGGCAAGCTCCTCTCATGCGATTTACAGCCTTTGAAAACCTGCTGGAGGGTCACTTACAGGTCAGCACATAACAGTAACATCCCTACTTTAGGGAGCTTTGGTGGCCTAGCAGTAAAGAGTTGCACTATCAACCCAAATGCATGTGGTTCAAATCTACCAGCTGTTCTGAGAGACAAAGATTGGCAATCCCCACCCATATGATTTTCAAGCCCTGAAAACCCCCTGGAGGGTCAACTATGAATCAGTGCCAACTCAATGGCACACACCAACAACATCCCTGTTTTAGGGAGGTCTGGTAGTAGCAGATTAGAGAGAGAAAAAAAGAGTCCCAATAGATGGATTGACAAAGTGACAGTAACGACATTGTTGTTGTTAGGTGCTATCAAGTGGCTCTGTGAACAACAGATCTAAACCCTGTCCGGTCCTGTGCCATTTTCTCATCATCACTGATGCAATTAAGCCCATTGCTGCAGTCGCCCATCTTTTTGGGGTCTTCCTCACTTTCACAAACTTTTACTAGCAACATGTCTAAAGTATGAAAAAAAAAAGCTTCTCCATCCTTGCCCCCAAGGAGCATTCTGGTTTCACCTTTCCCAAGACATATTTGTTCATTCTTTTAGCAGTCCATGGGATATTCAGTACTCTTCTCCAGCACTACAGCTCAAAGGCCTCAGTTCTTCTTCTGGCATCCTTATTCATTGTCGTCTTGTTGTTGTTATTGTTGTTGCTGTTGTTATGCGCCGTTGCGTCACCTGCAACTCATAGTGTCCCTATGTACAATAGCCCTAAACCCTGCTCCATCCTGTGCCAGTCTCCTTGTCTCTGATACACCCTCCCCCATCACTTCAGTCACTAAATCAATCCACCTCACAGAGGATCTTCCTCTCCTACGCTGTCCCTCCACCCTACCAAGCATGACATTCCTGTCCAAAGATGGATCCTGCCTTGCAACATGACTAAAGTATGTCAGACAAAACTTCACAATCCTTGCCTTCAAAGAGCAGCCTGGTTTAACCCTCTCTAGGTTGAACCTGTTCGTTTTCTTAGCAGTCCATGGTATAGTCGATACCCTTCTCCAGAACCACAGCTAAAGGCATCAATTCTCCTTCTATCCTCCCTAGTCATTGTCCAGCTCTCTGACGCATAGCAAGTGATTGCAAAGACCATGGCCTCTACCAGATACACCTTAGTCTCCAGAGAGACACCATTGCTCTTCAGTACCTTGGAGAGGTCCCTAACAGCAGACTTTCCCGTGGCAATACGTCTTTTAGTTTCCCGGCTGCTGGTGCCAAGAGTGTTGACTGTGGAGCCAAGCAATCTGAAACTGTTAACAATCTCAATCTCTTCACCACCCATCTTGATGCTGCCACTTGGCCCAGTGGTGAGAATCTTTGTCTTCCTGATATTGAGCCTCAGTCCATATTAGAGGCTGCAGTCCTTGACCTTCTGCAGCAAGTGCTTCAGGTCCTCCTCAGTTTCAGCAAGCAGGGTTGTGTCATCTGCATAATGCAGATTGTTGATGAATGTTCCACCAATCCTGATGCCACACTTCTCATACAGCCCATCCTCCCAGATAACCTGTTCTGTATACAGGTTGAAAAGGTACGGAGATACGACACATTCCTGGCGTACACCCTTCCCTATTTTGAACCATGCAGTGTTTCCTTGCTCTGTTCTGATGACTACCTCCTGGTCCAAGTACAGGTTTCACACTAGCACAATCAAGTGTTCTGGGATTTCCATTCTTCTCAGAATCAGCCACAGTTTGTTGCAATATGTCTCCTGATCTCCTGACTGCTGGTTTCAAGGGTTTTGATTGTGGATCCAATTAAGATGAAATCATTAACAACCTTAGTCCTTTCTCCATCTATCATGATCTTGCCTATGGGTGAGGACCTTTTTTTTCTTGATGTTGAGATGTAATCCATAACAAAGTCTGTAGCCTTTGCTCTTCTGCAGCAAGCGTTAACACAGAAGTATTAAAGGGAGAGGCCACATAGAAAGTCACTAAAAATGGGGAGAAACAGCTGCTTGCATCCCTTTCTAACTGGAACATGGTATGTTTGAAGTATAAATACAGAAAAACTTATCAAAAATGGCATTAAATGCATGAAGATCAACATTTTAAGCATTAGTGAGCTGAGATGGACTGGCATGGGCCACTTTGAATCAGACAATCATATGCTCAACAATGCTGAGAATGAAAAACAGGAAAAATGGTGTTAAATTCATAGTTTTTAAAAAATTCCATGATCTGCCCTATTGTACAATGCAGTGGTGATGGGATGCTATCCACACACACACAAGGAAGACCTGTTGGTATGACTATTGTTCAAATTTAAGCATGACCAACCAAAGAGGAAGAAATTTTCAAATAAGAGGAAATTGAGGATTTCTACAGACTTTTGCAGTCTGAAATGACCAAACATGCAATCAAGATGCATTAATAATTATTGGTGCATAGAACGCAAAAGTTGGAAGCAATGAGGAAGGAATGGTAGTTGGAAAGTACGGACTTGGTAGCAGAAATGAGATTGTAAAAATGGGCTTGAGCATGTCAGAGATTGTGAAGATGGCACAGGATAGGGGAAGATTCAGATCTGTTGTTCAACAGGTTGGCATGAGATGAAGGCTACTAGATGTCACCTAACAACTGTAACAGCTGGTGGCATAATTCATAGAGAGTTGTGCTGCTAACCTAACAGTCACGCCTCTCTGGTAGTTCACACCCATCAACAACATCAGTGAGAAACTATAGACAATCTCCTCCTGTACAATTTGCATCCTCAGAAGCCCAATGGAGTATCAGATATGAGTCAGTTCTGACTCGATAGCAATGAGAAAGACCAATCTCTATTTTAAATATACTAAGATCAGGGAAATGACACATTCTAGTAAAATTTTTAAATGCATTGTTACTAGTTGAGTACTATTCATAGCTACCCTATGAACAACAGATCTGAGCCCTGTCCTATACTGTACCACCTTAATCATCTCTGACGCACTTGAGCCTCTGTGTCAATTCCTCTCCTTGAGGGCCATCCTCTCTTTCACTGACCCTCCACTTTTCCAGGCATGATGTCTTTTTTGAAGGTTGCCTGGTGGTTAGAAGCTGTGCTGTAATTTCAAAGGCATAGGCTTCAAATATACCGGCTCCTCTGCAGGAAAATGAAGGGCAATCTTCTCCCATGCAATTAACTGCCTCTGAAAACCAACTGGAGGGTCAACTATCAAATCAGTTCTAACTCAACAGCATTCAACAACAAACCCAAAGTATGTCAGAAGACGCTTCTGCATCCATGCCTCTAGGGAGCACACTGGCTACACTTTCTCCAAGACATATCTGTTCTCTTGGCAGAGTATGGGATATTGCAGCTATGGGTTGGTTCCAACCCAACAGTACACAGTAATATGGGATATTCAGTATCTTCACCAATACCACAGCTCACAGGCATCAATTCCTCTTCTGTCATTTTTTCTCATTGTCTAGCTCTCGGATACATAGCTGTTGTTGTTGTTGTTGTTGTTGTTAAGTGCCATTGAGTCGTAGACAACTCATAGTGACCCTATGAACGAAAGACTTGAACACTTGTATAACTTTGGTCGTTTCTCCATGTTCATAGAGTTTAGGGAGCCAAGCCTTTTCAGAAGTGGATGCCACTCCTGCTTCCAAGCTTCTTTTAACCGGGTAGCTCCACCAAACACTGTCCACCATGGGCCCCCTTTTCTCATTTGACACATCAGTGTCACAGTGTTTAGCATCACAGCAGATGATTGAAAAGACCATGACTTGAATCAGGTATGTGTCAAAAATTAATAGATACATAAGCATCTATGGAAATGCACAATCTATAAGATTCACCTGTCAAGCTACACGACACTGCATTAGTCTTTCAAAAAGAAAAAAAAATGGAATATGTTAAGGAACCACAGTTTAACAAGTACTCAGAAGGTGATTTGTAGGATAAGATGAACTGATTTCTGTTGTTGGTCCTGCCCACTGTGGAAGCTCTCCTGGGTCTCCGAGGAAGAAACAGAAACCTTCTGAAAGCCTCTGCTTGCCTTCTCTTTCCTCTCTTACTATGAGATGTGAAATGAGACAACCAAGCCGAGATGTCAGATTACAAAGTGAGACATTGGAATCAAGCAATGCTGGAAATGTGAAAATATGCTGATATTTCTACCCTTGTTTTTTTAAAAAGAAAACAGAAGAGGTGTGGTAGCTGTGGTGGCAGTAGACTGAGGCAGAGGAGGGCTGAATGGTAGGAGCGGTGGCAGTGGCGGCGGTAATGTCTGTGACAACATTGGTGTCAGTGATGGTGGTGTCAAGCATGGTAGTGACAGTGGTAATGGCGATGGTGGTGGCAGTGATGATAATGCTGTGAGTGACAGGGAAGGAAATCCCATGGCAAACAGGAGAATTGCTCAGGCAAGAGCTTTTAAAACTATAGACCAGAACATGGTAGAATGTTCTCAGTGGAAGCACCTGCAAGACACCTCCTCCCTGGCTGCTGGGGTGGTGGTGCAGGAAGTGCTCTGGGAGTCCCAGCATTTTCGCCAGCCAGTCCATGACATTCATTTCCAGCTCCGTGCACACAGGGCTGGAAGCCTGAAAGAAGGAATGGAGTGTCATCAGGACTGTCCCTGGGCCACCAAAATACCCCAGAAATACACCCCTTTCTTCCCTGACCTCCCCTGCTCTGATGTTATCAGTGGAGGCAATTACCTCCCAGGAGAAGGGGTCAAGGTCAGGTTCTGTAACCTCTCCTCTCTTATCTTCTGACAAACCAAAATTAGAAAATAAGTTAACACTTTGTATGTATTTCAGCTTCACAGAGGTGGATTCCTTTACAAGGCTTTGTAGAGAAAGTATCCTAGAAATCATTGGCTTAGTTTTGGCTTCTCAAGTCCCTAAAATGTCTAGTTCAGAAGCATTCTAAAGGCTAGAGTTTCAATGGACAGAGTTTTTGGACTAAAAAGAAAGCACTCTTTAAAAAAGATAGTAACCCCCACTCACCCATACATACACACCACACATCCTCGCACATGCGCACAGTAAAAGCTTAGCAAGCGTTTGGTATGATTTAAAGCTGATTTGTGGTCATGGGTTTAGTCCCTTGAGAGGTGAGCTGTTAACTCAAAAGCCACACCTCCCTAGTGGTTCATATCTATCAGCAGCTTCATAAGGAGAAAGACAGTCAATCTCTGGTGCTATTTATAACCTCAAAAACCCAATGGTGGCTCTACTGTGAGTTGGTTCTGACTCAATGGCAATGAGTTTTGAGAAGAAATCCTGATGTTACAGTGGGCTGAGCGTTGAACTGCTCCCTGAAGACTCAATGGCACACGTCCACCAGAATGAGGCAGTAGTATGGAAGTAGCTCTGTAAAGATTTACAACCTTGGACACCATCAGAGGCAGTTCTACTATGTCCTCTAGAGCTAGTATGAGTTGGAATTGACTTGATAGTAGAGAGTTCGAGTGTTCTTTAGTTTGACTTTTAGCCTAATATATAAGGAAGTGCACTGACAACTCAAAGGCAGACGGTCTAAATCCACCAGATGCTCCTCACAAGAGATGGTCAGTCTCATTTAATTCCATTTTCAGCTTCTGAAATGCTGATATAGTCAGTTCCAACTCAGCAGCAATGTCAACCCCTTAAAGACAAGAGTATAGGGGCAATTTGGACCCAGTGGGCACAGAAGTGTACTAGTTAAGGTCCCTCAGTTTGCAATAGACAAAAATCTCAGATCAAATTTTATCTCTGTGTCTAGGAAGACTATAATCTTGGGAAGATAAACTACTTACAGGGAAATCTCCTCACCTGAAAAATTAGGCCAATACTCCTGATTCTGTAGAATTCAAAGAAGTTAGATAGCTTCATTTATATAAAGTGTAAGCTCAGTTGTGTAGCCATTATTACTATTAACCTGGAGACTTACTCAGGAACCTGGCTTTCTTGTTAGGTAACACTGAGTCAACGACGACTCATGGCAATCCTTGAATAGTGGATCTGAACCTTGTCCTAACCTGGGACATCCTCACCATCTCTAACATACGTGAGCCCATTGATACAGTCACTGGGTCAATCCATCTTGGTGAGGAACTTCCACTCTTTCATTGACTTTCCAAGCATGATGTCCATTTCCAAGGACTGACTCATCCTAACAATATGACCAAAGTATGTGAGACCAAATTTCACCTTCCTTATCTCCAAGGAACACCCTGGTTGCACTTCTGTCTGCCCTAAGACATGATATATCTGGGACCCATTTCCTGCTCTATCCCTCACTGCTACTGGCAATGGTCATTTCTACTTACCCAGGTGAACCCCAAGCAGTTGATGGCATCAGCCAGCATGTCTCCCAGCAGGGATGGCCAAGAGTTGAGGGCTGGGTAGTAGGCATGCATGTGGGGGCTCTGCCAGTGTACCACCTGGGGGCAGAACATGCACACAATTCCATAAAAGTTGAATAAGTTCACTGTTATTTTCACCACCCACATTTCTGATATTCCAGACTAGTTTATCAATAGCTTGTACATATGAAAAGACCAGAAGGGAACACGCAAAATGAAAAATTATTACAGTAATTAGGGCTGTAAGATTTTGAGTAGTGTTCACGTTTATTTCTAATATTTACCCACCCCACCCCATGTCACCCCCACTAAATAATAAAAGAAAAAGGAGACTATGGGCTCCAGGAAGGCAAGTTGCTCATCCCAGCCAGTTTTTTTGCAAAAACTATCCTTTTTTAAAAAGATGAAGCACAGCGTTCTATGCACTCAGGTCCTCCAGAGGCTCTGTTAAGGGTTCAAAGGTGCCTTAGCGTCTCAGGAGTGGTGGAATAAGGAGAACCCTCCAGGGTACTCCAGCTACTCCAAGCTACCCCCTGAGCCCACAACAAAAACCTGGATGTAAAATATTGTTATGGCTGTTAGTATTAGTTGTCTTAGAGTTAACCTACCCATCCCAGCTCCTGGCAACCCATGCGTATCAGACTATTGCGACTTGTAGAGTTTTCATTGGAAACCTTTTAGTAGTAAATCCTCAGGCCTTTATTCCTAGTCTGAACACATGACAAAAACCTGCTCAGCAACGTAGCAACACGATGATAGCCATACCATCTGAAACATTTGATATGCGCTATAACACAGATGAGATCTTTTCTCCAACCCTCTTCAATCTGCATGCTGAGCAAATCATTCAAGAAGCTAGATTGAATGAAGAAGAATGGGAAATCAAGATTGTAACAAGACTCATCAACAACTTATTCTATGCAGACGGCACAACCTTACTTGTTGAAAGTGAAGAGGACTTGAAATACCTGCTGCAGAGGATCAAAGACTACAGTCTTCAGTATGGATTAAATCTCAACATCAGGAAAGAAAAAATCTTCACCACTGGACCAATCAACAACATCAAGATAGATGGAGAAGAGACTAAAGTTTTCTATGATTTCATTTTACTTGGATCTACAATCAACACCCATGATAGCAGCAGTCAAGAAATCAAGACATGTTACATTGGGGAAATCTGATGTCAAGCACCGGTCCAAAGTGCTAAAGAGTAATGATGACAGTTTAAATACTAAGGTGCCTCTGATCCAAGCCATGGCCTATTCAATTAGCTCCTGTACATCTGAAAGTTGGTCAGTGGATAAAGAGGACAGAAGAATTGAGGTCTTTGAATTGTGGTGTTGGAGAAGAATACTACGGACTGCCAAAGGAAAAAAAAAACAAGTCTATCTTGGAGGAAGTGCAATTGGGGTTCTTTTTAGAGACAAGGATGGTGAGACTTCATCTCACATACTTTGAGCATATAGTCAGGAAGGTCAAGTTTCTTGGAGAAGGACATCTTGCTGGAACGTTGGAGGGTCAGAGAAGAAGAAAGCTCCCAGCAAGATGGATTGACACAGTGATTGTAGCAATGGGCTCGAGCATATGGAAGATCATGAGGATGGCACAGGGCAACTGTTACTCACAGAGTCACTATGAGTCATAGTCTACTTGATGCCACCCAACAGTAACAAGTGAAAGAAGCCAGACATAAAAGGTCACATCTTATGGGATCCCACTTATATGAGGCACTAAGGACAGGCAAATGCTTACAGACAAAAAAATCAAATTAGTAGTTAACTGGGGGCAGAAGGCATGGGGGGGAAATGGCTTAACGGTCAGTGGATTTCCTTTTAGGATGAAAATGTTTTGAACAAGAAATAATGAGATAGAGGTAATGCTTGTACAACATTGTGAATGCCCTAAATGCTCCTGATTTTGTTCACTTTAAAATTGTTAACTTTGTCTTCTGTGCATTTTACCTCCATTTTTTAAAATGGATGTAAAGAGGAACTGGACAGGCAGGGTTGCCACTATCAGCCTCTGAAGCCTTCTCAGGACTCCTCCGCCTCATCTACTATCTAATCTCACCCCATCACACTGTTCTGCAAGCATGTCCTGTTCACATCTGCATTCATGTTTTTTTGAGCAACACTGAGTCCCCTGACAGGAAGGTCCTCCCACAGAGATGTGATCATCCAGTGCTTGTTCTTTCTTAGGGAATTGGTATAAGTTGTCTTTCCTCTGTGAGCTGTTCCCCAGCTCCCCTATCCTTGTGGCCCTCCTCTCCCACAGAGCACTCTCACTCTAGGAGGAAAAACCTGCAGAGAACTCATTAGCTAACACGTCAGTGTGCCCTCTGGCCACTGTGCACAAATTTAAAAATGGTTCCATTGTAAGTATTGTGTCCCAGACAGCGTGTTCTCATAAAAAGAGGATAAGACTCGAAATGCAAAATCAAGGTCCCACTCCTACCATTGCCCCAAAGCAAGAGTGAGAACTTGTATATTTAGTATGAAGTTCAAGAACTTGAGTTTCCAGATTGCATATTTATAAAGTCTTGTTTCAAGACACATACTTAATTTTTTTCCTTAAAGATAATTCCAAAATTTTCATGTCATTTGTCATTATTGTTTTTGAAACTAACCCATATCTGACCCTCCAGTGGGTTTTCAGAGGCAGTTAATTGCATGGTAGAAGATTGCCCATTATTCTCCTCAAGATAAGCTGGTGAATTTGAACCACATGCCTTTGGGATTGCAGCACAGCTTTTCACTAGGCTTCCAGAGCTTCCTAATCATTTATATCATTTAGGACCCTTAAAACTAGGATCTTCTGGACATTCTTAGAGTTCAGTTTCTCATTATAAAATACATTCTGGCCCCTGGGCTTGTGGACTGGCTCAGCAGGGACAGCAAATTGTAAAATATATAGCTTTAATAATAATGAGATCCTAGAACAGTACAAAGAGTCAAAATACTCAGCTGCTAACCAAAAGGGTACAGGTTCAAGTCCGCCTAAAGGAGCCTCAGCGGAAAGGCCTGCAGATCTACTTGTAAAAGATGAGCTACTGAAAATCCTGTAATGTGCTACTCTACTATGTCATATGTGAGGCCACCTTAATAAGGAGTTGACACAAAGTTACTTGGTGTTCATGTTAATGATAAGCTAATATTGTGATGGTGGTCACATCCCACATCCTGGTTAGATAACTGAATCTTTCTCCACATTTTTCACAGGCATAAACTTTCACGTTGTTATTAGCAACCATCTGGTTTATTTTCAGCTGATAGCAACCCAGTGTGACAAAGAAGAATAGCGCCATTGTGTTTTCTAGGCTGAAATCTTTGTGCGAGCAGACTCCCAGGTCTTTCTCCCTCAGCTACTGGATGGGTTTGAACAGACAATCTTTGTGTTTACAGCTGAGGACGTGGATATTGTACATTCCAGGGGCCACTGAAAGTATCACAGGTCTCTTCCATTCTACATGCTTTCTCTTACTGAGTTTTCAGAGACTGTCAGGAAGCTCTGCCATCGTACCTACTTTGACTGTGGGTGGCAGAGAGACACAGGCTACCTATGGCCACAAACACCTTGTTAGGGACAGATGACTCCTGGTAAGTCTTGCCTGCCTCTAGAAATCCACCACATAAGCAGGATGGCACTCTCTCTCACAAAGAGTAAACAAGATGAGAAGAGTACTGAATATCGTATAGACTGCTGAAAGAACGAGCAAGTCTGTCTTGAAGGAAGAGTAACCATGGCACTCCTTAGAGGCAAGGCTGGTGAAACTTCATCTCACATATTTTGCGCATGTTGTCAGACGGGGCCAGTCCTTGGAAAAAAGACACCATGCTGGGAAACTTGGAGTGTCAGTGAAAGAGAGGAAGACCCCCCAACAAGGGGGACTGACACAGTGGCTATCACAAGCGGTTCAAGCAAATCAAAGGTGATGAGGACAGCATAAGAGAGGGTACAGTTCAGATCTGTTTTCAGGAGGCTGCTCTGAGTTGTAATGACTCGTCCCTACTTAACAACAAACAGCCAAGGTTGATGGAACTCGGGTGGCCTACTTCATACGTAGTTGAACTGTTAACCCAAAGGTGGGACCTCCCTGGCAGTTCAAATTCACGAGCAGCTTTGCAGAGGGGAAAAGGAGCAATCTCCTCCCATGCAATTTCCAGCCTCCTGAAAACCCACTGAAGGATCTGACACAACAGACATGAGTTTGAGAACCAGGGTTGGGATTAAAGGGGGAGGGACATTTTCCTCCTCTTAGTGCTTCGGAAGGTTGCAGACAGGGAAGGATTCATCCAGTTTTCAGTGAGGGTGCTGCAAAGTTGAGCAAGCAAAAAGTCAACTGCTTGCAAGCCGCTCAGAGGCTGAGCCAGCCTGGAAGATGAGATGAGAGATTGGGAGCGCCTTATCACAGTCTTCAGCAACAATATTTTGGAAACCCCAGAGAAGGACAACCATCTTGTTGGCACTATCTGTTCTTGTAAGATAAACAAGATAAGAAAAGTCAGAGGAACCCTTATCGAAAGCAGGCAGGCCTCTGCATCCAAAAAATTAGCCTCTTTGACCACATCTCTAGAAACTGCTATACTTTCTCTCAGATGAATCTGCTCATTGCCCCATCTTTTGACAGTTGCTTTCAGTCTCCCTACCAGATTACAGTTAGGCCCTCATCAGATTACACTTCACAGAAAAGAATCCATGAGATAATCTTAACTGTGAGTTTATCTCCTCAATAAAGCTTTGCCAACAAAGACGTTTTTAAAAGATATAGGTTGGGGAGAAATGAATTTTTTTAAAAGAAATGGGTTGAAGAGAAATGAATCTTTAGCTTTGGGCAAACTTGTTCTTCACCTTAGTGCTATGGTCTTTGTAAACTTGAATAATTTCTTACCCAAACTGAGTCCAAAGCTCTCTGAGGTTGATGGAGACACACCTCAAGTCAACCAAGGAAAAGGCTTTGGATACATACAAAGCACCCTGAGCAAGGAATGGAGGAACACAGCCGGAGGGGCAAAGCCTTGTGCTCACATTCCCAACAAGCTAAGCCTGAGTTCCCCAGCAGAGCAACTACAGTGCTCATCAGTAGAAGTAGTAAAGTGTAGGAGAACCAAAGCCTTGGAGCAATGTTGACATAGATTACAATCCTGAATCTGTGAGATTTGGGGCATGACAATTAACTTCTCTAAACCTGTTTCCTCATTGGTAAAATAGGAGTTCTAGAGACACTGGAGTGTGATGGCAATGGTTTATGTAGTCCCCCACTAACCCAGAAGCTGGAAGATCAAGCCCACCTAAAGACACTTGGGAAGAAAATCTGGCAGTTGTTGACAATCCTATGGTAACACCAGAGGTCCCACCATGCGATTACCAGAGGTCAAAGTTGACTCGATGGCAACTGGGTGAAAGGTCACTGTGAGACCTGTGTCACCTGTACAGCAGGTAGTTCAGTGTCTGGCATAGCATGGGGCTAAATAAAAAGGAGAGGGCTTACTGTGAGAGATTTAAACCAGGTCAGGCATGAAAAATGGAGCCAAATTTTTCAAATAGGGTGAACTGGGATATTAACCAAATTAAAAACAATTACAGATTTCAAAGTGGCATATACATTGTATAATAACCAAATCTCTTGCTAAATGAGACAAAAATAACAAAGCCCAGGGGAAAGATGGTGGCAGATATACCACTTTGAATGTGTGTCATGCTCCACCCTAATATCATACTGCACCCTAATATCATCTAATGTCACATGGCAGGATCCTAAAATGGCTCATTCATTATGCTTTTCTGAATCTCCCATTCCAGGACTTTGATCTATATTTTTCCTATTCTGGTGAGCAGTCCAGATCACTAGCCATGATTGAACCAGGTCAAACCTGCTCAATGCTCTGCATGGTGTGTGTTTAGCTTGAGCATCTTGGCACAATTTCTCATGCCTGGAGACCAGAGGAATCATCACAACCCGCTGGGAGCTTGCACCCACAGAGGGCTCCAGCTCCAGTCCCCAGGTGGCAGTCAGATTCCACATTCTCAGCTGTTTCCTGGCCTGGGCCAGAGCCATCACCAGTCTGCATCCCTTGTCACAGAGAGTATCAACAGATCATAGAAAGACCTTTTCAACCCTTAAGAAACAAGGCCTCACCCTGGTAAGGAAGGAAATGGCATCCACTTTACAGAAGAGATGAGGGGGTGCTGACAAGACCTTCCTCTGCTTAGTGGGCCTTCCAACCCGATAGTCAGGACCCTTCACGAGGCTATGTTCTTTGGCCTGTTCTCAGATATCCCGCAGGCAGGTTCCTCACTCTGGTCTTTGGACCTTCTAGAATGATCTCTAGTCCTCTCTATGATCCTTCCACCTCAGTCTTGGTTTTCTTGGCCTGCTCTCCCAGAATCCCACACTTCAGTCAGATACTGTAGTATGGCACCCTGCGATACACCTTTGTTCTCTGTTGAGCCTCTACTTAATACTGCAAGTCCACTCTGGCATCAACAACATAATTTCAGTCAAAATCTTGGCCTTCCACATGCCCCGCGGGTGGGCTTGAATATAGGTGGTCCAACATCTGAAGGCTGCATTGTGCTCCCAGTTTGACCCACCCTAGGCCTTCCTTCAAGGCCACCACCCTCCTCCCTTGTGCCACAAAATCCAGAACCTCCCTTGTGGTTTGCTGTTTCTCACCCCGGGCATGATGATTCGCTCAATGTCCGCAAAGATGTTATCCCAGCTGTCCGGTTCCTCAGGGGCACTGTCAGGGAGCTGGGCATGCAGGTAGCCTGGCTGCACATCTGGGGTGACCTGCCTCTCCCTCACAGTGCTCAGGTACTGGCAGATATAATCCACCATCTCTTTTCCTAGAAGGAAGGCAGAGAAACCAGGCCCATGAGTCCTGACTGGGTGTGCCAAATTCATGCCTATCTTCCTCAAGTCTGGGGGAAGAAGGTGGATTCATGGACCAGGAGAATCAAATCCTTGTCTTTGGAATGAAATCATGAGTGCGATAGAATGAAAGATGCAATGTGGTGCATGAGTGAACAAATGAACAGGAAGGTCCTTCTCCAAAGCAGCAAACTCTAGCACCAAAGGAAAAGACTTCCTTCTCCTTTCCCTTCATTTCTCCATATCAATCTTGGGCCTTCTCTCACAGTTCTCCTCCCCCCCCAAAAAATGCACCTATTAATCTATTACTTCACAAATTCAATAGAAATTCAATGGTTCTTTCTAACCAGATACTTCCAACACACACTCTCACACATACCTTCTATTTTCTTTGTTAACACAGATGGAAAATTTCCATACTTAAGCCAATAAAGGGTGAAAAATCTGTTTGGCCACCATTCCCATTGGATCAGTAATTCCTAACTTTTTTATCTAATGTGTTCTCTCATTTTGAACCTGTGGATATTTCTTAGGATCCAATTAAAACTCCAGACTTCCAGTTACGCAAGGACAAGTGTTGCGTGATCCCACTTATCTGAACGTCTAGTAAAGTCAGTGTTCAGAGCCAAAGTTTATTAGTCGTTATCAGGGGCCAATGGGAGACAAGGGAAAGGGACATTGGTCATTGTTGAGGGGACAGTAAGCTTCTGTTTAGGGTAATAGTTTCCCACTACCATGCTTTCGTCACTGTCTCTAACTTCTCCATTCCAGTCACCAATTATCATTAATGCATCTTGATTGCATGTTGAACAATTTCAGACTGCAAGATATGGTAAAAATTTTCAATTTCTTCCTCTTTGATGTAAGAGCTTACATGTGAATATTAGTCATATTAACAGGTCTTCCTTGTGTGCATATCAAGAATATCCTACCACTCACAGTATTGTATTTCAGGATACAACTTGAAATTTATTTTTTTACTATGAATGTGATACAATTCTTTTGGTTTTTCATTCCCAGCATAGTATAGCATATGATGATCTGATTCAAAGTAGCCATTGGAAATGGACAGTAATACTAAATAAAGTAGTCCTGGTGGTGCAGTGGTTAAGTGTTCAACTGCTAACTGAAAGATCCATAGTTCAAAACCACCAGTTGATCCATGGGAGAAAGACAGAGTATCACTTCCATAAAAATTACAGCGTTGTAAAATCTATGGTGCCGTTCTGCTATGTCCTAGAGGGTCTCGTTGAGTTAGAATTGACACAACAGCAATGGGGTTTGGGTTTTGGTAATATTAAACGATGTAGTGAAGATAATTAACTGAATTGCATTTTAAAAAAAAAAATCTAGGTTGTTACGTACGTAGACTTACACACACTATCTTGTGTATCATGTCTGAGGTTTCTAGAATTCCCAAAGCACAATCATAGACCCAGGTTAAGAAATTCTGATGTCTTGGAGAAATGAGAGATCACATTTTCTTTGGGGTGGGTTTTTTTTTCTTTTTCTACTCCCGCTTCCTTCATTAATACCTCAGTATCTACACATGATTTAGGTGATCAAAGACCTTTATGAACTTAATAAGAAAAAATGATCAAATTAAAACATCCTAAAATCATTGCAGATTTTTTTTCTCTTTCATCTGACCAGGAAAAGTCTCAGTCTTTTCAGTCTTCAGTGCTTCTGTTTCTTGCTCTCTCTGCCTTTTTCTCTCATGTCCTCTCTCTCTCTCTCTCTCCCTCTCTCTCTCTCTTTCTCTCTCTCTTTCTCTCTGAGGTGTGTGTCTGCTGCTTCTCCCAATATTCTTTCCTAGCATCTCCTAGGCTTTTTTTTCCCATCTGGAAAGAGAGAAAGACAAACAGAGGAAAGAAGAATGAGTGTAATAACTTCTCTTTTCACTAGTTCATACATGGCTCTTATAAGCAGAATCTAAATCCTACTGTTTCAAGTTGATTCTGATGCATAGTGACCCTTTAGGACCAATCCAGATGAACTTGCACCCTCTTCTTTTTTTCTTCCTGCTTTCCTCCTCCCCTCCCTCAACCCAGCATCTCTCCCAGCAGTCCTCTAACAGCTCAGGACTTAGTTCTGCATGCGTTCAGGGACAGCATTAACGTATTTGTGTTCCACTCACGGGACCCACTCTTAGCTAAACCCGCTTTGGGTAAGCAACGGAATTAAGCTAATACACAATGAAGTGTAAAGACAAATAGCAAGTTAGTGGCTATCTCTGGGTGGAGAAGAAAGAGGATAAAGTTGGATTTGACAAGAGACAATCTCTTAAAGCCAAAATTTTTTAGACAATATAACAGACTAGTGAGGGATCAGGATATAAAACTATTATGGACAGGACTTCTAAGATTCTCTTTTAAGCAGCTACCTAGTTTCCCTCTGAGGAGAACCAGACCAGAAAGCAGGGTACCCATTTGAGTGTGCGCATCTCACAAAGCTAAGTACATAATGCCAGTTGAGCAGCTCAAGGCTTTACACTTGCAAAACTACTGTCTTACTCTTTAAGTTAGCAGCTGATTGCAAATTGATTTCCATTAATGATACCTAGAGTTGTTGTGATTGTTAGGTGCTATGGGGTTGATTTCAACTCTTTGTGACCCCATTTGACAGAACAGAACTGTCACAGAGGGTTTTCTAAGAAAAATCACTAGATCTTTTCCCACAGCATCACTGTGTGGCTTCAAAGTCAACATTTTGGTTAGTAGCCAAACACTTAACCATTGAGCCACCAGGGCATCTTATGAACACACAGCAGTTACTCACTAAATACTTATACAATGTATGGCCAAGGGAAAGAATGAGAACTGTGAGCTACCTGCTCCTGATATACCCACACAGAAAAATGTGCGTGAACAAAGAAAAGAGATCTTTGAAATGCCAGTAGAATATTCAAGGATTTCCCCCCTTTCCGAAATTAAATCATTACATTTCTCACCACATCTAAGGGGCCAAGAATTCGAATCCTCTATCTTGTGAGAAAGCAGAGAGGAAAATGTGGCATGAATGAAAGCAGAAATATATACAATAAGAGAGTAAAAGGTTTAGAAAAGTTTTCTTAAACTTATCCTGCATTCCTGGAAAATGCTGCTGATGCCAGCGCTGTTTCTCTGTTTAGACTGGAAAGCAATTCTAATTCTCTCAGTCAAATGGCACCCCAAAACCCTAAGGGCACCCACCAGGAGCAGTTCCTGCAGGAGGGGCCCACCACTCACCTCTCTCTCTGTACTCCTCTGCCTCCATCATTTCTCCCCAGGCTCAGGTTCTTCCTTTTCTCACAGATGGACTCACAGGAGGTAGAAGGCAGTGGGGCAACTGGGCCTGTTGGTATGGCACACTCCTTGAGGACCACAGCAGGTCCTCTATTTAAAGGATTCACTGATGTCTCCTTTCTTTGGTCTTAGCTCCGCCTTTCAAAGTCCTTTCCTCTAGCTTTAATGAATTCCACCCCTTCTCCCCCTTTCCTTGTAGGAGGCAGTGACCAGAGCTGAGCTTGTCTAGAGGTTCAGGGATAAAAGGCACTTCTAAAATCAAACAGTACCCTTAGCAACACGGGCCCGCAGGCAGCTCCCAGGTGAAAGTGAGACAAGGGTTCTCAGTTCTTTCTGCCCCTGAATTCACACGATGTGGCCCCAGTCTCTGAACAGCCTGCAGCTCAGAGGACTGGTGCAAGTCCCAGGCATGAAGAATGTGTAGGATCCCGCTCAGACTGCTGCCTTGGCCATGAGCCGTAGGAGCCAAGGAACTCAAACTTTCAGTGACACCCCACTGCCGGCCAGGCTGTGTTAGAAAGGCAGATGTTATCATCTCTCACACAATAGACCCCTCCCTTATTAATACATGCAACCTGCTGCAGGCCAATGAGAAAACACAAATAAGCAAAAAGAATAAAAATGAAAACTTCACCTAGAGACAACATTTTCTTTCTCTTTTATCACTTAAAGGAGTATGTGGATGTGGTTGGGTGTGCTCTTGTCCACATGTTCTCGCACAAAGGAACCTACTGAAATTACTGCTGGGAGAGGAAATACTACTCATTGAGCCCAGACTTTGAGACTAGATTTTCTTTAATTTTTTCAGTCCTCATCTTTCAGTCCAGTTGGTGAGCAGTTACTACCTTCTCCTCCTTGAGGCACCAGATCTCTCACTTCTGTGACAGTCTCTCACGTCTATGACTGTCTCACATCTGTGACAGTCTCTCACTTCTGTGACAGACTCTCGCTTCTGTGACAGTGTCTCACTTCTATAACCGTCTCTCAAATCTGACTGTCTCTCGCTTCTGTGACAGCCTTTCACTTCTGTCACAGTCTCTCACTCCTGTGACAGACTCTCATTTCTATGATAGTCTCTTGCTTCTGTGATAGTCTCTCATGTCTGTGATAGTCTCTTACTTCTGTGATTGTCTCTCATGTCTATGACAATCTCTTACATCTATGACTGCCTCATGTCTATGAAAGTGTCTTGCTTCTGTGACAGTCTCTCTCTTCTGTGACAGTCTCTCGCTTCTGTAACAGTCTCTCACTTCTTTGATAGTCGTTCACTTCTGTAACAGTCTCTCACATCTATGACCATCTCACTTCTTTTTTTTTTAGTAGCCAAGTGTTTATTCAGACATTTCTACTGTCAGTGAGCAGAGTAAGCTCAAGAAACCACTATTTATAAATAATCAGACATTTTTTAAAAATTCTGAAATGATCAGTAAGGATGGGCTTCTCTTGAGGCTCACATGGATGTCATAGAATCTCTTCAGAAGTCTGAGTAATGGTGTAACCGATACAGCAGGGCTTTGCCCTTCTCATTGCCCAAGACAAAATATCCACTTCTGGGAGAGAAATTCATGGTCTGAACAAGAGAAATTGTTTTCCTCCTAAAAACCAGGAAGTTTGAAAAGACCGTACAGGAAGGCAGGTGAACCAATCTAACTGCTTCTCTCATTTTTTCTGAAGCAATGGCCAAGATTTCTGTAGTCCAATTGAAGGTCAAAGAAGTAACACCAGTAACCAAGTTCATTATAGCTTTTATCGGCTTTGGACTTCTTTCTTGGAGACAAGATTCTTGATTATATATGTTTACTACTCCACAATTAGACCCACAAGCCACATACTGCCCATTCCTAGATGTGGCAATGCTTAATCCATACAAACTGCCTTCATCAGCAAATCTGTTAAGGCACTTCCTCGAGTTCACATCCCACACATAAACTTCGCCATCTCCTGATGAGACATATATTTTCTTACTATCTGAAGAAAATGTGGATACTGTAATCCTTCCATTAATTTTCATGCTACCAGTAAGTTCTTTAGTCTTCATTGACAGCAAATGAAAATACCCAGCAACGCCATTTATAAGCAAGAAGGATCCATCCAGGGAGACTTCAAAACTCCTCACCAGCTTCTCTTTTAAGCCTCTCACTTGATGCACAGGAATTAACTTTCCGGCCAACATATCATAGACATAAAGAACTTTGCTATGGGTACTTGTAGCTAGAACTTATTCTCCATTAGCACTAAAACAAGCTTTATAGACTGGAAATTTTTCCAAACAGATGCTCTGGATTTTAGGATTTGTTTTTCCATCAACCTGAAACAGTGAAACAGAGTTGTCCAACCCAGCAACCATCACAACCTGACTGCGCAGACGAGATACCTGCAGTGGTGGGATGTTCAGCATTGGCAGGCTGGCAGTTCTTCATCTTCAAGATTCCTTTTGGAAGAGAAGCTGACGTAGATAGGAAATTCCCAGTCCTTTGCAACAAGTCATCTTCATCCTCTTCACTCTCATCATCTGAAGACGTTTTCCTCCTGCTAGTCTCTGCCCAGGCAGATACTCCCCCCATAGCATGCTGAAATTCTTCTTTAAGTCTCCTCTGAAGTTTGTCTTTTGAAAGTTTCGTTTCATTTGCATTTTTCATCATATCTTTCCGAAACCGATTGTTCTTCATGTCAACCACTTCCTCATCTTCATCCACCCAAACAGGCTTCTTCTGAGGTGGAAAAGCATCTTTTGCTTCATTTTCCACTTCTGAGTCTTCAGACTCCTCGTGTGCTTGACTCCGCGGGCCTTGCAGCAGCGAGCCCTCGTCGTCCTCCACGTCATCGAAGATCAGCTCCTCCAAGCACCGTTCCATGGCCGGTTTGTCCTCCTCGTCCAGCGCCAGCCGGCTCTGCTGCCGGAGCCGCCTCTCCTCCTCCACCGCGACTGCGATCGCAGCGGCTGCTGCCCCGCTCGGCCGGGCCGCCGGTTTCCGCTGGGATGAAGGGGAAGCTTTTGGTGCCGGTCTGCCCGGCTTCGCTTCCAGTTCTCCGGTCCAGTTTCATTGGAGTCTTCCGGCCTGGCTCCCCTCGAGTACTCCGGTTCGGTTTCAACCATCTCTCACTTCTATGACCTCTCTCCCTTCTATGACAGCCTCTCATTTTTGTAACAGTCTCTCTTGGTTTTCTTCCTAGCTGTCTTTCCTCCCCATCCTGTCTTCAAATGTCTGCATGCTTCAGGGCATTGTCCTCCTGTCAACTTTCTCCCTAGGTGACTTACTGAATTGAATTTTGGTGGAAATTTGGTGAAGGGAACAGGATCGGAAGGTATATTTCTTCTGGCCCCAGACTGTCCAGCAGAAACAGGCAAGTGGTACCTCCAGAGCATATTTCTGCTCAGATTCTTTTCCAATCTTTTGGGGTCACTGCTAAGTCCTCTCAGATTCAGGACTCCACATCTTTGTGTTGCTGTTCTTCAATTCAATGGTGAGAGGGTGACGGAAATGGGAAGGATCTTGTGTGAAAAACAATGTATCCAAACTTGGTAAATAAATCAGTATTTTAAAAATATCTACTGAAAGGTTAAAAAACCCCGCAACTGATTAGTGTTGTAAGGCAGACTTGTCTCAAGAATGCCAGCGAAGTGTAACGTGCAAGTAGGCTCCTGGGGTTGATTCTCAGAGCTTTCCTGCTATAGGCACATTAGCTCTGAAAACCAGACATTCAACTAAAGGAGAAATGAGATCCTTAAATCTGAAAATACTGGGTTTGGAGCCATCCTTTCCTGGACATAAGCAGAGTATGCGAGCAAGAACTGACTCTATGGACCCCACAGTTGCTGGGTTGGGTTTGGTTTTAAATGGACTAATTACACTAATGTTACTTTTGTATTCTGGAATCAATTGACTCACAGCTGACCCTCCAGCAGGTTTTCAGGGGCAATAGAACACACAGGAGAAGATGCTCAGCTTTCTCTCTCCCATGAAGCTGCTGGTGGATTCAGACCACATGCCTTTGGGTTGATACCACAACTCGTTAGCACTAGGTCGCCACCAGAACTCCCTAGTTAAACTAGAGGAACTTTTAAAATGCTTCTTTTTTTTTTCTTCCTTGTTGTGTATCATCAAGTAGGATCCAACTGGCTCAGGAGGAGATTGCCCCTCTTTTTCCAGCGGAGTATCTGGTGGATTCAAACTGTGCACCTCCAGGATTGCAGCACAGCTTCTTGCCACTAGGCCACCATTACTCCCTTAGAGAATTTTAATTTTCAATAATCAAAATCTGGAGATTTCTCTTTGGTGAAAAATAGTTTATGTGAGGGTAAAAAAGTGGAGACTTCAGCTATCAAAACAAAAAGGAATGCATCCTTTGATTGATGTACTGAAACTTAAAGGAGGCAAAATGAAAATAAAATTGCAACTCTCAAGGATTCTTAGCAAAAAAGCAATGAGACATTTAAAAAGACAGAAAAATGGAAACCTTCTGAAACTTTATCTATGTCCCTTCTAAACTGGCTCCTCCTCTTATCCTTCACTCTCTAATTAGGACCCAAAGCTATGAAGTCCCATCATCTAGAACCTGGTCTTGTGTAGTTAATTAAGCAAATGTTACAAGTAGAAGTGGCTCTTGCTCACAAAGGTAATCAAGTAATGCATGAAAAGGTTTGCTCTGATCAAACTTCAGTTGTTCTCCCAAGGAACAAGATAGAGTGTGTTGTTCCACAATGCACATCTCTACTGACTACAGGAAACATTCTCTTCAGGAGGACTCTTAACTTTGACTAAAGAGTTCTCTGTGTTTGCAAATCATAATATTTTTCTTAAAATTTAACTCAATCTTCTTTTAATTTTTGTGGAAATTTGGTGTAGGGAACAGAATCTGAAGGCATCTTTCTTCAAGTCCCAGATTCTCCAGCAGAAATAGACTGCTGGGGAGTTGGTCTGACATTCATAAAGACTCTATATTTTTAACTGAACTCTCTTACTGCAAGGAGGAAAGTATTCTACAAGTAATTTTTAAAGTAATACATAGTGAAACATCAGAAATTTCTGTTCACATTATTTAGACTCTCTTGTCCAGAGGCTAGTTAGACAAAGAAGCATACCTACCTATGGCCTTTGCCCTGGCAAACTTGAAAGTGGGTGCCAATGAGCCATTTCCCTTTTTTTATTAATTTTAATGAAAGAGACTTAGGGTTTCCAGTGAATGAACCGTTTCTATTGGCTATTGCAGTTTCCATCATCGGGCTGTGAGAGAGCACTTAACAATTTTAAATCAATTGCCATAGGCCTTCCTTTCCATAAGGAGATCCGGAGGAGTTGACTGCAATGAGTTGCACTGCTACCCCCAATGGTCTTGATTCTGCCAGTAGCTCCCAGAAAGAAAGATGAGCAGTTTCCTCCCATAAAGATTTACAGCCTCAGAAACACATTGCAAGATCGCATTCTTGAGTCTGAATCTACTGGATGATAGTGAGTTTGAGGGGCTTGGGGTTGGTTTCCTTCCCTTTATACTGCTTACTCTTTTTAAAAAAAAAATGACCCCACAAACTTCTTAAATAATTTCCTCAGTCTCTTGATAATCTACAAAAATTTCTGAAGAGTTTAGAATTTCTGTCACATGTGCTGTGGAGTTGGCTGAGTTATACTTGGTAAATTCCTTGTTGTTATGTGCTGTCAAGTCAAAAACTAACTCATGGCTGACCTTCAATGGATTTTAGAGGGTATCAATTGCATATGAAGAGATTGCCTATTTTTTCCCCATAGAGCAGTTGGTGGATTCAAACTACCTTTCTTTCCATTGACAGCACAACTCCTTACCACTTGGTCATCAGAGTCAGGTAGAGGGTCGGTGAAATGGATAGCAATCCTCAAGGAGATTGGTTAACACAGAGCACAAGAAGGGGCCCAAGCATAGCTATGCAGTTTGGAGAACTGTGCAAGATATGACAGTGTTTCATTATGTTGCTATGAACCAGAGCTGATCCGATCACCTCCTATCTTTCCACACAAAACTGACTCATCTCTCCTTCAAGCTTGTAAACAAAATAAGGAAGTGATAATCTTGGACATTAAAGAACACTTAAGTATGTTATTTGAAAATTATTTTGGTTTAGATAAAACTATCCCTGAAACATATTATGAAACACTTGATCTGGAGCTCCCTGAGTTAGGAATAGCTTTGGCAGAAGTGGAATCTACTTCCTAAACAACATGCCTCTGGAAACTCTATGAACTTAGAGAAACGACAATAGTTAAAGAAAGGTTTCAGGTCTTTTGTGACAATAGTTATAGAAAGGCTTCAGGTCTTTTGTTCATAGGGTCATTATGAGTTGTGTTTGACTCAACAGCAATCAACAACAACAACAACAACAATCCCTGGATAGATGATTAACTCTCAGATCATAGCAAGTGATTGAAAAGACCATTGCCTGAATCAGGCAGGCCTTAGTCTTCACATTTACTCTTCAATATTTTGGAGAAGTCCATCACAATGGGCCTGCCAAAGGCAATATGTCTTCTTATCTCCTGACTGCTGGCACAAAGGTTGTTGTTGATTGTTGAGCCAAGCAAGTGACAATTTCAATCCTTTCTCCACCTATCATGATGTTGTTTATTGTCCCCATTGTGAGGACCTTTGTTTTCTTGATGTTGAGACAGAAAAAGAATTGATGTCTTTGAGTTGTGGTGTTGGAGAAGAGTACTGAATATGGACTGCCAGAAGAACAGATAAGTCTTGGAAAAGTGTAGACAGAGTGCTCCTTGGAAACAAAGCTGGTGAGGCTGTGTGTATTATACTTTGGACATTTTGCTAGGAGAGGTTTTTCCTTAGAAAAGTGCTTCATGCTTGGAAAGATGGAGGTTCTCACCAGATTCTGCTGGAGAAGGAGGGACAATCTCCTCCCGTACCAGTCAGATCCGATTTGACGGTACATACACAAAAAAATTAAAAAAAAAAAAAGAAAAGAAAACAGATGGAGGGTCAGTGGAGCAGAAGGACTCTCAATGAGATAAATTGACACAATGACTAACAAAGGGCTCACGTGTTTCAGAGATGATGAAGATGGCACAAGATAGGACAGGCTTCAGTATATTGTTCATAGCCTCATTTTGAGTCATACTTGACTAGATGGCACCCAACAACAACACAATTCTGGATAAAGTAGAGAAGAATGGGAATTCCATAACCCTTAATTGTGCTCATGCAAAGTCTATATTTAGGCCAAGAAGTTATTGCGTGAACCGAATAAGGGAGCATTGCATGGTTCAAAATGAAGATGTATCTCAAGTCTACTGTATAGCAGCCATACCCACTCAATCTTTATATTGAGCAAATCATTTGTGAAGTTGGGTAAAGAAAAGAAGAGTGTGGCATCAGGATTGGAAGACTCATCAACAACCTGCATTATGCTGATGACACAACCTTGCTTACCAAAAGTGAGGAGAACTTGAACACTTGCTGCAGAGGATCAAGGACAGCAGACTTCGATATAGATTATATCTCAACATCAAGAAAACAAAAATCCTCACCACTGTACTAATAGGGAACATCATGATAGTTGGAGGAAAGAATGAATTCATGAACTATAAGCTGAATTAAGTATCTTATACAGAAAAATTAAGCACCTTATACAGAAAAATTATCTTATACAGAGAAAAGTGCTCATTGCAGCACTAGTAATAGTAATAGCCAAAAAAAGATGGAAACAATCTAAATGACCATCAACAGATGAACAAAAAAAACCTAATATTGTCCACACATATAATGGAATGCTCCTCAGAATGAAGTTTTTATACATGCTACAGTATAGAAATGATTAAAGTTATACAAATGTTCAGGTCTTTTGTTCATAGGGTCGCTATGAGTCAAATCGAAGGCACTTAACAACAACAGTATAGATGATGCTTTAAGAATTATGCTGGGTGGTTAGCAGAGTGCAAAGTGAGGAGCGCTCAGTCAGGCCCTGGCTGCCACCTGTCAGAGCGTTCCTGAGTCCTCACCCTCATGTCCCTTGGCTCGCCCAACCCCTCCCCCGCCCCAGTCTCCCCAGGAGGAGCCGCCCTCCCCAGAAACCCCTGCTTTGTGCCACTCATTGAGTTGCATGTTCAGCCGCGAGCATGTCACCAGGTAAACCACACACCATGTGGGTGGCAGGCGCTCATGTGGATCATAAAAAACTTTGGCTGACTCTGAGAAGAATCGGAATGGAATCCCAGAACACTTGATTGTGCTAATGAGAAACCTATACTTGGACCAAGAGGCAGTCGTCAGAACAGAGCAAGGAAACACTGCATGCATGGTTCAAAATTGGGAAGGGTGTATGCCAGGGATGTGTCCTGTCTCCATACATTTTCAACCTGTATGCAGAACAGATTATCCGAGAGGCTGGGCTCTATGAGGAGAATTGTGGCATCAGGATTGGTGGAAGATCTATCAACAATCTGCATTATGCAGATGACACAGCCCTGCTTGCTGAAACTGAGGAGGACCTCATGCACTTACTGCAGAGGGTCAAGGACTGCAGCCTTCAGTATGGACTGAGGCTCAATGTCAAGAAGACAAAGATTCTCACCACTGGACCAATTGGTAGCATCAGGATGGATGGTGAAGAGATTGAGATTGTTCACAGCTTCAGTTTGCTCGGCTCCACAGTCAACACTCTTGGCACCAGTAGCCAGGAAATTAAAAGGTGTATTGCGATGGGAAAGTCTGCTGTTAGGGACCTCTCCAGAGTACTGAAGAGCAATGATGTCACTCTGGAGACTAAGGTGTATCTGGTACAGACCATGGTCTTTGCAATCACTTGTTATGCATCAGAGAGTTGGACAATGACCAGAGAGGATAGAAGGAGAATTGATGCCTTTGAGCTGTGGTGCTGGAGAAGAGTACTGAATGTACCATGGACTGCCAAGAAAAAAACAGATTAATCCTGGAGAGGGTTAAACCATGCTGCTCCTTGGAGGCAAGGATTCTGGGGCTTCGTCTGACATACTTTGGTCAAGTTGTAAGGAGAGGGACATCATGCTTGGGAGGGTGGAGGAACAGTGCAGGAGGGGAAGACCCTCTATGAGGTGGATTGATTCAGTGACTGGGGTAATTGGGATGGATGTGTCAGAGGCAGTGCGATTCACACAGGATACAGCACGGTTTAGGGCTGTATATAGGGTCGCTATGAGTCACAAGCAACTCGAAGGCACATAACAACAACAATAACATTGGATGATATTCTTTGTCTCCCCAACTCTCCAACTTACTGGGTGAAATATTTTAATCACAAATATTTTCAGACCAGAAAAAGACAAGAAAAGGCAAATGTAGGGGGTGGGGATTGAAAAGAAAAGTCTGGTAATCTACTTTAAAAATAACCCAGTAGAAACCTTTTGATCCCAAAGCTCTGCTATCATTGTGTATGAAGTTCACCTCAATGGCAATTGACAAGAACAAAGCTTTTGGAAGCTCAGCATGCATTTCCAAAGCTGCTGTTGTTGATGGAGGTCTTTCAACTACAACTCATAGCAACCCTATGAATAACCAGTGTGAACCCTGCCCTATTCAGAGCCACCCTCATGATCTCTTACATACTTGAGCTCATTGTTACTGTCACTGTGTCAGTCCATCTTGTTGAGAGTCTTCCTCTCTCTGCGATCCTTCACCTTTCTCAGCATGATGCTTCCCCCCACCCCACCAAAGATTGCCAAAAAGAATAAACAAGTCTGGCTTAGAGGAAGTGAAACCAGGATGTTGCTTCGAGGCAAGTGTGGTGAAATTTTATATATTATAGGTATGTAGTCAGGAGGGGCAAGTCCTTGGAGGAAAGAAGACACATCCAGTTGTGTCCCCTTAATATTATAACTGAAATTATAACATGTGTGGAAGGAATGAATAAATTCTAAAACTGTCTTTCTAAGTGAGTCATCACAAAATCTTTTTAAAGGAAGAGGAAAATGAGTCAAGGATAATGTCAAGGCTAGGTGGCCTAAGTAACCAGAAGATATAGTTCCCAGCTGAGAGAATAGAGAGAAAACGGAAGATTTTTTTAAATATGAGCATACACATCATGTTTGTAAATTGGACTCTCAGTGCAAGAGAGGAAGACCCTCAAGGAGATAGGTTGACAGTGACCCAAGTGTGTCAGAAATGGTGAGGTTGTCAATGATAGGGCAGGGTTCAGATATGCTATTCATAGGATTACTATAAATTGTAGTTAACTTGAAGGCACATAACAACAACAAAATCTGTTAAACACTTCTAATATACTTCTCTCACATATAATTTTTAAAAATTTAGTCATCTTGTACTCCAACAAAAGGACTCATTTAGCATCACTTTAATGGTTGCCTGATGAAAGCCTGACACATGAATACTATAATTTCTTCAACCAAACCTCCACATTAGGGGGATATTTCATATGCTTTACATTTGACTTCATAGTTTTATTTTTATTTAAGAATGAAAAAAAAAAAGAATGAAGTAAAAAAAATGCTGTACTCTAAGATACTTCCTTAAAATACAAAGTTTCTAAGAAAATTTCTGGGTCAAACAATTGATTCATTTCACAAAATGACCCCAGAAAGATGGTGTGTGTGTTTGCATCAGAGTTTCTCCATCTCTCTGTACATAAGACAGTGAGTTCTGTTCCCTCCATCTTTTAGGGGAGGTAGCATAGTCTGTAGGGGGTTTTTCTGCTAACTCAAAGGCATCCACTCATGCTTGGGAGGATGGAGGGACAGCGCAGGAGAGGAAGACCCTCGATGAGATGGATTGATTCAGTGACTGGGGTAATGGGAGTAGGTGTGTCAGAGACTGAGGTTGGCACAGGACAGAGCAGAGTTTAGGTCTGTTGTACATAGGATCGCTATGAGTCGCAGGCGACTAGACAGCACATAACAACAACAACAACAACAACAACATATGGTTGTTGTGGATTAGTGTTGACTCCAAGACAACGAATTTTGTTGTTTGGTTGTTTTTGTTAGATGTCCTGGAGTCGACTATAACTCACAGTGACTCTTATGAACAGATCTGAACCTTGCCCTTTCCTCAATCACCCTCATGATCTCTGTCACGTCCAAGCCCACTGTTAGTCACTGCGTCAGTCCATCTTGTTGGGAGGCGGGGGTCTTTCTCCCTTTCTCTGATCCTCCACATTGACCAGCATGATATCCTTTTCCAAGGACTGGTTCCTCTTAACACACCCAGACCATCTAAGACCAAATTTTCACTTTGCTTCTAAGGAACACTCTGATTGCATTTCCTCTAAGATAAATTTGTTCTTTTGGAAGTCCATGGACTATTTAGTACTCTTCTCCAGGCAACAACAGAAATAGAACTCTGGAACATAAGCTCACTGAGAAATTTGTGACAATGTGAGTGGGTGGTAAACAAGGGAGGTGTGACAGGTCAACGAAGTCTATCTGTTGTTGGCAAGGAACAGAAAGATTTCCTAGGGATTAGAATCAGGACCATACTCTGCAAGGAATTGCTTAAAATAGAGGACTTGGTTTCATTTTTAGCCATATACTGATGGGAAATTTTTGTGCTCATAGTGTTATGCTCTTGAATAAGTATAGAGCTGGTACAGATGTGAGCCAGGATCAAGGGTGGTAAAGGTTACGTGATGGATTGAACTTTCTCTGAGAGGAATCAGCTGTAGAGAGTCATCAGCTTGAAGAGTCGTCTGGGGAATTCGCCTTAATGACAGAGCTGACAAACACTGCCTTAGGAGAATCGTGCCTTCTTACCTATATGAAAGGAAAGAAGTTGGGATGAGCTGTGTCCATGGGATCAGAAAGAAAGAAAATTTTTACTATTATCTACATATTATCTTCCATTGCTTAAAAGATTTTAAACAAAGATGGCAACATTAAAATTTCTTAATTTGGGATGATAGGTAAATGAATGTTTGTTGTATATTCTTGTACGCTTTGAATTGTTCACAAAAAAAAATCTGTACTGAACTCCATCTAACACAACTGTAAACGGCAAATACAGCTCAGATGCTGGGCAGAAATACTTGGAAGTGAATGTAGTTCTCACACAATTTTAGTCTAATTGTAAATTCACTCAAGCGTGATCTTTCTTAATATATTTTTTTTGGCAAAATAATGAATGCAATTTGAACTTGAAATAATTCTGGAGCATTATGATGAGAATGGTAAGTCTAAAATAATCATCGAAGGCCGTAAAACTACAAGAAAGAATACTTAACAAATGTATAATAAAAATTTTGTAAGAAAATTGATCTATAAAAATAGAAGAAAAAATCAAAAGATTTAAATAGTCCCTTCATGCCAATGAAAAATTCATGATTTGGAAACTCTTACTCAATAAAAGAAAAATATGTAAATTAAAAATTATAACCTTTGTATTTAATCAATATTAAGGCTTGAATTGTATAATATTTTATACAGACATACAGGTATACAGAAAACAGATCAGGTATCAATTATGCACATTAGACCAAAACTATTTACATGTAAAAAGAAACAGTAATAAAGCATGGTGAACAGAATTTAAGAGACCAGGAAGAGACTTCAGGAAGTAAATGGTATTGGGGCAAGGGAGGGAAATTATAATACCAATATAAAAATCAAGCTTGGAGAATGATGTACAAATTGAATTCAGTATTTTTATTTGACTTAGATTGGCACGGGCTAGAGCAGGGTTTAGGGCTGCGGTGCACAGGGTCGCTATGAGTTGCAGGCAACTCAACGGCACATAACAACAACTAAGGTAGACTATTTCAAAGGAGCTCAGAGGATCAAAATGATCAAAACTCTTTATACACATGCGTGTTTAGAAAAGTTTTCTTTAATAAACCATAAAAATAACAAAATTAAAAAATTTTATGTGGAAACAGAAGCAGATGCTACCTTTCCTCAGTGATGATACTCTTTTCCATCACAGATAATCTGAAGATGAGATTAACTCAGAGAGTTTACGTCAAACTGAATCCACGAGTATCAAGAGGCGCTCACCTAACACGGAGAAGGCAAATAGCAAACACTGTTCAAAACTGTAACGGACTAGTTATCTATAATGAAATCCAAGCAAAGTAAACATTACTTAATAAAACAACAACTCTATCAGTTAGTTCATTTCTAAATTGATCTGACATGACGAAAGGAGTTATTTATTCAGTAGAAGCTAGGTGAATAGAAGAGTGTTTTTTATTTGCCACATAAGCCCGAGGGCTAATGTCTTGGGAAGCACCCATATGGATGTACCTTGTTGCACTCACTCACAGCCATTCAGTTGTTAATGCAATGGGTTTTGCCGTTTTAGCTGAAAAGGTCTTTCCACGCTGATATATTTCGTTGAGTCAGTTCTCAAGGTTTTGTAGGCAACAAAGCACAAAGGAATATTACAAATTTTAACAGGAAGCAGCCCTAGAGTACTTTAGGGAAGAATCAGTGCGATTGGCCTAAAATACCAATCACATTTCTATCATCTATTCTTATTATAGGCAGGAGTTCCTTCTCATTTTCAATATTCTCCTCCACAAAATATTTTCTTGAAGAAGCATACTAGCATATATTCTTACTAGCAATATATTTTGGATAAATATATACATTTTTAAATTACTAGTATTATTTACATGAAATTTAACATTTATTCAAAGTATCATGGTGCAGGGATTAAGTGCTTGAATGATAGTAAAAATGTTGGCAGCTTGAACCCACCAGCTGCTCTTCAGATAACAAGAGGCTTTACTGCCACAAAAATTAACCTTGGAAACCCAACACAGCAGTAGTAGTTCTATTCTGTCCTGCTAAGACCCTTATGAGGCAGAATTAACTCAACAGCAATAGGAATGATTCACTCAGATTCTTTTCTCATATTTCGTTCTTTTGAATGTCATGGAACTACTCCAACTACCGAGGTTCCAGGAAGAAATAAAACAATCCATTAATAAAATAAGGGACCTATTCTGCCATTTCTATCATTTAAAAATTGACATAAGAAAGTTGTTCCTAAAAAAAAAAAAAAAAAGAAAGTAAGTTGTTCCTGAAAACAACTGGGGTGGGGGTGATAGGGAGAGGAGGGCAAATGTCTCAAGTTCTTTCTGGAAATAAGTAAGATAGAAAGAAAAGAAATAACAATGACTGAAGATTGGTTCATAAGTACCTGGCTGAGACCACTCAAGTCAGTTGTCAGATAAACATCAACCTTAGATTTTAAATAGGCCAAGAAGTGTCAAAAATTAGGCAACACAGATACCTAGAGAATTCAGTGTCTTGACAATGCTGTTTTAGTGCCATATGCCTAGAAAAGAAATTAATTTCTTTAAAAACATGCCGTATGTCATTCACTCAGAACCCCAATTGGAAAGGCTGTTCTAAGTGTTTGTTCACACATAAATGGACATAAATAGTCATCTGCATTCCAACTCAATGGCCTATAACTACAGATCTATTGCTGGGTGGTAGAAGCACATTCATATGAAAATCTGTTATTTCAAATTCTTTAACCTGTCAATTCTATTAACCTTTGAGAATGATTAGAATGAAAAGCTCTTTGATCAACCTGAAAACAATGAAAGGAGCTAATTTTTAAAAAAGAAAAAGAAACTAATTTTATCATGTAAACTATTATCTAAGTATTGAGCTCACAGTTAAGTGTCTACAGCATAAATATTTAAAAAATTAAAACAAGTCCAAAATAAGAATCAGAAAAAAAGTTTACTTCCCTGAAGATAGCCAAATTTGTACTTCACCCCAAAAAAATTTTGCCAAAAAAACCCCAAGCTAACCCATTTCCACCCCCTAATTGTTCTCAAAACAACTGAATTCCTTAGTGGAACAACGGTTCATGGCTCAACTATTAGCAGAAAAGCTGGCTATTCAAATGCACCCAGAGGTTGGTACTGAAAACTCTATGGGGCATTTCCCCTCTGCACATATCACGTCGCCATGAGTTAAGAATTGATTCTATCGAAAGGAGGGACAATCTCCTCCTGTACCAGTCAGATCTGATCTGATGGTACACAGACACACACACACACACACACAAATAATAATAAAAAAAATTTATAAAAAAAAATTGATTCTATCAACTGCCATAGACCTCTTTCTCATTGCTCTCAAGTTGGACTGACTCACAGCTGACAGCTCCCCATACCAACTGGATTTCTGAGATTGACCAGCTTTCTCCCCAGAACAGCTCATTGATTCAAACTGACAGGTCCAGCACAACTCCCCACAAGACTACATCACCAGAATTCCCTGTCATAGAATTACTCCCTTCATGGAGAACTTATGCCTTTGAGCTGTGGTGCTGGAGAAGAGTATTGAATATACCATGGTCTGCTAAGAGAACAAAATGTTTATCTTAGACTGGATGAGACCGGGCTACTCCTTGGAGGCAAGGATTCTGAAACTTGGTCTGACATACTCTGGGCATGTTGCAAGGAGGGACCAGTTCTTGGAGAAGGACATCATGCTTGGGAGGATGGAGGGACAGCACAGGAGATGAAGACCCTCAAAGAGACGGATCAATTCATTGACTGGGTTAACGGGGTAGATGTGTGAGAGACAGTAGGATTGGCACAGGATAGAGCAGGGTTTAGGGCTGTTGTACATAGGATCACTATGAGTCAAGGCGATTTGACGGCACATAATAGTAACAATTACTGATTATTTCTCCCACCTATTCCAGTTGTTATTAACAATCAAAATTTCTTTTCTTGCACCAGGTAAAGTCCTTAGTGGAAAAGAAGAGTTGAAATAAAAACCCAAAACCTCATTGCCATGGAGTTGATTCCAAATCATCACAACCTTATACGACAGAAAACTACCCCCACGGGCTTTCCAAGTCTCCACATCTTTTTGGTAGCAGACTCTCATCTTTCTCCCTCAGGGTGGCCGCTGGGTTTGAAGTACTACCTTTTCGCTAACAGTTAACTGCTTAGCCTTACAGTGTCACCAGGGTTCCTAAAGTCAACCAACACAAAAGTCCAGTCATCAAGCTGATGTGGACTCATAGCAACCTTCCGCAGGTTTCTGAAGCTGTAAACCTTTACAGGAGGAAGCAATCTCCTCTTCCCTCAGCGCAGCTGGTAGATGGAAACCACTTACCTCTAAGCACCACAATACATAACACACCTAGCTATCAGACCTCCTTCTTATCAAAGGCCTTAGACTAGCTTTCAGGAGCTTGTTTCCAACACTATGCCAAAGTTCCTCTGGGCCAGCATGATCTAAAACTGCTTTGCACTGTGGAATGGATACACTAGCCCCTGTCCACTCCAACAGAGTCTACCTACAACTGTGGTACCAGTAATTAAAAGCAGATTCATTATAGATTTTTCAGAATTGCAGAAGAGATAGTTAGAACCTACTGAATCGTGCCACTGTGACCTTTTTCCTCTTCTTTATAAGGTTTCAAAATTTATCCTAAAACCTTCCTGAGAATTTCCACATAGCAAATGATGGTGGACAATCCACACTAACAATTCTGTCACTCTAGCGAGAATTAGCTAAGAAATAAGCAGACTTAAGTTACCTCGGGGATTTAAAGACACAGTGTGAGGAATAGTGTTTTTAGATGGTGAAATATGTCTTAAATACACTACAGAATAAAATTTTTAATGTATGATTCAGATGTGATAAAAAAATAGAAGTCTACATTAAACATATGTGGAAAAGATATTTAATTGTAAAATAGAAAAGTAGGCCAGAGTACAGTTTTAAGGGTAATTCTTTCTTTATACAGTATAGATCATCTAGAGGGGTTTTAGGGCTAAACATTTTCATAAAGCAATAAAACACTTAAAAATAATAATAATAATAAAGCAAGAAAAAGGGGCCTGAAGTTATGTTTAAAAAAAAAACAAATAGTATGTCAGAGTTTAATGTCCATACCTCATGGAATTTCACAATCTTGTGATGAGAGTGACTCACAGAATAGACATACCACTTTCACGGGGAAAAGTAAAAGCTATGTTAGATACATCTGTGGCATCACTGTAGTACAAAAAGTTCTTTGTTCTACATACAAAAGCAATTTTTTTTCCATAAGAATAATTTTCTAAGGGAAGCTGCTGTCCTTTCCTAAGGAGAAGGAGTTCATGAAGTATTTACGAAGCTCATATGCATTGAATTTCCCAAAAACATTATCTTAAAATCTAGTGCCTTAAAGTGCTTTCATATATCATGATGGAAGGCACAAAATTCAGGTTCACATCCCCACTATGAACTTGGGAAAAAAATAAAAACAGATTCCCCAGCCTGCAAATGCAATTTCTCTTGTAAGCTGCTCCTTCCAAGAACATTGTCATTCAAATAAAACCAGATCCTAGCTTACTTAATCTCAATGGCCTGTAAAAGGTTTTCTTTTTCCCCAGTAACTTTCATCATCTTCATGGGAAAAACACCGATGCGAGTGATGCATTTTGAAATTAGAAAACATGCAAAATATGTACAAACAGAAAGTTTAAAAAATATTTGCTTCATATACATGTAAATCTACTTGGATATAGCTGAAATTGGCAAATATAAAAATTCTGCTTTCTAAAAAATGTTTTCAGAGAATCTGAGACAACATAAAGCTGTACAAAGATTTCCTGGGAGAAATCTTCTCTTCATACAAAGGATTATACCTACAGGAATAATTCCAGCATCAGTCCAACACATAATTAATTATACACAACATTTGGTCTACTCAACAAAGATCACCCTTAAAACTGTTCTGTTTCTGAGAAATTAAGGTTCATACTAAAATCAAAAAGAATTCACAAAAACAGTAGCTTATTGTATTTTTTTGATCTCTTCAACAATCTTTATCAACCCATTTGGAACTGTAAAAAAAACTATTTACAGAATTCTGTTTTAAATACACTTCACAACTTTTTATGTTACAAGACTTCAGAGCTCATGGCTTTAGTCCAATTATCAATCTGTAGTCTCTTCTATTATCCTGTATTCCCATGACTGTACGTGTATTGTGTACAGTTCAAGATTGTATTCCTTCTTGACCAAAAGTACAATCAAACTACATGTTCAATGTAATTAAACAGCTTCTTTATTAGTCTGAAGGCGAGTCATTGCTTCTAATTTCTGTCTGTAAGCTTCTGCTTCCTGTTCCTTCTTTAGAAGCTGTTGTCGATATTTTTGTGCTTCTCGATTGGCTTCATCCAGCTGTTTCTGAAGAGCTTCTCTCTCCTAATGAAAAAAAAAGTTTTATTTTCAATTTTTGCACAGGCACTTTACTAACACACAGCATGCACCCTTTAAAAAAAAAAGAACTATAGCAGTTAAAAGTAGCCACCCTACTGATATTCCTGCAAATCTTTCTTCTTTTACCAATTTAGTAACAAACCTCTTGTTTGGGGATACACACACACACACACACACACACACACACACACACACAGATGGCAATTTCTGGATTCAGGGAGATTATTTGATTATTTTAATAAGTAGAAATAAGACTAACACAATGAGCCTAAACTGCTTATCTATATTTTCATGTTAAGTATTTTAAAGGGGTCCTAACTGTTTATAGCAATACTTGTGCAAAGGTGGTAGTATAAAAAGTTATTTGTTGAGGGGAGGGGGGAGAAGAGCACAACAGTAAATGAATGGAAATCCAAAATCTCTGTAAATGTTCATTAAAATTAATAAATTTTAAAAAAAGTTATTTGTTGAGCATCTATCATGACTAAACTATTGATTTCTAATAATAAAATAGATATGTCCATTTTACACAAGAGAAAAATGATGCTTAGAGATGATGCAGCTTTCCCAATGTGACATAATGAGAAGTTGGGATTCTGGTATTACTGTTTTAAAATCTGTATTTCTGTGATAACAAGCACAATTATTCATCTTTAAAAGGAAAAGCATGCTGAGACATCTTCCTGTTGCCTCACTTCAGCCGGCCACCCTCTCCTATCTCCTTACCCTAACGACAAGCTAAAAGTAACAATAGGAAGAAATCAGAAAGGAAATCTGGGTATTGGATTTCATACAAGAAATGAAGACCATCCCCTGGCAGCAAACCATGCAGGTATCTGAATGCACTAATGGAATGCATGGCGTAAAAGGGAGAGGCTGCGTGCCACTTCTCTAAAAGCCAAAATGCAACTCTGGTAGAAGCATTCATAACTCTATACTTGAGTTCTAAAATTTTACAGATGTCCTAGAAAAAAATGTATTTTTGTAGCAAACAATTTTATATGAATAAAAATTTATCCTAACTTGGTAGAATACTGAAGTACTGGAAAAGATTAATTGTAAACACCTTTTTTTAAAAAAAATTAAGGGTGGGAAGTCCAAAACACACATACATAATCAAAAAACAAAGTCACTGCCATCAAGTTGGAACCAACTCATAGCAGATCCTCTACTTGGTGTCCAAGCCTACAGATGACACAGGAGGAAATTGCCCATTTTTCTCCCAAGGACACAGCTAGTGGATTTGAACCACCAGAAAGGTGCAGCCTTTGGGATAGCACAACTCCCTACTAAGTGGGCTATCAGAGAGCTATTTGTTTTAGCATTCAGAACCATAACATTGCCAGCAAAAAACCATACAATTACTTTATAAAAGCAAACTAAGGTAAATAGTGCCAACAGTAAATAGAGTTTCTCTTTTTTGTTATAAATTTCAAAAAGCAAAACGTATTTTAATATAAATAAAAAGATAGCTCCCTTCTACCTACTGAACCAAATACAACCTCTTTAAAGGCATTTTTGGCTAAATATATAAAATCTAAAAGGCAAAGACCAGTAAGTCTCCTCTTTGAATACATTTAATACTTAAGACCGTGAACAAAACATCTGAATCCCATCTTATCCTGTATCATCTTCACACTTTCTGACACACTAAAGCCCATGGTAGCAGTCACTATGTCGATCCACCTGGTTGAGGCTCTTTCTCTCCCTCGCTGACCCTACAGTCTTCTGAGCATCATGTCCTTCTCTAAGGAATAGCCCCTCCTAGCAGCATGCCCAAGTATGTGAGCCAAAGCCTCATCATCCTTTCTTTTGGCAGTCCATGGTATATTCAGTGCTCTTCTCCAACACAACTCAAAGGCATCACTTCTTCTGTCATTCCTATTCATTATGCAGCTCTCAGATGCATTAAAGTGATCAGAAAGACCATGGCCTGAATCAGATGCACCTTAGTCCTCAAACCATCCTTAATAATTTGGAGAAGTCCCTTACTACAGACTTTCCCAATGCAATACATCTCCTGATTTCCTAATTGCTAGTACCAACGGTGTTAATTGTGGATCCAAGTAAGATGAAGTTGGTAACAGTTTCAATCTCTTCTCCACCCACCATGCTGTTGCTTATTGGTGCAATAAGTAGTAGGTAGGTAAAAAGAAAATAACATAAAAATTTACAGTAAGAAAAAGTGAAACTGTACTTTCTGCTGCACTCTTTACCTCACTCAGATTGCTTTTCTAAAGTAACTTGTCTAAGATGCACCTGATTCCATCATAGACTTTTCAATTACTTGGCTATGCATCTGAAAGTCTGACAGTGAATAAGGATAATAGAAGGATCAATGCCTTTGAGTTGTGATGTTGGAGAAGAATACTGTGTATCCTTGGACTACCAAGAGAACAAACAAGTATGTCTTGGAGAAAGTGCAACCAGGATGCTCTTGAGAAGTGAGGACAGTCAAGTTTCATCTCACATACACTGGGCATGTTGTAAAGAGGGGCCACTTCTTGCAAAAAGACATCATGTTTGGAAGGTGGAGAGTCAGCAGAAGAGAGATCCTCAACAAGATAGACTGACATAGTGACAATGGACTCAAGTGTATCAAAAATGGTGAGGATAGCACAGGACAGAGCAAGGTTCAGACCTGCTGTTCACAAGATTGCTGAGTCATTCTCAACTTGATGACACCTAACAATAACTTATTAGATGGGTACTCTTTGCCATCTCACTTCTGAAAGTAAATAAAAGTCTCTAAAAATTGGAAACAGAAATCCTTACTTTACTCAGCATTTGTATCCAAATTTATTTGTCAAATGTTAATTGAACACGTTATATGAAGGACATCTCTTTTAATGCAAACAGTAATTTCATTATTTCACACATGAGCAGTATAAAACACTGACAAGTGATTTACAACAAAATGCCAACCCAACAGCTCTATCTTTTTATTAATAAAAATCGCAATAAAAAAGGACTTTGGTCTTTTTACACAGTTTAGTCTATTATTATGTAATACTATTTTTCCCATAGTGAACTAACACTGGAGAATTCCAGGGGGAAAAAATTCTGACAATAATCAAGATTTAGTAGCAACAAATAAGATCTTTTTCTTAGGTTGAAATTCTGAACTCAAATATTATTAATATTAGATTAAGCAAAGTGATGACAGAACAATAAGCTTGAGTTTGCTTTATTTTCTTTTCAATCATGATTTCTTTTAATTCTTTTTTTAAATTTTTTTTTTATTTTTTTTTACAGAGGTTTTGGATTTCCATTCATTCATTCATTGCCGCAATTTTCTCCCTGCCCACCCCTCCCCACCAGCTTGCTTCTCCCTCCGGAGGAAAAAAAAAAGAAAAAGAAAAAAAAAATTCCGTCATTAGTATACAATTCCCACGTCCCTTCCCCCCACCCCCCACCCCGAGTACACTTCTCTATGCAACCTTAATTCTGGATTCCTGTGCTAACCATAATACTCAATCATATATCACTTCTAATCTGTTCTTTCCCTCATCTGTTTCAATACAATATACATAATTTATCATGATTTTTTAATTATTTCAAGAATCTTTGTTTCTTGAACAAACTATAATAATAATAATAAAAAAACAACTAACACTTACTACATACCAGCTATTGTACAAGTCCGTCATATATATTCTCATTGAATTCTTATAACAATTACGACATAAATGCTATTTTCTCTTTTTTATTGATGGAAAAGTCAAACCTTGAAATCTTATATAACTTGCCTATGGTCACAAACTCAGATAGTTATAAATTCATATTCAAACCTAATTCCAATCCCAAACTTGTATTACTATGTTGTTGTTGCTGATTGTTGTCAAGTCAAGCATAACTCCTAACAACCCTATGAACAAAAGACCTGAAGCCTTTTCATACTATCGTTTCTCAAAGTTCCGAGAGTTTCCAGAGGCATGTTGTTTAGGAAGTGGATCCCACTCTTGCTTCCAAAAGCAGAATATATTTTCTGAATATTCTCAATAAATTCAAAACTACAATTTATTAGGAAAAAAGAATTAAACAAATTCACATTGACATCAGTATAAGAACGACTATCTGTGTACTAAGTGTGGTTTTTTCCAGAGTATGTAAATTCTATGTTTTTTCTGTAAATATCAATTTTCCAACTTCCGCAAGCCAAATATGATCCTGTTTATACAAATAGAGCTTGACTAAAACAGCCATGTGCTGTATATGACATTTTCTTGCTACAATCATAAATTTCAGTAGCTGTTAACACAGACTGGGAGGCCCATAAAGTAAAAAAATATTATCTGAGCCTTTCTATAGTTTGCTTACCCTGGCTTGAAAAGAAAATTATCAAGAAGAAATTAAAATACTTTAAATATTTAAAATATGTAAAACTTAGTATATATTAATTATGGATCAATTAAAACACTATATGAAGGAAAAAAACCAACAACACTGACAAAGAGTCAATTCCAACTAACAGCAACCATAGAAGACAGGGTCCTCCACTTCCCCATGAGGTTCTCAAGGATGTAAATCAGTACAGGAGCAGAGAGACTACTACATCTTTCTTGCATGGAACACCAAGTATGACATGCATGAAGAGTTCATAGAAATCCATTTTTTAAAGAATTGTGAGGACCTGAATATATCACTTATAAATGGACAGAGGTTATTGAAAAATTAGCAAATAAATTGTGCTAATAATTTTATCTATCTCTAATATAGTATAGACTTCTAAGAGAACTAACTAGTCTGTCCTAAAGAGGGTGAAACCAGGCTGCTCCTTGGAAGAATTCTGAAGTTCCATCTGACATACTCTACACATGTTGTAAGGAGGGACCAGTCCTTGGAGAGGGAGATCATGCTTGGGAGGGTGGAGGGACAGCGCAGAAGAGGAAGACCTTCAATGAGATGGATTGACTTAATCACTGGGGTACATCTGACATATTTTGGGCATGTTGCAAAGGGGGGACTGGTCCTTGGAGAGGGACATCATGTTTGGCAGAGTGGAGGGACGGCACAGGAGAGGAAGACCTTTGATGAGATGGATCAAGTCTGTGACTGGAGCGGTGGGAATAAGTGCATTTGAGATGGCTAGGTTGGCACAGGATAGAGCAGGGTTTAGGGCTGTTGTACATAGGATCACTATGAGTCAAGGCGATTTGACGGCACATAATAGTAACAATTACTGATTATTTCTCCCACCTATTCCAGTTGTTATTAACAATCAAAATTTCTTTTCTTGCACCAGGTAAAGTCCTTAGTGGAAAAGAAGAGTTGAAATAAAAACCCAAAACCTCATTGCCATGGAGTTGATTCCAAATCATCACAACCTTATACGACAGAAAACTACCCCCACGGGCTTTCCAAGTCTCCACATCTTTTTGGTAGCAGACTCTCATCTTTCTCCCTCAGGGTGGCCGCTGGGTTTGAAGTACTACCTTTTCGCTAACAGTTAACTGCTTAGCCTTACAGTGTCACCAGGGTTCCTAAAGTCAACCAACACAAAAGTCCAGTCATCAAGCTGATGTGGACTCATAGCAACCTTCCGCAGGTTTCTGAAGCTGTAAACCTTTACAGGAGGAAGCAATCTCCTCTTCCCTCAGCGCAGCTGGTAGATGGAAACCACTTACCTCTAAGCACCACAATACATAACACACCTAGCTATCAGACCTCCTTCTTATCAAAGGCCTTAGACTAGCTTTCAGGAGCTTGTTTCCAACACTATGCCAAAGTTCCTCTGGGCCAGCATGATCTAAAACTGCTTTGCACTGTGGAATGGATACACTAGCCCCTGTCCACTCCAACAGAGTCTACCTACAACTGTGGTACCAGTAATTAAAAGCAGATTCATTATAGATTTTTCAGAATTGCAGAAGAGATAGTTAGAACCTACTGAATCGTGCCACTGTGACCTTTTTCCTCTTCTTTATAAGGTTTCAAAATTTATCCTAAAACCTTCCTGAGAATTTCCACATAGCAAATGATGGTGGACAATCCACACTAACAATTCTGTCACTCTAGCGAGAATTAGCTAAGAAATAAGCAGACTTAAGTTACCTCGGGGATTTAAAGACACAGTGTGAGGAATAGTGTTTTTAGATGGTGAAATATGTCTTAAATACACTACAGAATAAAATTTTTAATGTATGATTCAGATGTGATAAAAAAATAGAAGTCTACATTAAACATATGTGGAAAAGATATTTAATTGTAAAATAGAAAAGTAGGCCAGAGTACAGTTTTAAGGGTAATTCTTTCTTTATACAGTATAGATCATCTAGAGGGGTTTTAGGGCTAAACATTTTCATAAAGCAATAAAACACTTAAAAATAATAATAATAATAAAGCAAGAAAAAGGGGCCTGAAGTTATGTTTAAAAAAAAAACAAATAGTATGTCAGAGTTTAATGTCCATACCTCATGGAATTTCACAATCTTGTGATGAGAGTGACTCACAGAATAGACATACCACTTTCACGGGGAAAAGTAAAAGCTATGTTAGATACATCTGTGGCATCACTGTAGTACAAAAAGTTCTTTGTTCTACATACAAAAGCAATTTTTTTTCCATAAGAATAATTTTCTAAGGGAAGCTGCTGTCCTTTCCTAAGGAGAAGGAGTTCATGAAGTATTTACGAAGCTCATATGCATTGAATTTCCCAAAAACATTATCTTAAAATCTAGTGCCTTAAAGTGCTTTCATATATCATGATGGAAGGCACAAAATTCAGGTTCACATCCCCACTATGAACTTGGGAAAAAAATAAAAACAGATTCCCCAGCCTGCAAATGCAATTTCTCTTGTAAGCTGCTCCT
>NW_006399914.1:5932099-5976940 GCF_000299155.1 Elephantulus edwardii
AATGTTCATTAAAACTAATAACATTTAATAATAATAATAATAATAAAAAAACAAACAACAAATTCCATAGTAAAGCAAAGTACTTCCCTAAGTCACAAAACCTCCTCAGTACTAGAGACAAAAACCTATTATTCCTGATGTACTGATCACACATATACAAAGAGTCATTTTCATTCCTATTCAGAAAGAGCTAATATATGGGGGGGGGGAAATTTTTAAGTAGCACACCTCTAGAATTATCTACAGTAATGGACCTCTGTTAGCCTAATAGTAAAAAGGTGCACTGCAAAAAAAAAAAAAGTTGCTCTACAGGAGGATGGGCAACTCCTTCCCTGCGATTTAACGTCCTCTGAAAATGAACTGGAAGGTCAACTAGGGGACTAGGGGTCAGTTCCAACTCAACAGTAAACAACAACAATATGAAAAAGTGACAGTAAAAGGGTGTAATTATTGCAATTTCATCTTACTCAGCTCTTCCACTTCAAAAAACCCCTAAAAGAAAAAACCAACCTTTTTTCATTTCTGACACTGCTAAAATGTAGACGTAAAAGCCACAGAATTTACAGTAAACTTTCTAAAATTGAACCTAATTTTTCTAAAGTCTGGATAAATGTCTTCTCATTAGTAAATAAATTCTTTATTTATAAAATTTTAATGTCTTCATTACATATACTCACTCCACTAATTGCAACACACACAAAGAGAAAACCCAAAGACAATAGCTGCTGCACAATCTGGAGTGGAGTTTAACAAGCTCAGTACTATCTATATTTTTAGAAGGGGTAATTCTTTGTTGGGTCTGCTGTATGTCCTCTAGGTTGTTCAGCAACATCACTGGCCTCTCCCTGACAGTGGAACTCTCCGCCCCCACCAGTCATTACAATCAAGAATGTCTTCAGAGATAAGTCACATGCTCCCCGGGGATCAAAATCATCACAGTTGAGCATCATTGCTTTAGAGAAACTTTGTGTTGAAGGCCAAGCGGTCATTTAAGAAAGAATACAAAAGTCTGTGCCTAAGATACTTGTATAGATCACCTAAGAAATCAAAGGAATCACTTCATGTATATAAGGAAATAATTATCTGATCTAATGAAAGCATTGGAGGCCATCTCTTCATCCTACATCTCCAAGCCTACCCCTACCATCTATACTTACTGGTCTTCAAGGTCTCCCTGGAATAATCCCTAAGAGGTCATGAACCCTTGACTTGAACATTTCCCAAGATGGAGGCTAAGACTTCCATCAGCTGAAAGCTCTAATTATACAAAATAAAGCATTTTAAAAAACAAACAAATAAAAACTCCCAGTCTTCTAAACATGTTATTTTATATACATAAAATTAAAAGCTAAACATCTATTACCATTAGGTTCCATCTCCTTGGCCTAATTAATCTACACCATAATTCACACTATTTTGTGTTTATGATTATTTCTCCTTGGTCTATAAAAGACTTAAGAGAGGGACTATAGATTGAACTTTGAGAAAAATGGCAATTTTCACTGGCCATTTCTTTTTCGAAAATAAATCTGTTGGATTGAATAAGGTTCTATTTAATAAAAATTGAACTTATTTTAAAAATAGCTTGTTTTACTAGATAGTTAAAAAAAATAATACTTTTCCCATTTATATACCTGGTGAAAGATTTGATATATAGACATGGTATGAGCATAATCTTGAATAATCCAGGAAGCATCAAAAGTAGACAAAGGGAATACAATGAGTCACTGTATAAAAACAAAAACAAAGTAGCCAACATGGAATTATTTCAGGAAATAACATATGGCAAGAGCCAATGGTAATGAAAGAAAAGATTCAAGCTGCACTGAAAGCACTGACACATAATAACATCCCAGGAATCAAAGGATACTAACTGACATGTTTCAACAGGTACAGCCTGTGACATACTCACCAGTCAATGCCAGGAAATCTAGAACACAGCCAGCCAACTGACTAAAAGAGCTCTGTATTTGTTCCCATTCCCAAGAAAGGGGAATGTGGAAATTATTGAACAATATCATTAATATCACATGCAAGCAAAATATTGCTGAAGATCATCTAAAAACAATACATTGACAGAAAACTGCTGGAAATTCAAGCTGGGTTTAAAAAACTCCACGGCACTAGGGATATCATTGCTAATGTTAGATGGATCCTCACTGAACGCAGAAAATGTTTTATTGTCTATGCAAAAGCATTTGACTAGGTGGATCAAAACAAATTATGGGAGAACACTGAGAAAAATGAGAATCCCAGAACACTTAATTGTGTTCATGTGAAACCTATAACAAGAGTCTATTGTACAAACAGAACAAATTAAGAAAAGTGTGTTTTAGGGCTGTATCCTCTCTCCATACCTATTTGATTTGTATGTTGAGTAAATTATTCAATATAGACTTTATGAAGAGAAATGTAGCATCAGGATTAAAGGAAGACTCATCAACAACCTGCATTATTCAGATGACACAACTTAGCTCACAGAAAGTGAAGACAAGTTCAGCGATTGCTGCTGAAGAGCAAAGATTACAGCCTTCAGTATGGGTTACATCTCAAAATCCTCACCACTGGGCCAATGGCAACATCATGACAGATGGAGAAAAGATTGCAGTTGTCAGTGATTTCACCTTGCTTGGAACCACAATCAACACCTTTGGGACCAGCAGTCAAAGAGATGAAAAGATGGATATTGATCAAAAAGATGAATATTGTGTTGTAGTAAATCTGCTGTAAAGGATCTCTCTGAAGTACCGAGGAGCAATGATGTCAGTTTGAAGACTTAAAATGTGCTGGATTCAAGCCATGATCTTTTCAATCACTTGCTATGCATCTTAGAGCTCGTCAATAAAGAAGGATGAAAGAAGAATCTGTGCCTTTGAGTTGTAATGTAAGAAAAGGGCATTGAATATTCCATAAACTGCCAAAAGAACAAAAAGATATGTCTTGGAAAAGATGCAGCCACAGCGCTCCTTAGAGCCAAGGTTGAAGATTCATCTCAAATATTTTGGGCACGTAGTTAGGAAAGGGGTTATTCCTTGAAAAGGGGCATCATGCTTGGAAAGGTGGAGAGTTAGTGAAAGAGAGGAAGAACTCCAACAGTGAAAGAGGGAAAGACCCTCAACAGAGGTGGATTGACACAGTGACTGCAGCTCAAGTCAATGGGCTCAAGCATGTCAGAAATGATGAGGATGGTAGAGGGCAAGATAGGATTCAGATCTGGTTTTTAAAGTGTTGCTAATAGTATTCAATTCAACAGCACATGACAACAACATACCAAGATAGTTCAGTAAAAATATTTATTAGTCTGTGAATAAGAATTTAAACATGTATATAACTTTAAATTCTGAGGAAGTAAAACAAACAATTTTTAGTAATTTTATTGAGTCATATAATTCTATCGAATTTCTTAACAAAACAAATGAATCCGATCTTTATAAATTCAATATTATAATAATCTGTGATTATTGCCGAAGATGTACCAGTCTTAAATGTAAATGAGTTTGGGCAAGGATACTTTCTAATTGTCTTAGTATGAATTACAGTGCTTTAATTCTGTTTGCCAACCAAGGGGTTGATACCAAATTCAAGGGACATGATTTTATTTCTAAGAGAAAAAGCTCTATGAAACTTAGTCTAGTTACAATTACAAACAAAATAGGGAGAAGAAAACTAAATCTTAAAAGTATCTAGTCCAGGCGAGCTCTGGTGGCCTAGTGGCAAGAGGCTGCACTGCAATCTCAGAGGTACACGGTTCAAATCCACCAGATGCTCTGCTGGAAAAGGAGGAACAATCTCCTCCTGTATCAGTCAGATCTGATTTGACGGTACACACAAAAAATAATGAAATAAAATAAAGTTAAAAAAAAAAAATCTAGTTCAAATTAATTTTCTTAAAGGACTGAATAGTCCAGTTACCTTCTACTTCTATAAAAATAAACTATTTGGTGCTCGCTTCGGAAACATATACTAAAACTGGAACGATACAGAGAAGATTAGCATGGCCCCTGCGCAAGGATGACATGCAAATTCGTGAAGCAAAAAAAAAACACAAAACTATTTGACACATGTCAACCTTCTTGAAGAGGATCCCCTAACCCAATTTGGCATTTACATTTCATATCTGGAAGAAAAAAGCAGATTTTTTCTGCATGGTGACGTTTTCTTCTGGTGATTTGTGAGAATGGAGATATGTTAAATTTTATAGAAAATGAAGGATGGGGTGCAAAACCCAAAGACATTCCAATGTTAACATAATGACAGACTTTGTTACAAACAAATTCTTCACTCGGTCATTCAATATTTATTTATTGAGTGCTATGTGTGTAAGACAAAAAAAAAAAAACAAAAAAACCACAAACACAAAACTATGTCAGACAGAATGATAATACTATGCACCTTCATTCTGTATAAAAAAATAACACATTAATAAATATAATGTTTTTTTTAAAAAGCAAATTCAATTTATTTTTGATGTCTGCCGTATAACACACCGGGTAAAAGACTCCTTACTTCTATTTCTGCAGATTCCACCCGGTTTTCAATTATTTCGATACATTGTCTCTTAGCTGGTGGTTCTTCACTTATAACAGTTTCTTCAGCAATGTCTGTTGCTGGTACTGTTAATACTAAAACAAACAAACAAAATTACATATAAAGTACTTTACTTCAGATACCTATCACAAAAATAAACTAGTTCTCATATTGCTGAATATAGTTTCATTATTATACCTTTTGTTTATAAAAATTAGCATGTGTATATGAGATGTGCTGTGTCTTGCTTTTTTACTCTATGTATCTAGGGCTGGTTTATTTCTGTATCAGCACTTTTCTCTGCCTATCTGCACAACAGTCTACTGTGTGGACACAACATGCAAATTCTATTAATCATCTTTGCTAGTTTTTCTATTGAGTTATGTACTTAATTTCTAGTAATATTTTATGATTATAATGTAAATTTTAAGTATATGAATACATGCCATCATCATTTAAGATACAGACTGACCAGGCAGGTCAAAACCATGCAAAATAAGCTTATTAATCAAAATCAATTACTCTATGTCTTTGTCTATTCAACTTAATTACTCATTTTTCTATGACCTTTAAATTTTTTTGTTGTTGTTGAAATATTTCCAACTCTTACTATCAATTCTAAGGAAATGAATGGCAAAACCAGTTAGTTCTCTGTCATTTAAAACATTAGAAATATTGAGACTATGTTTGTCTTAAAAAAATTATCAAAAGTAGTTTGAACAGTCTTGCCTTCTCTGCCTCAGACTTTTAACACTGCTAAAGCATCTTTTCTATGTCATGCCAAATTGTCAGACGCCTTTAAAAGTCTGGGTCAGCTCCCAACACTTTACCCTTTGCATTTCCAATTTTATGACCGAACTCTGAAGGCTCCTTTAATAGTTAGCTTTTTCATTTGGCATTTTGTTGTTGTTTTGCAAGCATCACTTATGGGATATCTTTTTTTTTTTGTGTGGGGTTCCCGATCTTTAATTGGCATGTGTGTTTCTGGGGGAGGAAGTTTGTTCCTCAGCAGAGGCAGCCTTCTTGACATCTGGTCTGAGGGAAAAGGGGTGGGAGTCTCCTGGCCCTCCCGAGGTGACCAGCCCTCCGAGGGGCACACACCACTACTCCAGGGCCTTCACCAGGGCCTCGCCGGCCTCAATGCGGATCTGGATCTCCGCCCGCTGGGTCTCGTCAGCTGCCCCGGCCAACTCCGCCTGTGCCTTCTCCAGGTTCGCCCTGGCTGCCCCAACGTCCAGCATGTCAAGCGTTACGGCCTCTTCTGCCAGCAACTGCACGGAAGAGTCAGCGTTGACTGTGACAGAGCCACTGCTCACAAAGTACTTGCTGGTGGTGCCATCCTCAGCGTGGACCACTACCAACCCGGGCTTCAGAACCTGCAGTGTGGGCACATGGGACGGCAGGATGCCGAAGGAGCCTGTCTGCGTGGACACATCCACTTGGCGGACGTGGGCATCGTGGAAGATCACCTGGGTGGGCGAGGCGAAGGTGAAGGACATCTGCCCAGGCCGGCGGCCTCGGCGTAGGCGCGGGCCTGGCGCACGAGGCGTCCGAGGCCGGAGCGGCGGAGCGGGGCTGGCGGAGCGGGCGGCGGCAGGTGGACTCCGACGGAGGCGGGCGGCCTGGAGCGGGATATCTTTATACTTTTCCACAAAACCACTTCTCCCAATATGTCTATAAATTTACTTTCATTAAGTTCTTCTGGCAGTTTATTCGTCTTTTAAATAGCAACAGCATAAACATTTCCACTGACAGCTATTTCTTCTATGAATTTTTAATACTTGGTGCATTATCACTTTTGGTTTATTTGTTTTTTCACGTTTGCTGGCTACTCTGGGGGTTTTATTATCTATTCTTATTATTGTCACATTGGTTTAGCATGCTTTGCTGTCTGTGCATGAGCCAAACAAAGACTATCAACTGTCACAGACAGACTTCGAAAAAAGTGATAGGATTAGCTGCTGACAATGGTGCGCATCTATTATTTACACAGTGATTAATGGGATCAAGAGCTCTAAATACAGTAAGTGAAATTTGAACTGTGCTGCTGGAAATCTGGTGTTATTTAACCAAACAGTGGGAATGAAAACTTGTGCATATTCAATTATGCAAAGTAAGGACTGCTTTGGTATGTATGTATGTATAGGCACGGTTTAAATTTGGAAGGTAAGTCTTTTGACTATATTGCAAATATTTTTTTATTCATTTTTCTGAAATTGCTTTAGTGTTTTCACAAAAGTTGTCATTTTTACATGGCTAAATTTACCAAACTTTTATGTTTTCTGGATTTACGCATCCCCAATTTAATGTTATAAGAATATGCTTGCATTTTTACTTCCAACATTCTTAGTCTTGCTTTTTATATTTAAATCTTTATGCAACTTTGTATTTTTTTCCAGCCGTTTACCCTGTTCCCTGATACTATTTATTAGGGAAACCACCTTCTGCCCCCTCCAGTGATATGAGATACTATCTTTACCATAATTCTGTATTTTGGCTTATTGTCATACTTTGTATCTCTTTCATTATTGGGATGTCTTTTCCTTCTTTAGTGTGCACCATCATGGATTTCTACAAGTTTTTCTTGTCCTAGATATAACGGTCTTAGAAACTTTCAACAGCATACAAAATTTTACAATTTTATATTTCTCCTCAGTCTTTTAGTTTCACGGAAAATGCAATTTGAGTTTTTCTTTCATCCATCTTAGTATTCAGCAGGGAGCCCTAAGGGCTTAATGGTAAGGAAGTGAGCTGCCAACACAAAGGTATGAGATTCAAATCCATCAGCTGCTCCATGAGAGAAAGATGGGCAATCTTCTCCCATACGATTAACAACATCTAAAAACCGACTGGAGGATCGGTTGTGGGTCGGTTCCAACTTGATGGTACATAACAACTGTATTCAGTAAGGCTTTCAAAAAGGGGGGGGAAAAAGGAGCTCTGGTGGCCTGGTGGCAAGAAGCTGCACTGCAATCTCAGAGACATGCGGTTTGAATCCACCAGATGCTCTGCTGGAGAAGGAGGGGCAATCTCCTCCTGTACCAGTCAGATCGGATTTGACGGTACATGCACAAAAATTAATAAAAATTTAAAAAATTGTATTTAAAAGGAAAAAAAGCAGGGAAATCACCCACAGAAAAAAAAAAGGGAAAAAAAAACACTAAAAGCTGCCACAATGTTCCTATCAGAAATTCTAAGTTCAATTTTCTTTAGTTTTTTTCTTACATGGTATCTTTCCAAACCTATATGGTATCTCAAGTGCATAAAATAGTGTAGGGAATTACTGTCCAATGATAACCTTTTTTTTTATTGTGTGTGTGTGTGTGTGTGTGTGTACCATCAAATCAGATCTGACTGGTACAGGAGGACATTGTTCCTCCTTCTCCAGCAGAAAATCTGGTGGATTTGAACCGTGTACCTCTGGGATTGCAGTATACCTTCTTGCCACTAGGCCACCAGAGCTCGCCACCCAATGATACTTTTTAATGACTTACATGGTGTATTACTTATGGCAATATTCAAGATAATTTTCCATCAAGAATACAGTAAATTCTTTTCTCTACCTAGTATGTATTCCGAGGAATTAAGCTAACTTTAAGGCCTATATATTTGTTCCCATCAAGTTGATTCCAATTCACAGTGACCATGCAGGGCAGAGCAGAACTGCCTACAGGGTTCCCAAGGCTGTAAAAAGCAGCCTACCTCTTCCATCTACTGAGGAGTAGCTGGTAGCTTTAAACTGACTATCTTTTGGTTAGCAGATGAGTGTTTAACCACAGTACCACCAGGGTGTCAGTAAAATAAAAGTAAGTAATGAAGTCTTGCTACACATGCTAGCAATATAATTTACACCTAAAAGAAATTGTTTGGGAAATAATTTTGTTCATTAGAATATATACAAACAAAAAAAGAAAAAAGAAACACAAACTTTATGTTAATCGTTCACTACCAACCTTGTTGTCCATCTGGCATGGTCACAATGATGGGCTGACCTATTCCACTGGTCGGAATTGAGTGCAAATTTCCAAGCTGAATTCCATCTGTTACTATTGTGATGACTTGCTGACCTCCTGAACTAACTACTTGTTGAATTGCACCATCCACAGATTCTGCTGTGACTACTTCTTCCGTGGCCACTACTGGAAAAAAGTACGTAAAAATCAGTGGAAAAAATATAAAAGTATGAATAAAATGTTATTTTTCACTTTTTCATTGCTATCTTTGCTTCTTTTCTAACAGAAAATTTTTACATGGGTTTTATACAGAGTAGTGATGCAGATATCTATTGAAGAACTAACTATATGTCCCAAGATTTAATCATTAATTGGAAACACCCTTAAATACTGGTATTTTGTTAAATGATAATTAAATCTACTTTTCAAATGTAATGTCTATTTACTTATCTATGTATATGTGTGTTTAAGTAAATAATTTCGCTGTATTTTAGTTACAAAAAGTATAAAATCTCTTTAGGTCACAGGTATGATGACAACTACGGCAAGCTAATAAAATTCCAAGATCCAAAGAATTTTGTATGTACTTATATTACATTTAATATGTACATATGAGTTCACAGATATTTCAACATACAATGAAACATAGAATTTTATATTATTTAAATAGAATAAACATTACTTCCTTCTTTGGACTAAGTTATAAAAGGTTGCCTTGAAAACAACTGGCCTACAAATATAACATCTGTATAAAAATAATATAATATATATTTGACATTTACTTTTTTAAAAAAAATCCCAAAATACTCTGTACATAGACAGACTTGGAAAAAAGTGACACAATTTGCAACTGACCATGATGCACATCTATTAAACAGCTTTAAATGATATTTTAGAGACAACTAGAAAAATCTGAATACAGGCCATATCTCAGATAGCTTTGCTAAATTAATGATGCTTTATTTTTTTTATTCTTTTTTTTTAAGATTGTGATTTTAATAAAAGTCAACAGAAAGTTTGGGGTTTCAGTGTTGATGCTTTAAAGTTTTATAAATGAACTACAGATTTGTAGGAGACTGTCTTGACCCTTGGAAGGTAAGCACTGAAGTATTTAAGAATGAAGATGACATTAAGTCTGCAGTCTCTTTCAGATGATTTAACAAAATGAAAGACAGTGTCTGGGTGTGGTGCTTGTATGTGGGGACAGAGAGAAAAAGAGGGCATTCAGAATGTGGCAACATGTTAACAGTTGGTAAATATTGATGAAAAGTATGAAAGTTCACTATATTGTTCATCCAATTTTTCTGTGGACTTAAACATTGAGAGAAAATTCATTTTAAGAAATATTTTCAATATTACTCTTTGTTGGTGCAAATTGATTATAAAATTGTACAATCACTCTTGACAGCAGTTTGGTGTTTCCTCAAAAAGCTAAACAGAATGACCCAGATACTCCACTGCTTGGAATATACCCCAAAAGAACAAGAACTAAGGCACAGAGACTTTTACACCAATATTCATAGAGGTGTTATTCACCATCACAAGAACATGGAAATAGGCTAAGTGTCCAACCACAATGGAATAGATTGAGAAATTATAGTACATTCACACAATGCAATACTATGCAGCGTACAAAACAATGATTCTGTAAATTACTATCTAACTTGGTAGGGACTAGAGAGCATTTTGCTATGTGAGGTAACTCAGTCCCATAAGGACAACTATTGTATAAAATCATTATTGTAGAACAAGTATAAGGATCTAAGGGATGGAAGTGGAAGAGCAGAGGGGTAAGGACAGAGGGGGGTTGTTAATCGTAGGGTTGCAGTTTGATGGGGAAGGGGAGGTGAAGACAAAGAGAAAGACCCAGAGTGAAAAACAATGTGTGTGAGCTTTTAAGTAAACCAGTATATAATACAAATTTTTATTTAAATCAAAAAAGTATTGCCAAGTTTCAGGGGGAAAAAAGTAACAAAAACTATTTCTAAATTAATCTTTTTCAAGTGCCAAATGAGGCAAAACTTTTCAAAAAGTATTACTAAATAAAATCATTCTTGAAAGTCAAACTATTACTCAGACGAGTTACTTTAAAATATGTTCTTTGAGTTGCTACCCACTTACAGCAAAACAGCTCAACTGTCACAGAATATACAAAAAGAAATAGCGGTCATAAAACTATAAGCTCTTTTTTTAAAAAAAGGCTAGATAATCACTGAGGACCCTGGTTTCCACGGGTACTGATGGGTACACTGGACTGGCTTCTACCCTATTACTTTGCTACTTGTGCACAGTCACATATAAATTACAGAAAGTAACATTCAAATTCCAAACAACACTTATGTTTTGAGTTCTCTCATTATTTTTCTTTGCCTTTAAACCATAATTTGGCTTTATAACCAAGCACTTAAGAAAATGTCAAGAAGGTAACTACAAAATAAAAGGTACAAAACAGTAATATATTCAATAGGGCAACTACTAAAGTTTTCAACCACATTAATTATTGCTTTGATTTTTTTTTTAAAATATCCATATGAAAAAGCATTGTCCACTCTGGTTGAAAACCACTTACAGATAATAAATATCTTTTAAAGCATAATCTACGTAAGAAATTTCTGAGATCACACACAATAAAGGCATAGCTCAAGAGCTTTCATCTTTTTTTCAATGACTGTCATTAACATAATAATATTCTTGCCTTTCATCTAAAAAGTTCTCTTTTTAAGTTGTGATATAAGGAATTTAAAAATGACTAAGAAACCTTTACATAAGAAAACAAAGAGCCTCCCAGAAACTCTACTGATAACCTAAGAGCAAAATGTTGATACATATAAGGAAAAAATAAGTTTAATAACTAAAAAATTTTCATATATATATATAAAACTCACTCACCTGATTATCTCTAAACAGAAATATCTACTATCAAATATTCACTGATCTAATTCAAAAGTTGTAATATTAAAAGAATATTAATAAATTAATAATAAACAACATCTTTGTAAGCATCTCTCTTATTTAACAAGAATTTGAATTCTAATATCCTTGTTGTTGTTGTTGTTATATGACATCAAATCGCTTGTAACTCTTAGCAACCCTATGTACAATAGCTCTGAACTCTGCTGTATCCTGAGCCACTGTCTCTGATACAACTACCCCCATTACTCCAGTTACTGTGTCAATCCATCTCATCCAGGGTCTTCCTCTCTTGCACTGTCGTCCCACCCTTCTAAGCATGATGTCCTTCTCCAAGGACTGGTCCCTCCTGGCCACATGCTCAAAGCATGTAAGACAGAGCTTCAAAATCCTTGCTCCAGGGGGGAGGGATTGTGTAACAATGAAAGAATTTTTCCTTTACTCTTCAAAGAGAAGAGCAAACTGAGGGGGAAGGTAGGTGGTAAGGGAGAACAGTGAAACAACGAATGAATAAAAATTCAAAGTCCCTATAAATTTTCATTAAAATTAATAATAATTAAAAAAAAATCCTTGCCGCCAGAGAGCAGCCTGATTTCACCCTGTCTAGGACAGATCAGTTTGTTCTCTGGGCAGTCCATGCTCAATACTCTTCTCCAGCACCACAACTCAAAGGCATGAATTTTTCTTCGGTCATACTTAGTCATTGTCCAGCTCTTTGATGCATAACAAGCAACTGTGAAGACCATGGATTGGATCAGGTGCACCTTAGTCTCCAGACATTTGTCTTTTGATTTCCTGGCTAATGCTACCAAAAAGTGTTGACTGTAGAGCCAAGCAATCTGAAACTGTTAATAATATCAGTCTCTTTGGGGTATATTCCCAGTAGTGGAATTGCTGGGTCAAATGGTATCTCTATTTGCAACTTTTTGAGAAAGCGCCACACCGCTTTCCACAGGGGTTGCACCATTTTACACTCCCACCAACAGTGAATAAGGGTTCCAGTTTCTCCACAACCTCGCAAGCATTTGTTGCTTGCTGTTCTGTTAAATTTTGCTATTCTGACTGGGGTGAGATGATATCTCATAGTTGTTTTGATGTGGATCTCTCTTAGAGCTAGGGAATTAGAACATTTCTTCATGTGCTTGTTGGCCATCTGAATGTCTTCTTCAGTGAAGTGTCTGTTCATATCCTGTGCCCAGTTTTCTATTGGATTATTTACCTTTATCTTGTTGTGGTGCTCAAGTATTTTATAAATTTTAGATGTAAGTCCCTTATCTGACATGTCATTACCAAACACTTTTTCCCAGTCTGTGGGGACAAGATGGGAACTACAAACTTGCTATTTAATTTTCTGTAAACAAATCTTTCTTCTTTTTTTTTTTTTAATTTTATTTGTATGTGTGTGTATATACACCATCAAATCAGATTTGACTGGTATGGGAGGAGACTGTTCCTCCTCCACTAGTCCCAAATTTTTCTTAAAAATAAAATCAAGTTTATTTTTGGTGAGCTCTGGTGCCCTAGTGGCAAGAGGCTGCATTGCAATCCCAGAGGTGCATGGTTCGAATCTACCAGATGCTCTGCTGGAGAAGAAGGAGCAATCTCTTCCTGTACCAATCAGATCTGATTTGACAGTACTCAAAAAAAAAAGTTTATTTTTTAAAAAGTGTTAAAGTGCGTCCAGTCCCCCTTCCCCTTCATCTCAACCCTTCTGTTTAGCATGAAGCAGCCAGTGAGTCTGCACCTCTATTCCCAAATGGGAAACTCACAAATGAAAAAAGACAATCTTTTTGTAAAAAATAAATAAATAAATAAAATTAATCCCCATTAGACTATGCCTACAATCTCCATGTCTTTTCCAGTCCCCACCAGATCTTTCTCATTTCCTTTACTCACTCCCTCCACCCACTAAATTGTGCAACCCTGTGCTTTCATCCTTACCTATCCACCCATCTGCTTCTACCCTTTAGCCCCATGGATTGCCATACAATTTTTTTACAATTAAAAATTAAAAACACTAAATATGTAGGGGGGGGAAGACTATGTCATTCTAATTGCCAAGAAAGGTAAAAAGATAGCAACTTCATATGTATTTACCTACTTTCTTGACAAAAAAGTCACAAACTGGTAAAATAAGGACCAAATAGGGCATGCAGATATGGTTTTTTCCTAGTCATCAAGTTTGTTATTTCAGTTATTTGCAAGCATTTAATTATCAAATGTAATATTCTTTTAAAATGTAAGTTTTTTAGTTTCTCATGAAAAAAGAGAATATGCTAATACTGAGCACATAACTACCGTCCATGCATGAGAAGCCATGTATGTGTCTGCACTGACCACCACACATTTCAACCTTGCACATTTTTAGCCTTTTATGTTACCTACTTGGCTTTACCAAGTATCTGAATCTGCACCTTTTAAATGTAGACAGATATCTGGACTTATTTTCTAACCTGGAGTTTCTGAAGAATTAGATAATGGAGCAGATGCTTCAGCTAAGGCAGCTAATGTAGCTAATACTGATGTAGAAGAGTTTCCAAACTGAACAGCAGATACACCCGTTTCATCTACAAGAAAGGAAAAAAAATTTTTAAGCCATTTAATCTCAAATGCCTATTTTTGATACTCTATTTCATTCAACTCTTAAATGAAGCTTGAATGCTATTAGTTTTCTAAAAGATAAGCTTGGATAGCATTAGGTTTTGAAAGGTAATATTGCAGTGTTTTTGCAATATTAACTTTCGTTAGATCATTATAACTCATAGGAATTTGTTCTTTCTAAATGAACTGAAGACCAAAGTAGTTGATAAAATCTTACCCTCATTCTCCAACAGTTCTTTCTTAAAAGGATGAATACCTACTAAAACCATAACTATCCAACAGCTATCCTATAGGCATCTCAATACCTGTGGCCTTGGATGGATTTTCTGAAGATACCAGACCTGTTAGGTTCACCACCCCTCCAGGTCCAATGATGAACTGTGGTGTTGCAGCATGTATTGTCACAGTGTCAGGACTCTCTGGGTTTGTGTTGATTTGGTTCTGCATTGCAATCTGTAGGACAAATTGCCACAATGGTTTCAGAATTATAACAAGTACATAAAACACAGCTCCTCAATGTAGTATAAACATATACCAAAAAAATTATATACTTCACCTTAAGAAGAATCTTACAATATAAATTGGAAATCTGTATTTCTCATCTACAGTGTTAAATTGTAGTCAGGACTGTATATCCTAAATTCCTCTATTAGGTAAAACAGCTAAATTCCATGAAAGAAAAAAACAGGTATCTGAAAAGCTATAAAGAAAAGAGATATACTGGACCCTATGGCTACAGAAATATAATCAGCAAACTATTTCTTCTCATTTAACATCATATAACTTTATACATATAAAGGGGTCTTTGGTGGCCTAGCGTTAGAAGTTGCATTACCAGCTCAAGAGCATGCAGTTTGAATCCACAAGCTGCTCTGCTGGAGAAAAATAGACAATCTCCTTCAGAGTTATCTACAGCCTCTGAAAAATCTCCACTTAAGGGTCAGCTATGACTGGTTCCATCTGAAAAGCAACTAACCACAACAGGCATAGAAAATATGCCCTTCCAAATTACTTCCCCACCTTTAACCCCATCCTCCCAAAACTGTACTCCCTAGTAGTAAGGAATAAAAAGCATAGCAAAAACATGTTTTAAATAATTAGGTGAAGTTCAATGGAGCCAAACAGTCTGGGAGAGGAAGAGTTCTACTTGGAAGGGAAACAAAAAGATAAGAAAGAAGAAGAGGTACTAAGTAAAAAAGATAGTTTATACCAATGTCATCTAACTAAAGGGAAAAAAGTAATATTGGTTACTAGAAAAATCTGCTGAGAATCAGAAATAACCATGCCCTGCAAATAGACTGATGAGAATGGTAAAATACAAAAGAAACAGATTAGCAGTAAATAGTGCATCACTCACTAAATAGGTATTATTATGGTTGCTAAAAAACAAATAAACACACACACACCAACATTTTTAACAGAAGTAAAAAAGATGTTGAAAAACCTGTAAAGTATTAAAATATACAACAACAGAAAATATCTAGAAAGGGAGCTCAGGAACTTGAAGCACAAAGAATAATCACTTTACCTAGTTTTCTGATGCTACATTTAAAGACGAGTCATAGAATCAGAAGCATGAACAATAATGAACAAAGAATAATACAAAGGACTGCCTGAAATAACCAAGTCCAAAGTTAAAAACTACAAGTTAAATAGTCCAAATCATCCACATGACTGAGCTCTATTAACAAAGTTACTTTTGTTTTTCATAAATGTAAAGCCAAAAGTTACCTGTAATATCTCTGCTAAATCTTCATTCCCATTGTCTATTGATATATCAAAGGCAGTTTTACAAAATTTACTTTGTGAGTGTACATCAGCACCGTATTTGATTAAAAGTTCTACCACTTCTTGATGATTGTGTTCCGTGGCCCAATGTAGAGCTGTCATCTTTAGCATGTCTTTTGCATTGACATCAGCACCATGCTACAAAAAATATTGCAAAATAAGAGAATGTTAAATATGAAATTAAAGCAAGAGTCTGCTATCATCAAAAGCAACTTTTAAAAATATAATACATAAATTCCAGAAATCATCTCCACCCAATTTTTCTATCAGGGTGATTTTCCTGCTTTCCTCCTAATTTCACAGGAAAACAGCTTCCCCCTAAACCTAAAGTCATCTAGTCTGAAGTACTAAAAAGGCATCAGAAGGAAAAAAAGCTATTAATTATTCCTCAAAAACTCTTTTTTAATGTTGTTATAGGAGCTGGTTACCTAGTTCTTCACTTAACCAAATGTATATTGTGGTTTCAACTAGTACAACATAAATAATTAAAAGAGACTATCTCAAGTTAGACTTGATGGTAATGAGTTTTATCTAGAGCTAGGCTATTCAATATGATAGTCACCAGACATAGGTGGTTGGTTATTAAGCAGTTTAAATATCTGAATAAAAATGTGCTGTAAATGTAAACACATACTGGATTTCAAAGACTTAGTACAAAAACAGTATGTAGACAGAAAGATAAAATATCTCATTAATAAGTTTATATTAATTATTCTGAAATGTTAATTTCTTAGATGTTACTGGGTTAAATAAAAATTAAAAAGTTTAGATGCAGTTACTAAAAAACTACTATCTGGAGATTTGGAGAATATTAATGAAGAGTCCAGGGAGCTCTGGTAGCCTAGTGGCAAGAAACTGTGCTGCAATCTCAAAAGGCACAAGGCTCAAATCCACCAGATGCTCCATGGGAGAAGAAAGGGTTATCTCCTCTCATGGGATTTACAGTGTCTGAAAACCTGCTGGAGTTATCAGCTATGACTCAATGGCACACAACAACAAATGAAAAGTCTAGGATAAAAAGAATAGAGATTATGTCTAAATTTCCCTCTGTATTTCAGAATTTTCTGTATATCCTTTGCCACTTGGGTGATTAAAAAGAAAATTCCCATTTGTTTGTTAATAATTCAGCCTTAATTTTACTGTCTATAATCATTTTATAGTGTATGGAGAAGTTAAAAGCACACAAGACAAACGTATACCTCCTTACCACAGGGTGGCCTGAAGGTGTAAAAACAATCAAATGGTGGATTAAACAAGACTGGACAGATCTAAAGATAAGTCATTCCCAACCCTCCTTCCCACATACAGAGGAAAACTTGAATAAGGCAACTTTGATGGGCTTACGTGTACTTTAACAACTGAGGCAATGAATAAACATTTAAATCCTCTTCTGCTTTTTATAAAACCGTAACAGCTTTAAGAATTCACTTCCAAGAGCAAGGAGGAAAAAAATGCATACCTTAAGTAAAACCTCTACTATTCTGGCATGGCCCTCAGAAGCTGCCATATGTAATGGTGTCCGGTCCACTTTGGTTCTGGCATCCCTACTTACACCAGCTCGGAGTAGCACTTCTGTGGTGGAATAATGGCCGTACTGTGCTGCTAGATGAAGTGGAGAAGTTCCCAGCTATGACACGGGGGAAAAGAATTCACATTTATAGTCACATGTCTAATACTATTTTTTTATATTTTCTGTTAGCAGAGTAAGCAGATTAGATTATCTGTTGAGTAACGCAAAACTTGAACTATCTGTGCTTAGTAGATCTACTTCATACAGGTCTCAGTATCAATTTAATGGGCAGGTAGTGGGCAATTTCAGACTAGGCTATTTTGTTTCTATCCTGACTCTCATTTCTCATAGAGAAATAATTTCTTACAATTTTTTTTATCTTTCAGAATGACTCTTAAATATTATAAGGGTTTTCTCAAAAACATAAAAGGCCAGATTTAGTGTTCCAGTAGGGTCTGGTAGAGAAGCTCCCAGGCTTTGCATATATAAACTTAACCTACCTTTCTATCTACACACACACACACACACACACACACACACACACACACACAGTGTGATACTGAGGAATGTTATAGCATGTGTCTAGTTTTATATAACAAGTCTTCCCTTTTTTTTTTTGACCTCAGTAAAATTGGCTGTGTGGTGCTAAACAAAACTAACTGGTATTCCATTCAATCATTATCACTCATATATAATTTGTTTTAGGGCATTTCATTACAATACATACAATGGGACTAATCTCTTCCTCCTTGTGATTCTCATTAACATCAATCCTCCTCAAAAAACAAACAACACTTCAAATCCTTCTCTATCTCATCCTACCTTCTGAGTCTTAATGCTGGGTAAATACTCTCCTCTTGTTCTTATGAGGGTAATTATTCTAAGGAAATGGCTTCTTGTGTTATACCTTCCAGGCCAGTCTATTACAGCCAGTCCAGCTATAAAGTGAGCAGTGGGAATAAGTTTATTCCAGGTTCAAAGGCTGACTACTGACTACTGAGAAAATCCTTATAATTTTTAAGAGTCATTATAAAAAAGATTCTTAAGAAATTCTTTATTTCTCCATGGTTTATCAAATTTTTTCCATAAAAAGTCCTTTCTAGGCTCTTCGATCCCAGTATTTCTTAAAAGCATTTCAATAGCCCATTTAATAACCATGATTCTCCCCCACCCCCCAAAGTAACAGTATATTCTACTTTGTGGATTTCTCTTTTTAGGTGTTGAAAGTGTGTGTGTAAGGGGAGCTCTGGTGGCCTACTGGCAAGGAGCTGCAGCTACAATCCCAGAGGTGCACGGTTCGAATCCACCAGATGCTCTGCCGGGGAAGGAGTGGATGGTATAACCATCTCCTCCTGTACCAGTCAGATCTGATTTGACAGTACACTCACACACAAAAAAAGAATGTGTGTGTGTGTGTGTGTCTAAAATCAAAATAATAAGATGAACGTCTCTGGAATCACCACTATGGTCTAAAAAGAAAAGTCAGTTTTAAATGGTAATTTAAAATCTTCCCACTAGCCACTTCCTCAACACAAGTTTCCCCCTCAGTCCCTAAGAAATGACTATTCTCAATTTTGTGATAATCATTTTTCTGGGTCGTTGGTTTGTTGTTGTTTTTTTAAAATCATTTATGTATCTACAGAATAAGTTTAACTTACCTGTTTTGACCTTTATTTAAGTAGAATCATATCACATGATTCTTTTTCTGTGACTTATCTTTTGTTAATCTTAAATTTATGAGATTCACCCATGTTGGCGATCTAAGAGTAAATTTCATTAATGTCTTAGTGTAGATTTTATTACATTTATCCATTCATTTTCTTTGCTCTATAATATTTTATTGAATGAGTAAACCTGAATTAATTTAACCAATTTACTAATGAGCAGTTGATTGCCTCTAAATTTTTATTACCATAAATAATGCTACTGCTAAATAATAAAGTCTCATATATGTCTTAGGGAGCTCCAGAAGTCTAGTGCTAAGAAGTTATGTTGCAATTCCAAAGGCACTTGGTTTGAATCCAACAGCTGCTCCTCAGGAGAAGCTTCTCCTATGTGATTTCCTGCCTCTGAAGATCAGCCATGCGTGCTCTGGTGGCCTAGTGGCAAAAAGCTGCAACTGCAAGCTCAGAGGTGCACAGTTCAAATCCACCAGATGCTCTGCTAGAGAAGGAGGAACAATCTCCTCCTGTACCAGTCAGATCTAATTTGACGGTACACACAAAAAATAATGAAATAAAAAAATAAATTAATAAAAATAAAAAAATTAAAATAAAGATCAGCCACGTTTCACTTCCAACTCGAGTGGCACCCAAAGGCATAGCATATATGTCTTAGGTGTATAAATAAGAGTTTCCTTTTTGTTGTTGTGCGTACTGTTATATCTGATGCAACTGGCACAAGAGCAGATTACCCTTCTTTCTGTAGCAGAGCATTTAGTGGATTTGAACTGCGTGCCTTCAGAATTGCAACGCAAGAGTTTCTTTTGGAAATAAACTTAGTACAACCATAGTATTTGCATACTACTTTCAAAGCAATTATCAATTCAAGCCAAATGGGGTTTTTTGGTTGCTGCTGTTGTTTTTCAAGCCAAATGTTTAAGAGTTCTCATTTTACCACCTCCTCACCAATGTTTGGTATTATCAAACTGTTTTCTTAAAATATAATGACATTTCATGGCTTTTAGTTTTTAATACCCAATTATTTTCATGTTTTCTAGCCATTCAATTGTTCTCTTTGGAACAGTATTATCAGTCTTTTATCCATTATCCTACTGCTTTATTTGTATTTTTTTATTACTGATCCATAGGAATTCTTTATGTTCTAGATACTATTCTTTCCTATGATTTTTTTAACACTACATTGTGTCTAGATAACAATTCTTTCATGGATCTTATTTGAGATTAGTTAGGCTACTTGATTCTACAAGCATCATCTTTAATCTGTTGTCAGCCATTATTTCTTTAAAACATTTTATCTCTATTTTCTCTCGCTGTTCTTCTGAATCTATGATTAGAAGTATATTAGACTTCTTCATACTACCCTTTATAATGCAACTTCTCTTTTATATTTCCCATCTATTTTTCTTGTGCTGCATTCTGGGTAATTTTTTTCCCCTATCTTATCCTTCGGGTTATGCATCTGAGAGCTGGACAATGAATAAGGATAAACAGAAGAAGTGATGTTTTTGAACTGTGGTGTTGGGGAATACTGAGATCTGTTGTTTGTAGAGTCACTTTGAGTCATACACTGTCAACTTGATGGCACCTAACTTACAAAAAAACACTTCCATTAGGTAGTGGCCTGGTCCACAGGGAGCTGCACTGCTAGCTAACCCAGGGGTGCTAGGTGCCTCTCTGGTGGTTTGAATGCACCAGCAGCTCCAGAAAAATGGGCAATCTCCTGCTATCCAACTTACAACCTCCAAAAACCTATTGTAGAGTCAGCTATCAGTCAGTTCCAACTCTACAACAATTACTTTATTTACTATCCTTCAGTAAACACAGCTTGTCTTTTATGGTGTCTAATCATTTGCTATTAAAATCTTAGCTAAAGTCGTATGAACTTCCTCTGTTATTGTTTCAGCAGGTTATTGTTAAAGTTACCCTATGTAGTTATTTGTTTTATAATGTGTTTGTTTTTGGTTTTTTTTTTTACTTGAAATTAAACTTGTGGCTATAAAGTCAGGGATGATTCTATATACATTTGCTTCTGCCAAGAACCTACAGTACTTTCTTGCTCTTATTTAATACCACAGAATATGTTGCTGTTGTTTTCAGGTGCCGTCAAGTCAAGGACAACTCACAGCAATCCTATGAACAACAGATCTGAACCCTGTCCTATCCTGTGCCATCCTCATCCTCTCCATCGCGGCATCACTGTATCAATCATCTGGTTGAGAGTCTTCTCTCTTTTACCAACCCTCTACTATTCTAAGCATGATGTCCCTCTCATAGCAACATGCCCAGCATATACTTTTTCAGAAGGCACATGTATGTATGAGTTCAAACTATAAATATGTACAAGACATCACCTGTAATTCCAAATGTTCATCAATAATTTTTTTCCTCTCTTTATTCCTCTATTCATGCCTTGGTTCAAGTCAGATAATTTTTCTAAAAGTTCCCTAGGGAATGGGGCAGGGGCAGGTAAGAGAAGGAAGAGGGTATTTTTGGCTTACTCTTACACTGAAGTTACAGTTCTTTGGGATTCCAGAATTATGAGACCCCAAAATTATGAGAAAAGATTTCTTATCAGACTTCTTTCTCTCCATGAACAGTCCTTTGGCTTTGTAATAGGTATCCATGCCAGAAGGGTGGGGAAATAATGGGTAAATTTATTAAATTCAGCAAATCTTTTCACAGCAAAATTTCTCTGATGCCAGTTTTCACTAAATTTTTCAAGCTGATAATCATCAGTGAACGAACCTAAGACTTTCCAAAACTGTTTCATAATCATCTATCTTTTAGAGATGTTGCTGTGGTTGTTGTTGTGTGTCACAAAGAGTTAGAACCAACCCATAGCTGACGCTCCAGTGGATTTACAGAGGCAGTTAGATTTCACAGGAGGAGATTGCCCTTCCTTCTCCTATAGAGCAGCTGTTAAATTTGAACCACAGGTAGGAACCACAAGACTTTGAGATTGTAGTGCAGTTTCTTACCACTAGGCCACCAGATACTGAAATATTCATGGATGAAATTATATGGTTCCTAGAATTTAGTTTTTAAAACTACAGGGAGATCCACCAGATGCTCTGCCGGGGAAGGAGGGACAATCTCCTCCTGTACCAGTCAGATCTGATTTGATGGTACACTCATACAAAAATAATATAATTTAAAAAAAAAAACAAACCCAAAAAACAAAAAACAAACTACAGGGAGGAAAAACCCTCAATTAAAAAAAAGAAGAAGAAAAGAAAAAAAAAGCACAAAAACCAAAAGCAGAAAAAGCAGATAGGTTTAACAGAGAAACTAAGATTTGTCATGCTTTGATAATTTTTAAGATGGGTAAGAATTTCAGCTGTTGCATGCTTGAAATATTTCATAATTAAGAATATTTTTGTTTTGTTTATAAGATAAAAAGGTACAAATAATCCAATATGTAAATTAATAAAATCCATCATATCTACTTCTTATCAGTTGTTGTTGTTAAGTGCCATCAAGTCATTTGCGACTCATAGCGACCCTATCTATGTACAGGAGCCCTAAACGCCATTCTATCCTGCGCCAACCTCGCTGTCTCAAACACATTCATTCCCACCACTCCACTCATAGTATCGATCCATCTCATTGAGGGTCTTCCTCTCTTGCGCCGTGGGAGGGTTAAATCAGATTCCCATTTATTGATACTACCTAAGGCCTTCTTTTTTTTTTTTTTTAATTTAAACCCAAAATCAGAAGTATTCTGCCTTTCTCACACTTGTCTTTTAACGTTACCCATAACTTGTTTCCTTTCCTTTTGTCCTATATAGTCATGTTTGCGATCATTTTAAAGTATCAGCTATAATAGAAACTTTCCTACCTTTAAGCAGTCCTAAATATAACTCTAATCTTTAGCTCCTATTTTCTCAATTATAAACTTCACCAGTGCTATTTAGAAGACCTATAAACTTCAGACTATATTTTACATATATCCTACATTACTGTACTTCACAGTCTAAAAGAAAAACTTTGTGAAGAATATATTTTAACAAGTTGTCCAATTTAAAAACAAACCAAAAATTTTCATAGCCCATTTGTCTTAGAAAACAGCTATAATTCTAAAATAAGGGGGGAAATAATTTTTACCATTTATAAATCCAATATCAACTGAGGTGTTAGCTTAAAGTTGGCTTTTCTAGCCATTATGTTAGCCCCATTTGGTCTCAAACCATCTTAACTGCAGGCACATAGTCTTGCAAATCATCAACAGCTGTGGAACTAGGATAAGAGAGAAAAGTGCTTCCCATACTCAGCAGCAAGACTTGAGACCAGAGCAAGACTCTGGTGAGAGTTAAGACCCTGGTGATGGTGATGGAAAGACTATGGCACTGCTGTGGACAAACTGTGGCAAGGTGTAACCAGAGGGGCCCTGAGATAAAGGCCAGAGTTAAAGGTTTTGCTGTTCTTGTCAAATGATGGAAGGAAAAGCTAACTGCTGAACTGAAACCAGAGCCTGGACTAATTGAGGAATTGCACCTTGGGATTGCTCAGCTAAAACCTAAATTTGCACTGAGTGATATTCTTTGCCTCCTCTACTCTTCAACTTAATTCCCTAATAAACTCCACTTTTGGTACCACAACTGTGAGTAAAGTCTGTGAGTCAACACGAATGTCAGAACCAAATAATTGGTAGAAAGAGGACCAGGAGCACGGGTGAGGTCATGTCTGACCATGTAGATAACTATTTGCTACTATGGATATTACTGATGGGGACAGTTCACCTTTATGAACTGTGGAGAAGTCAGACTCTGCCACAACCACTTCCATGGTACTGCATTGCCTCCTTTCACACCAACAAACTTACTGGCAAAAATCTTAATATGGGAACAGAGGGAGGGTGGGGGAGAAACCACCACATTAAAATCATTTTTACCCAGTCTGTAGTGAAAGGAGCTCCATTTGCCATCAAAATACGAACTTCATCATCTTGACCAGCTCGTGCGGCTTCTAAAAGCTTCTTTCCCAAATCTACCAGGGACATCTAAACAAAATAAAATGAACATCAACATCTCCATTCAAATTATGACATCACTCTCCTCCCTCTTATCTCTATAAATAAACCATTTCTCAATTTTCCTTAAAAAAACTGTGGTATGGTTAATCTAAAATTTCAGTACATACAAAAGCAATTTACATTCTAATTTTTTGAGTGGCTATGCTTTTACATTTCTTTTCATATTGAATAATAAAAAATAGTTTGCATTTTCCAGGAATAAAAAGAGCACAGAAAGAAAAAGAGGTATGGAGTATGGAGCAAAGAAAAGTTGACCTAAAATGTTAAACTGGCAACTAGTATTTTTACTAGATAAAATTGTTTCATCACAATATATAGAAATAAGGTAACAAGAAATCACTGTTGCTGATATAAATTAATCTTTTTTTTTGCCAAATGTGTTCAGAATTTTAAAATATGTACTTCCCCCCTACTTTTTACATGCAATGTACAAAAATTCTTCCAGAAGAGATAGAAAAGTGACTATCAATGGATGGATAGATTATCTGTATGTAAGTGAGTGGCATCGTGGGTTTACTGGCCACAATTTGGCTTCCCTAGACCATTATATTTAATCTGATCCAGTTTCTTCAATTCTGCCTGCCCTGCAAACAAGTGGTCCACCTACATCATCAACAGCTATGTGAGCCATTTCTTCCTCATGCAAACAGGGTATGTTAGTCTATTCACAAGGAGACTGGCTAGTCTCACCATGAACTGAGCAGATTCAGCAGCAGAAAGTGGGGATCTCAACACCAGGAAAGAAAAGGAAGCAGAGAATGCAGCTCGTCTCTTTTGGGCCAGAGATTCCTGCACCAGAGATTATATTTTACAGTTAACTGAGAAGCTGTTGGGACAAAAGTATTGTATGTTGCTGCAAACTGAACCGCTATCGAGGCTGACAGATTACATTTTTTTGTTAATGTGAATTATAACCTAATAGGCATTGTATTTGAAAAGCTTCCTGAATTGAGGGATTTTTTTTAGCTTGTTGTTAACCTAAATTGTGGCCTGCTGACTTCCCTAATAAATCCCCTAACTGTGAGCATGGTTCTATGAAGTTTATGTGGTCACTACACTATCTTTTGGACACAGTAAATAAATGTAGGAGCATAAGAGGACATGCCTAACGTCATGGGAATTCATTTTGTATTCTAGCTGCTGCTGATGGAGTCATTTCTCTTATCGAAGTAAAAGAGGTCAGATATATAGATCTCCTACTCAGTAAGAAAAAAGAAACCTTGATCCATATTACTGTAAGGATGGAGCTTTAAGATACACATTGCTTGAGATAAGTCCATACTAAAGGGCAAATACTAGATATAATGTTATTGTTGTTGTTAAGTGCCGTTGAGTCGCAGGCGACTCATAGCGACCCTATGAAGGAGAGTCCTCGATGCTTAGGTGCCTTTCATCCTTTCTCCAGGTTCATAGGGTTTCCGGAGGCAAGCTATTATGGAAGTAGATGCCACTCCTCCTTCCAAGCTTGTTTTAATCGGAGAGCTCCACCCCACTCTCTGTCCACATTGGGTAGCCAACCATTAATGCATTTGACACATCCGTGTCACAGTGTTCAGCCTCACAGCAACCACAAGTGACCGCGGGACGGCAACTTGTACACCAGGGCTATACAATATTACTTCTATTAAAAAATAAACACAAGCATACATATAGACCAAAGTTTCTTAAAAGTTACCAGGTTCATATGCACACCCATGTTCATTGCAGCTTTGTTCACAATAGCAAGGAGTTGGAAACAACCTAAGTGCCCATCAACAAACGAATGACTAGAGAAGCTGTGGTATATTCGCACAATGGAATACTATGCTGCATTAAAAAACAAGGAACTCATGCAATATTATTCAAAATGGTTGACTTTGGAGAACATTATGCTGAGTGAAATATCCCAGTCACAAAAGGACAAATATTACATGATGCCACTGTTGTAGAATGGGACTGTCCTTGGGGTTAGGGAGACACTGAGTAAGATGGGTTCAATAATGTATACTGCACTGAAGCAGAGGAGGGAGAGAACCGTCTAAAAGAGAGATGTAACTGGGTATTTCTGTCATCACAGGAGACTAGAGCGAGGGCTGCATGGTGGAGGGGACCTGGGGGAGGGTTTGTAAAACAATGAAAGAATCTTTTCTTTTACTTTTCCATAATTTTTGGACTCATGTACTTATAATTTGTTAGTCAAATTTGTGTCTTCTAGGTTGCAACACCCCCATGATACATCTTGAAGGATATGTACATGTACAGCCAAGCACAATCAATAAGAGTGCATCTGAATTCCAAAATCAATCTCCATAATAGTCTATGTGTTTCCTACTGCCAAAGGGGCCCTTTAGAGTAGTGAGAGAAGATCTTCACCCTGAAACCCACAGCGTCCCTTTTCAGCAGGAAGTAGCTAAGAGAATACGCCGTCCCCTTTTCCTTATGACTCAGGGTGAAGTCTCTCTCAGGGAGGAGTGATAGGGAATGGCAAAGGATACACTGACAAAGAAGATTAATCAGAACTGGCTTTGACAAGCACTGTGGCATTTGGACAAGAACAAACTGGGAGGAGGGTAGAGAATAGTGCAACAATGAATGAGTGGAAGCCCAAAATCTCTGTAAATGTTTATGAAAATTAAAAAAAAAAAGTTCCCAGGTTCAAGGGGAGCTCTGGTGGCCTAGTGGCAAGGAGATGCAACTACAATCCCAGAGGCGCACGGTTCGAGACCACCAGATGCTCTGCCGGGAAAGGAGGGGCAATCTCCTCCTGTACCAGCCAGATCTGATTTGACGGTACACTCACGCAAAAATAATAATTTTTTTAAAAAAAGTTACCAGGTTCAGGAGAGAGAGTATAAAAGGGGATGGTAAAGAGTACTGAGTTCCAGTTTACAGAGTTTGCAAGTTGTATTAATTAATGAGCATCCAGACACACAGCTGATTATTCCAAGTGATGTAAGTTGCACAATCATGAAGAAAAGGAAAAAAAAATCCAAACCACCTGACTTTACAAAAGTTATGTGATAGACATATTTATAACAACGGAAGAGTAGCTAGGGAGGCTGCTTATATGTACAACCAAATACCTCATGGGATTTGGTACTTTGGTTTAGAGATTTAGGATCACAGTTTCATGAAGAAAGTCAGCTAGTTGGCCTAATAAAATGTTTAGTGCTCTGTTCTCCATCTTGAATCGTGTGATGCCTGGGATCTTAAAAGCTAACTACTTGCTGCCACCTACATCGCAATAATTGGTCTCTGTTCACAAAGGCCAACAAAGGAGAGTCAGTAATAGTTGGAAGAAGTGCATTATTGTCAGAGATTTTGATCAAAGATTCAATAGGAGAATCCTAATCAAAAGGGAAGAAGAATAAAGCATCAAACCTTAAAAAAATTCAGTCTTTTTGGTGTCATAGAGACTGGATTAACTATTGTCCAGAGATAACCCCAAAAAGGAAAATATTCCCTGACATCTTCATAAAACTAAGAAAGCCAAATGTATTGTGAGGGAATCAATTCTGACTCTGCAATCTTGTCTGACAGAAAATGGTCCATATATTTGCAAAACTTTAAATCTTTACAGAAGCAGACTGAACTTGTGAAAACATGAACAAAGCTTAACATAAATCTAGCTGCAAAATTATAGTATCTTAAATACAAAACACATATTTTAAAATGTTTTACGTGCTGTTGTTAATTCCTGTTGAGTCTATTCTGACTCCTGGCAACTTCCTTTTTAATAGAAAAAATTACCCAGTTTTGTACCATCTTCATGATCAGTGGCATATTTTAAGTCTATTTAAATGAAGAAAAAAAAAAGGAAACGTTTATCACAAAAAGGACTGGAAGAATTACAAATATTTTAGTTACTTAAAATGTTTCACTCAAAATGAAATGCGAAAAGCAAACAAGAAGAGTCTAATCAAAGGGTATAACCATATACTTAGAGTAAGTGTAAAGATACGTTCAGTCTGATACCCAAATAAATGTAAAGTTAGTAATTTAAAAGTAATTCCTGATGCTGTTGTTGTTGTGTACCATCAAGTTGCAACAGACTCATCACTGACCCTCCAGCGAGCTGTCAGAGGCAATAAAGGCATAGGAGAACATTTTTCATCATTCTCCTGCTGGGGTATTCAAACTGTGTACTTTTACATTGGTATTGTAATTCCTTACCATTAAACCACCAAAACTGATACATACTGACATCTCATTATGCTCATAGCAATATAAAGTGAATCACCTTTATTTTTGTAATATTTACAAACACTGAAGAAATTGCTAACTACTGAGTCCATCCACTTCTGAGAAGGTATATTAAGGGAAAAAATATGTGGATCGAGAAAAAGATTAGCCATAAAAACTATATACCACACAAAAAAAATACATACACATACATACACACTCTCATACTGTACACACATACATTCATCTAGAATAATTATTTATAACGTGAATAATGTAAGGGTAGGAAAAAGACAAAATAGTAGAATCTAAGACTAAAAACCAACTGCTGTCAAGTGAATTCCTACTGACAGAAATGAGATAGGCATAACTGAATTGTCCAATAGGATTTTCAAGGTTATAAGTCACACTTGAAAAAGGGGAAGTTCAAGAAAGTGAGGGAAACTTCCATGAGAAGGACTGACACAGTGATTCCAACAATGGCTTGGCAGAGACTGTAAGGATAGTGCAAGTTAGGGCAAGGTTTTAATTTGATAGGTTGATCTATGAGTTGTAGGTCACTCAATAACACCTAACAACAACAAAATCATTATAGAAAGGGTTTTCTTTTCCCCCGTCTCTATGAGTCGCAAGCGACTTGACGGCACATAACACCAACAACAACCTGTGCAGCTGCTGGTAAATTCCAATCATCAGCCTTCCACTATCACTCAGCAGTTGAGCTCTTTAACTTCTGCACCACCAGGGCTCCCTGAGAATATAATGCTGTTATTGTTAAGTGCCACTGGGTTAACTCTGGCTCATGTACAATAGATTGAATCCTTGCTAAATCCTTCACTATCCCCACAATCTCTAATTAGGAACAGAATAAAGCGTAATCATTTAAAAGCTTTGAAGACATAGGACATTTTAAAAGAACGTTATATTCAGTGAAGATTTAAAATAAATACACAAAACTAGTATTTGAATGTCTAAATATACATATAAAGAACAGAATATTAAAAACATATTCACAATTATTAGGATGGTAGGATAAGAAATTTTACCTCCATTTTATAGCTTTTATGTAAGATAATTATTTTCCTAATTTAAAAAGTGTTTTCCCACATAAGATGGACTTAAATGGAAATTTGGTTTCTTATTTATAACCTTTTAGAAGTAACTTATGTTCTTTTATATGGGTTAAATTAAATAATTACTTAGAATTTACATTTGAGTGGTTACAAAAGAAGCTACGTGTTCTAAAAGTATGACTGCTTTGCCAAATCTATGGTAGGAATTTTCTCCTTAATAGATATTGACCTTGTTGGTAGCTTAGTTGTAGTAAGAAGTTATGGTCCCAAACCAAAAGTACATGGTTCATATACACCAAGTGCTTCTTGGAAGAAAGATGGTCAATTTCCTTCCATGTGATTTACTGCCTCTGAAAACTCACGAGATGGTCAGTTGAGTTAGTTATAACTTGATAGTATAAAATAGCACCAACAACAATTAGCTAATAGTGACAAGGTTATTAAGGAGGTCTGGTAGTAAGGCCTTACTTGAGTGTTTCTCAGTTCAAATCTATCCAGGAACAGAGGTTAGACAATCTATTCTCATAATGATTACATGAAGAGTACTTTTCTGTCATGTAGTATCACCAGGAGTTGAAGTAAACTCAGCCACACTGAAGGACACATTAAGGTTAAAAGTACAAGTTTAAAAACAGACTGTTACTGAATAATCATATCCAAATACAAGCAGCTATCTATTTTAAAAGTAAGAATACATCCAACAAAAAGTTTTTCACTGCAGAAAAAGTAGAAATCACAAAGGGGATAGAGTGGGCTCCTTTTAAATATTTTCAGTTATATGCAAATCTGTCCTCCCTATGTCCATTCTCTTTTTTCAGAAGTGATTTTCCCTTTTGAAAAACTTGATAAATTCTTCAAAACAAACAAACAAACAAGTGTTTTAAGTGAATTATATTATGCAACTGCTAACAAAGCAGTAAGGGAGCTCTGATAGCTTAGTGGTAAGGAGTTACACTGGCAACCCAAAGACTAGTATTTCAAATCCATCAGCTGCTCTCCAAAATAAACCATGGACAATTTTTTTTCTGTGTCATTTTTAGCCTCTGAAACCCACTATGGGGTCAACTATGAGTTAATTCCAACTGGACTACAACAACAAAGTGTTTACATTAAAGAAAGTTACATACTTCTGATTGATTAAACAAGAAAAGGAGAGGAAAAGGCAGGTTAATAGGGATGATTTGGGCACTCCGGTGGCAAAATGAGGAAGAGTTTGGCTGCTAACACAAAGACAAGCATTTGCAATCCCCCAACTGCTCCGTGAGAGAATGATAGACACTCTTCTCCCATGAGAGTTATAGTCTCTGAAAACTCACTGGTAGATCAGGTATGAGTCAGTCCCATTTAACAGCACATAACAACGGGGATTAAAAATAAATAAATGTTTATAAGAATGAAACCTCTGAAGAAATCAAATTCTGCTTTAATTCAGAAATTGTACTAATCATTCAAAACATATCATATATACGGACCTGGACCACTTTTTAAAAAATATATGAAGTATAGTTTAATATACAAAATGAATGAATATTGTTACATATTATTAACAAGCATTAAATTGTTCAAAATAGCTAAAGCTTAGTCACAAATTTTTAAATATAATTTAAGAACAAAAGAAAAATTGAGTAAAGTTTATTTTAGGATATTATTCACCATGCTTGGAAAGGTCAAGTTTCAGTAAAAAAGACGTTTCAGGGAAAGAAATAAATGGATTGACACAGTGACTGCAACAGTGGACTACTTTTTCTTTAAAATTCCACACACAATTGTGTAGTAGACTAAAACAGCTGGAAACTTAAATCAATGGGTCTCATTGTAGCCTCACTACTCCCTAGAAAACACTTTAGATATGTATGGAGGTATTCTGGAGGTTGGGGCTGATTTTGGTGTCCTCCTGGCTCAGTCAATAAGCAAGTGCTAACTGAGAAGTTGGAGTTTCAATCTACCTGCCTCTGTGGGAGAACAATGTGAAAGGCTGCTTCAGTAAAGATTTAGATCCTTGAACACCCTATGTGGCAGTTCTAGTCCATCATATAGGGTCACTAGGAGTCAGAGTTGACTCCAGGGTAATGAGTTTGGGGGGCTTGGGATTTGGGAGGTGAGGTGGATGTTCTACTAGCAATAAGGAGCAAATGCTAGTGACAGTCAAGGTCCTGCAAGGCAGAACAATCCTGTTTGTGTGGCAAATAATTGTCACACATTATAGATGACTTTAAAAAGTTTCCACTAAAAGTATCTGCATACAGCCCTGGTGGCTTAGTAGTAAGGAGTTGTGGTGTCAACCAAAAACTCACGGTTTGACCCACCAGCTGCTCCATGGAAATAAGATGGGCAAATCAACTCTTGTGCAATTTACTGCCTCTAAAAATCCACTTGGAAGGTCAGCTATGATTTGGGTCCAACAGCAATGGATATATCTAATGAGACATTTAACTAACATATTTTCCCCCCCTCCAATGTTATACAATCTCACATTTGTTTCTCTTATTTTTCTTTTAATATGGCAGCTAAAACATTATGGTAACTCTAATTATGCAGATAAAACTCAAACATAATGCCAGTGAGTTGGAAGTGACTCATAGCTTACTTCCCAACAGGTTTTCAGAGGCTGTAAATCACATGGGAACAGACTAGTCTTTGAGCTGGCAGTGCAATTCCCTACAGACTATGCTACCAGAGATAGGTAACAGTAACTTTTATATTTTTCTTTAAGCAGAGAAAGCAATAAAAATGTCTATTATGAAGAGATAACAAAGATTTAGGAAAACCAATAGAAAAAATTATACATTTGAACATCAAATAAAAACAAAATCAAAAGTATTCTATTTTTTTTTTTGTCAGTATAAAGCTTGTGAGGCGCTCCAAGTTGGTACCAATTCGCAGCAACTCTATCTAGCAACTGAACTTAACAATGCCCAGTCCTACATCATTCTCCCGATAGACACTGGTTCCTCCTGAAAATATGCCCAACATAATGCAACCCAGCTTGATACGGCTTTATTCTTGAGAAAAAAAAAGTAACCAGGAAAAGAAAACCCTTAATAAATCCATCTTGAATTTTAATCACAATCTGACAAACCCAGTAACTTTTAGCTTGAATTAAGATGTATTTTAACAACATCGACAGATTTAGAGGTCTTTTTTTCCCAAAAACATGCTGACAGGGCCATCTAGTGGATGCAAAGATTACTATCAATAATAATCCTTTTAAAGCTTGAATTCTATTTTGGTGTTTTTTTTTAAAAATTGGTTTGTATATAATCACTCATATACATCATGTTTTGTACATGTACTTTGTATTTTCTATATCATTCATAAGCATTGTATTTTATGTCATTAATTAGCACTGAACTGTCTACCATCACCTGTCTTTTCAAACCCCCATTGAACCTTTCCCATTACTTCACCTCTCCACTCACTAACCTCTGCTGTATCAGTGATTTTTTTTTCCCCCCTCTCTCCCTTTTTCTGTCCTCCTCCTCCTGCTCTCCTTTCCCTGTCCAACATTTATACATATCTTACTCGGTTATCCTATTTTCACAATGGTGGCCTTATAAAATTTGTTTTTATGTGACTGAGTTATTTCACTCAGCATTATCCTCTCTAGTCTCACCCAAATTATACAGTATTTTATGAAATCGTTGCTCTCTAGTGCTACATAGTATTCCATTGTATGAATGTAACACATTCTCAATCCATTTGTTTGTTGATGGGTGGTTATTTGGGCTGCTTCCATTTTCTTGCTATTGTGAATAAGGCTGCTATGAACATTGGTGTACAAATGTCCATTCATGTCTCAGTTCTGATTTCCTTGGGATACATGCCTAGCTTTGAGTTTCTATAATTCATACCAAAGTCATTATGAGGATGACAGCATCTATTGGACATGAAAACTCTCTTTAATACTGTAAAGTATGTTACATGTGAACTACAACTAGCACACCTAAATAAAATTGCATAAATAAAAATCACTGAGCACTTAAAGCTATTAATACCTACAATAGGTCTTGACTGTCATATATCTAGTGTTGCTATATTACTCTTCTTTTCAATGAATATAATTATAAATTTGATAAAATGTTGTATTTCATTAATTTAGCAACATAAATGCATCAAAAGCCTTTAAAACTTTTTGACCTGATGACTGCATTTGGATCAATTTTAAAGAACTAGTTTAAATCTAAATCAATCAACAGTATTCTCTAAAACAGAGAATATCACCTACAACCAGGAGAAGATAACGTAGATGAATGGGATCTTCTAAGACTCAAATCCCTATGCACATCCAAAAACTTCTCCAAAAGGGTAAAAAGGGAAGCCACTGACTGGGAAAAAGTATCCGGTAATAACATATCAGATAAGGGACTTATATCCAGAATTTATGAAATACTTGAGCACCACAACAAGATAAAGGTAAATAATCCAATAGAAAAATGGGCACAGGATATGAATAGGCACTTCACCGAAGACATTCAGATGGCTAACAAGCACATGAAGAAATGCTCAAAATCCCTAGCCCTAAGAGAGATGTAAATTAAAACAACTATGAGATATCATCTCACCCCAGTCAAAATAGCAAAATTTAACAGAACAGCAAGCAATAAATGCTGGCGAGGTTGTGGAGAAACGAACCCTTATTCACTGTTGGTGGGAATGTAAAATGGTGCAACCCCTGTGGAAAGCGGTATGGCGCTTTCTCAAAAAGTTGCAAATAGAGATACCATTTGACCCAGCAATTCCACTACTGGGAATATACCCTGAAGAGACCATAACTGACACCCAAGCAGATATACGCACACCCATGTTTATTGCAGCTTTGTTCACAATAGCAAGGAGTTGGAAACAACTTAAGTGCCCATCAACAAACGAATGGCTAGAGAAGCTGTGGTATATTCGCACAATGGAATACTATGCTGCATTAAAAAACAAGGAACTCATGCAATATTATTCAAAATGGTTGACTCTGGAGAACATTATGCTGAGTGAAATATCCCAGTCACAAAGGGACAAATATTGCATGGTGCCACTGTTGTAGAATGGGACTGTCCTTGGGGTTGGGGAGAGACTGAGTAAGATGGGTTCAATAATGTATGCTGCTCTGAAACAGAGAAGGGAGAAAACTGTTTAAAAGAGATATGTGATTAGGTATTTCTGTCATGACAGGAGTCTAGAGCGATAGCTACATGGTGGAGTGGACATGGGGGACGGTTTGTAAAATAATGAAAGAATCTTTTCTTTTACTTTTCCAAGAGGGTAATGTCTGGTGGGGGGGAGCCTTGGGAGGGGACAAATCTACAACCATGACAGGAAAAAAGGACATAGGTAGAAGATTCAACAAGAACTCAGTACAACATAAGTGACTGGTGTTGAGGTTGAGAGATACTGAATGTCTGCAGGTATAAGCTAGGGAGGAATCTGCTGAGATAAATGTGAAGGTCTCTATGAATGGAAAAAAAAATAATGGATCAGAGTACATACATACTTTGCTCTGGATATAAGTGCTACAGATACAAAATAGTACAAGTACAAGAAACGATCATTCTGAAAAAAGCTTTATGAGACAAAGTGATCAAATTCCAATGCCCAGGGTTTTTTTTTTACATAATATTATGACCTATCCCAGCTCCAGCACGAGTTGAGCATGAAAGAGCAGCAGCTACAGTTCTACACCAGTGCCTTCGAGAAGTCCGCCTGCTCGACCCTGTGAGTCACACTGCTGGCTACCGATGGTGTCCTCAGAGACCCTGAGGCCAGGTCCTCACCAGCAGTACAAGCCATCTCCCTCCACACTGCTTCTATCATTTGTATGAGAACTGAAGGGCAAGTATTTAGTCTTCCCTTCATGGGGTCTCATTGCTCCTTTGCCGGTTAGGGTTAAGCATGTGGGCGTCAAAGAGCTTGATTTTGACCTTGGGTTTGGCTGGGTCACAGGGTGTGTTCTGCTCTGCAGATAATAGTGAAACTTACACTAGATTTTCCTGCAGTGTTCCATCTCCAACAGGTGCAAAGTGGCCATTTTCCTGGTCCACTGTTAGTGAAAGATAATTGTTTTCCACCTCACACAAGTTTTACAGAACAAAGTTATTGGTTTTTTTTTAAATATTATTAATGTGTGTACCGTCAAATCGGATCTGACTGGTACAGGAGGCGATTGTTCCTCCTTCCTCAGCATAGCATCTGGTGGATTTGAACTGTGCACCTCTGGGATTACAGTGCAGCTTCTTGCCACTACACCACCAGAGCTCGCCTAGTACAGGGTTTTGAGGGGTCAGCCTGAGTCTTTGAGACAGAAGGGGTGGCAGCATTAAGCTGGTGGAACTTTACATTTAGTATGAACTGCAGAGCCAGTGGCCTAGCTTCTGATCTTGGCTCTGTGCCAAGATACCAGGTGTGTGCCATAAGCCAAATCACTTAATTTTTCTCTGCTTATTAATAATAGGACTTCTAGGAGCTCTGATGGCCTAGTGGCAAAAAGCTGAGCTGCAATTCTGAAGCAGCATGGTTCCAAGTCACCAGCAGCTCTACGAGAGAAGGATGGGCAAGCTCCTCGCCTCTGAAAACTTGCCAGAGGGTCAGCTATGGGTGGGTTCTGACTCGACCGTACACAACAACATGGTAAATAACCTGTTTCTGTATCAACTGAATGGGAGAGTCAAATTTGAATTATGAAGGGTGACTTTTCTGATCCCATGTCCAAAGAATTTCTTGTATGGAAGGACCTGTCTTATTCTTCAGGCATGGAAAGATTAAAAACAAAATCAAAAACCAAACACCCCACAGCACAAATCCTATAGAACCAGAGAAAAACTCTTCTACAGTATGTCAGATACTTTATCAATATGTACAGTGCATGCTAGTCACAGAAAATTAACATGAATATTTTCTATTTTCATATTTATTTACTGTGCACTGTTAGGCTATATATGGACTCCAATACCATATAAATGTATACATTTTAATATTATATTAAGACATAAAATTGAGTAAGTATTTCTGCAATTTCAAAATTCAAAAAGGCCCTGGAAACCAAAATAACTCACTTGGCAGTAAAAGCTTACCTCAATTGACATGAAGCTATTTATACTCTTTAACCCATTTAATGTGAATATTCATCATTTTGTGACCAAAATAGTAACATGTTTGTAAAGGGGTATTATAGTGGATTCTACTGGAAGATTAAATAATATTATTTTCCCAAGTACTGACAAAATTTCTTTATTTCAAAACATATAGATCCCAAAAGTTCTGAATAGTGAAGTAGCACTCTATAATAGTGACTGTTAGCACTGCGCTATTAACTGTGGGTCAGATACTGTTCTAATAGCCTTGCATGCATTAACTCATTTAATCTTCATAACAACCATGAGGTGAGGTAGGTACTGTAATTATCCCCATTTTACAAAGAAACAGTGGAATTAAATCACATAAAGCCACATAGCTAGAGAGGGACTAATCTAGGATGAAAAACAGTACTTAAAGAGAAAACACAACTAAATAGAAATCAGATTACAGAATAGTACGAAGCAGTGTTATCTTTCTATATCCAATTAATACACATCCCATCAATGGAAAGAGTTCAAATTTGTAGTATATAAATACATAAAATATTTCATACATGTATAAACTCATTCATGTGCAATTCCTATGTAAATATGCATAAACTATACAGTACAAAATCATTTTAATTTAGGTTCCTATCTTTCCTTTTTTTAACTGAAATATCTCAAAACATTTTGAGTAGGCAAAATACATTGTAGAAGTTAGAAAATTTGGATAAACAATACCACAACTCAGAATCAAGCATGTAACAATTCAGTACATATTCTTTGCAATATCAACAAAGTTTTGGTTTTTGTTCTGTTGCCACATTGGAATCATATTGTTGACAATCTTCTATTACTTTTTCCCACCCACATATATATCAAGGTATTTTCTGATGTCTTTATCCTAACATTAATTGCTACTTGGTAAATCTTTTCACTGTAAAGATTTCTCAATCACAGTGAAGCACTTGGGCTGTTAATAATTTTAAAGCAGTGAACAAGAGTATTGGCTCTACTAACCAAAACATTACCAGTTTGAATCTACCAACTGTTCCACAGAGAAAGATAAGGCAATTCACTTCTGTAAAGATGACAGCCTTGGAAAGCCTATGGGCCATTCCTTTTCTGTCCTACAGAATAACCAATTGGAGTCAACAGCAACGGGCTATGATGAGGGATGCTGTGGATTTTGTTAGGTATCATCACATTGGCTCAACTCACTCAATGGACAAGAGAATGAAAGCCTAATCAGGATTATGTCATCTTCAATCTCTGCTGTGCCCACTGTTGCGATCACTGTGTAACTCATCTTGGTGAGGGGTTTCCTCTTCTTTTCAATGACCTTCCACTCTGCCAAGCAGGATGGTTTTTCTTTAGTAACTAGCCCCTCTTGACAATATGCCCAAAGTATGGGAGACAAAGTTTTACCGTCCTAGTTTCTAAGAAGCTTGTATTTCTTTCAACAGATTTCAGAGTTGTATTTCTTTCAACACAGATTTGTTCTTTTGGTGTTGTTTGTTGTTGTTATGTGCCATCAAGTCGCTTGCGACTCATAGCGACCCTATATACAACAGACCTAAACCATGCTCTACCCTGTGCCAATCGCAAGGCCTCTGACACACCCATCCCAAGTACCCCAGTCACTGAATCAATCCACCTCATAGAGGGTCTTCCCCTCCTGCGCTGTCCCTCCACTCTACCCAGCATGATGTCCCTCTCCAAAGACCTATCTCTCCTTACAACATGTCCAAACTATGTCAGATGAAGCCCCAGAATCCTTGCCTCCAAGAAGCAGCCTGGTTTAATCCTCTCTACGATGAATCTGTTTGTTTTCTTAGCAGTCCATGGTACATTCAATACTCTTCTCCAGCACCACAGCTCAAAGGCGTCAATTCTCCTTCTCTCCTCCCTAGTCATTGTCCAACTCTCTGATGCATAACAAGTGATTGCAAAAAACCATGGCCTGTATCAGGTGGACCTTAAGTCTCCAGAGAGACACTGTTGCTCTTGAGTATTTTGGAGAGGTCCCTAACCGCAGACTTTCCCATCGCAATACGTTTTTTGATTTCCTGGCTACTGGTGCCAAGAATGTTGACGGGATGTACTGGAACAGTACATCAGCAGAGAACTGCCAGAAGTCCAGGCTGGGTTTAGAAGGGGTCGTGGTACTAGGGATATTGTAGCCGATGTTAGATGGATCTTAGCTGAAAGCAGAGAATACCAGAATAATGTCTATCTGTGTTTCATTGATTATGCAAAGGCATTTGACTGCGTGGATCATAACAAACTGTGCCTGACTCTGAGAAGAATGGGAATCCCAGAACATTTAACTGTGCTAATGCGAAATCTATACTTGGACCAAGAAGCAGTCGTTAGAACAGAGCAGGGCAATACTGCATGGTTCAAAATTGGGAAGGGTGTACGCTAGGGATGTGTCCTGTCTCCATACCTTTTCAACCTGTATGCAGAGCAGATTATCCGAGAGGCGGGGCTCTATGAGGAGAGGCGTGGCTCTATGAGGAGAGGCGTGGCTCTATGAGGAGAGGCGTGGCGTTAGGATTGGTGGATGATCTATTAACGATCTATCAACAATCTGTGTTATGCACATGACACAACCTTGCTCGCTGAAACTGAGGAGGACCTCATGCACTTACTGCAGAGGGTCAAGGACTGCAGCCTTCAATATGGACTGAGGCTCAATGTCAAGAAGACAAAGATTCTCACCACTGGACCAATCGGTAGCATCAGGATGGATGGCGAAGAGATTGAGATTGTTCACAGCTTCAGTTTGCTCGGCTCCACAGTCAACACTCTTGGCACCAGGAGCCAGGAAATTTAAAAAAAAAACGTTCTTTTGGTAGTCCCTGGTATATTCATTATTCTTCGCCAATAGTATAATTCAAAGGAATCTCTTCAGTTTCCCTTATTCATTGTTGAACTTCCGCATGCTATGAAACAATTAAAAAGACCAAGCACACCTTAATTTTTAAAGTGACATCCTTGCTTTATAGAACTGCAATTTGTTCTTTGAATGTCTAACTGCCGCTTCCATGGCTATTGATAGTAGATCCAAGTAACACTGACAGCTTCAATCCTTTTTTTCTATTTATCATTACGGTGTTTATTGGTCCAGTTGTAAGGATTTGTTTTCCTTTGATGTTGAGGTACAATCAATATTAAAGGATTCAGCCTTTGAGCTTCATCAGTAAATGATTCAAGTCTTCATCATTTTCTGCAACCAAGTATGGGCCAATTTGATGAGTTTTTCTCTGATCTTGTTGCCACATTCTTCATAGAAACTCACATCTTAGATTATCTGTTTAGCATGCACACTGAATAGGTACTGTGAAAGGGCATACAACTTTCCTTATTTTACATCATACAGAATCTGTTTCGTTAAAATGATTGTTTCAGGGGAGCTCTGGTGGCCTAGTGGCAAGGACCTGCAACTACAATCCCAGAGGCGCACGGTTCGAATCCACCGGATGCTCTGCCGGGGAAGGAGGGACAATTTCCTCCTGTACCAGTCAGATCTGATCTGACGGTACACTCATACAAAAACAATAAAAATAATAATTAAAAAAAAATTTTTAAAAAAAATGATTGTTTCATGTTCTATGTACAAATTCTACATGTGGACAATTAAGTGTTCTGAAACTCCCATTTTTCATAGTGTTTTCTATCATTTACCATGATCCACACAGTGTAATTTCTCTGTATAGTCAATAAAACATAAATAAGTATCCTCTGCTTTTAGCCAAGATCCATCTAATTACAGTAAACGTTTCTCTTGTCTCACGTCTTCTAAATACAGCTTGAATTTCTAACTGGCTTTTGTGTTTTGGCTTGTCTTCCTGCTCCAGCAAAATTATGAGTGATAAAAATGACAACTGGAGAAGGCATTCCTTTCTGATAGCACTTAAAACAAGTATCTTGGTAAATATTAGCCACTCCCTTTGCAATGGTTAATGGAAATGAGTAATAGAAACTAGTAACAAAACAGCGTGCTTACTTCAAGGTATGTAAGCCAAAGAATTCAATGCTGTGGCTCAAAAAGATACAGTATAACAATGTTCATTACAACACTGTCAATACATCAAAAGGTAGAAACTACTCAAGCATTACAAAAAGTGAAATATGTGTAAATATCCATACAATGTATTATTCAGCAACCCTATATACATCAGCCCTAACCTGCTGTCCTGTGCCAATCCCACTGTCTGACACACACACCCCATTACCCCAGTCAATTAATCAATCCACCTCATAGAGGGTCTTCCCCTCCTGCGCTGTCCCTCCACCCCTCCCAAGCATGATGTCTCTCTCCAAGGGCCGGTCCCTTCTTACAACAAACATGCCCAACGTATGTCAGACAAAGCCTCAGAATCCTTGCCTGCAAGGAGCAGACAAGTTTAACCCTCTCCAGGATGAACTGGTTTATTTTCTTAGCAGTCCATGGTACACTCAATCCTATTCTCCAGCACCACAGAAATTCTGATACATGACACACTATGGATAACTTTAAAAATACTAAGTGAAATAAGTAGTTCTGGTGACTTTATGGTAAAGAGTTAAGCTGCCTTCTCAAAGGCACATAATTCAAATCCATCAGTTGCGTGTTCCACAGGAGAAAGATGGGATACCTCCTTCCTCAAAATTTACTACCACCATGCTAAATTTACTATGTCTGAAAACCTGGTTTGGATTCAATGGGACATAGTGATAACTAATCAAATACATAAAATATCTAAACAAGGAACACAAATCAAAACCCACTGCTATCATTTCCAATTTCTAATAAACCCACAGAAAGCTCTAGTGGCCTAGTGGTTAGAAGCTGTGCTGCCATTTCAAAGGCACACAACACAGTTCAAATCCATCAGTTGTTCTCTGAAAGAAAAACGGACAATCTCCTCTTGTGCAACTGAACTGCCTGTGAAAACCCACTGGCGGGTCTGTAATGGGTCAGTTACGAAGGGATGGTACATAACAGCAACAACAGTGACCTTACAGGGAACTCTGGTTAGTGATAAATTGCACTGGTAGTGCAAAGGCATGCAGTTTGAATCCTCCAGTTACAGAGCAGAAGATGAGCAATCAATTCCCACATGATTCACTACTTCTGAAAACCCACTGGTGGGAAAATTATGGAATGGCTCTGACTTTATGGTACACAACAACAAAGTGATCCTATAGAGAGGACTAGTGGGAGGGAGTTGCACTGCCAACCCAAAAGCATAGTGCTGGAATCAACCAGTTACTCCATGGGAGAAAGGTGGGCAATCTCCTGTGCAATTTACTATCTCTGAAAGCGTGCTGGAAGGTCAGCTATGACTGTACACACAACAAAGATCCTACAGAGCTGAGTAGAACTGCCAGAGAGGGTTTCCAACACCATAATCTTGACAGCAGCAAAATGACTCATCTTTCTCCCACTGAATAGTTGGAACCTCCAACTCAATTTTGGTTATCAATCAAGTGCTTAAGCAGGACTCCTTAAGCAAATGATGTTGTCATGTACCATGAAGTCAGAAATGGACTTATAGCTTCGTGAGGGGATGGGGATGGGGGGAGTGGTTGTGATGTTTCCAGAGGCAGTAAATCACATGGGAAACTGACAAGCTTCTTCATGCAAAGCTGCTGGTGAATTTGAACTGGCAGTATTTGTTCTAGCAGCACAACATCTTACCATTAAGTCACCAGTGCAAATGCAAAAAGAAGAAAAATTGATTAGATGTTACCTGGGTGGAAGGGAAGTTACTGTTTAATGGGCACAAAAGTTTTATTTGAAATGATGGAAAGTTTTAGGAACTGCAGTGATAGTTACACAACTGTGAATGTACTTAATGACACTGATACTGAAAATGGATTTTTTAAAAACTCAACCTGTAAGTTTAAATTTCATTATTAACTCAGAAAACTAAAATTAAGAGGAGAAAAAAAAAACCCAACAAACAGAATGTCCTATGAAACAGTGGGAATGCCTCTCCCCCTCAAAAAAAGGTACTAGCTCAGCAGTTACTTTGTTTGGGCTCAAGTCCTAGCTTTTCCACTCTATCACTGTAACCTTAAAGCATGCTACCTCACTTTTCTATTTTTTTTTTCACTTTTCTGTTTTGCTCTTTGGTTATGTGGTTATTAAACTTGGCTGGCTGTTACCTTGGGGGATTTAGGAAATATACAGAGGCCCAGGATTTATCCTACTTAAATAAACTTGGGCTTTAATTAATTACCTCTCCAGATGATTTTGATATAAAAGTTTGAGAACTGAAAAAAAAATAAGTTTGAGAACTGATGAAAATATGTTACCTAAACAGCTGACACAACACTGACAAATATAACCAGCAGAAAGTAATGCAGGGTTAACAACCTCCTTATTTTTTAAAATTATATTCATTAACATTAAACATACACTTCTGTGACAATGCCACTGACTCGGAACTAAGTCATTACTAGTGCTCCACTGAGTTTCTGAGGCTGTAATAAATAGCATGAGTAGATTTCCATCTTTCTCTTTTCTACTGGTGGATCTGAACCATCAGAGAGGAGCCACCTTTAAGTCAGCGCAACTCCCTACACATTACACTACTAGAGCTCCCTAAATATATAACTCATTAAAATTATCAAGTCTTTTCCACATGCATGCTCTACCTGTATGTTCATTATCTGGCCTCTGAATGCCAGCCTTTATCATGGACACTGAGGGTAAAAATAGTTTTTTAAAAACCAAACAAATCTACTAATTATTCTAATTGAACTTTCACAAAAGAACGCCCACAATGTTCCAAAAGAGAGATTGTGCACGTGAACACACACCTCACTAAACCCTGAAGAAATAATATGCTTATAAAGGTACTTAAGAATTTTGGACTTCTAGTTCTAAATTTATCAATGGCCCTACATAAAATATTTCTCTTTGGAGAAGTTACTTCATCTTAAACCTCAACCCAGTTAAAGATACAGAGTTCCCCATCAAAGTATTTGTGTAGAGCACTATTGCTTGCCCTGTAGAAATCATAATGGAAGAAACACCTTCAGAAAAAGTATACTACTAAAGGTCAAAAGGTAGACACATTGGTGCTACTAAAAGCAAATTACTCCTATTGGAAAGCCATGGGGCCAAAGGAAAAACACTCAGAAGACTAAATTATCCCCTAAATGTCAAGATTTTATTAGTTTGGGGTTGTTTCTTTAGCTTGAAAATAAGGATAAAGCTCTTCAGTGAGTTCATAAACACTAAGAGTACACTGGAGAGGGGTACCAGTTAAGGAATCAATGCACACTCAAAAAATTTCATGTAATGGAAAACGAGAGGCATACTTCAGAGATACTACAGGTTCAATTTTAGATACTGGGGGGGGGGGAAGCAAGTCCACACAAATTTTTTGTTTCACAGAACTGTTTACACTATACTGCATTAACTGTATTAAGTACTGTTTTGTTTTTTTGTTTTTTTTCTGAAATATTGTGAAAATACCTAAAGATGCAATGGAGTGAGCTGTTGGAAAAATGGCATCAAAAGATTTCACAAATCAGAATGGAACTATCACTGACCCTCCAGCAGGTTATCAGAGGCTGTTAATGGCAGGAATAAGACTGCCCATCAGAGCAGCTGGTATATTCAAATCACATGCCTCTAGGCCATCAGAGCTCCCTACAGTAAGGACCTCTACAATCAGCTGAAATGTAATTTTATAATTTATTTTCATTTTAACAGCACACATTACAAATACACCTGGCACTGTCCAACAATGAAATGAAGAACAACCAGATGCTTCCTGTTGATGGAGCAGTAGAGAACTACAGATTCAGATTAAAGTTCACAGAAACAACTGGTAGCTTCCTATCAAAACCATCAAAGTAAATATGGTTTCAAAGTATGCTTTCACACACCCAATGTAACTATCAGCAAACCAATAGCTAATATAACTAGAAACACAAAAGATCTCTTCAAAGAAAACCACAAAACATTATTACAAGAAACAAAAAGAGACCTGGAGAAGTGGAAGAATATCCCCTGCTCATGGATAGGAAGGCTCAATGTTGTGAAAATGGCAATACTACCAAAGGCAATATACACGTTCAATGCAATCCCAAATACAAATACCAATTCCATTCTTCAACGAGATGGAAAGGCAATCTCCAGCTTCATTTGGAATGGAAAGAAACCACGAATAAGCAAAGCACTCCTTAAAAATAGAAAAAAGGTAGGAGGCATCTCACTCCGATTTAAAATCCTACTACACTGCCATGGTAGTCAAGACAGCATGGTACTGGTACAATGACAGACACATAGAGCAATGGAATAGAATTGAGAACCCGGAAATCAGCCCATCTATTTATGGTCAACTGATTTTTTTACAAGGAAATTAAATCAGTTAGGTGGGGAAATGACAGCCTTTTTAACAAATGGTGTTGGCAAAATTGGAAAACTATCTGCAGAAGAATTAAACAAGATCCCCACCTCACTCTATATACAAAAAATCAACTCAAGGTGAATCATGGACCTAGTACTAAAATCAAGGATTATAAACTTCATTCAAGAAAAGCTTGGAAGAACT
>NW_006399914.1:5977970-5992574 GCF_000299155.1 Elephantulus edwardii
AGGGTGCAACAATGAATGAATGGAATTCCAAAATCTCTGTAGATGTTCACTGAAATGAAAAATAAATTAAAATATTTAAAAAAAAGAAATATAGATTAACTTAAAAACATCAGTCACTCTAAAGGTACATACACACATTATGAAAAGTATTGTTTCAGCAAAAGTCTCACCACTATATTTCCCTTTAACATGGAGCTTCTTTGGCATTTCAGTATATGGCCTTCAAACAATAACATCTTCAAAAGATTTCTTTACACACAACTTTCCACCTGCGGGATTTATGTTTTACTGTGTGTTAAAAGTAATTAATGGAATTAAAAAATAATCCCTTGAAATATATTCAAGTTTTCAAGAGTTTCTGGGCTATGATGACAACACAGATTATGATACTGTTTACGGATCTAAATCCAAAACCTTGGGAGGGAGAATACAAGAATGTCTTACACTGTATCTTAGTATAATTTTTATGGTGTGAGCAGGGCAGGAATGATAAAATATTTCAGCTTAAACAAAAATGATGAACCTAATATTGAGTTTTTCAGCAATTATACAGTATGATACAGCAATGTTAAAATACCGTATACTTAAGAATCTACCAATCTTCTATTAAATCAATAGAGATCTGCAGAAGTAAATTATGTTAATGAGAGCAACTCAAAAAAAGGATAAAAATGCACAATCCAAATAATGTAATCAATGTCCTTGAAACTGCTGAACTGATTGTTTAGCTGTAGATAGTCTCAACAAAATTAAAACGTTACCATTAAGTGAAGAGATTTGCAGAAGTGGAAAACAATGTCCCTTCATTAACATGTTATTTTATGTTAATGAGCAATAAATTAAAAATTTAAAAGATAATGTAAAAAAAAAACCCAAACAAAACACCCAAAGCTATCTTTAGTTTCCTTAAAATCCAAGTCAAGATGGATGGTGGCCTATCAGCGATAAATTCAAACCAACATGAGTGGGTCTTTTCATAAGGATAAAGCATCTGCAAAAAGATTTTCTGACCATTAACTTCTACGTAATAAATTATGATGCATCTTCAATTCCAACTTGGCAAGCTGATTTACAAGGATCTTTTACTGATTGTATCAAACTGTACAAAAACTATGTCTGAAAGTAACTTGCCTGAATCGACTCAGCAAAAGCAGCGTCCAGCGGCAGAACTTAAAATATTTGCCATTACCAAGCCCCTTTCACAAGTACTGCGGTCTCGGCCCCTCCTTTGAACAGATGTCTGCTTCGCTGAAGTCCAATCAGGTTTAAAGCATGAAGTTATGTGTACTGAAAATAAGTTTGAAGTGGAAAACACACGCAAAGCAGGCCTTTCTTTGGTTTCCGTTTTACAAGCTGCACCGCTGAGACCAGGCAGAATTTAACAAGGTTGGAGCGGTTCAATGAAACACAAAAAATACGTAACAACTGTGACCGGGCAGAAATGACCTAGCAAAACTGTCAACTTATTTCCCTAAGTCGTACGCCCGCGGGCCAGCAAAGACCCTAACACATAAGTCCGGAGCATCCAGAAAGGCTGGCTCTGTCCCCTGAAGGGATGCAAGCACCCGCGGCTGAGTTTGTTGCCGCGAGGCCGGGCAGGGCTCTCCAGTTAATCCTCTCCCAGCAGCCCGCTCTCGCGGCGGCCCGAGCGCCTCCCGGCCCCGCGGGCATCGCAGCACAACGCGCCACGGGCCCACGGCCCGTTCCCCGCGCCGGGAACCCGGCGGGGCCACCAGGCCGCTCAGACAAAGGGTCAGACGGCTCCGGAGAGAGACGAACGCCGAGCCTGGGCTGCGCCTGCCTGCTTTCCTCTTCCGCCCACCGCCCGCCTCTCGGCGTCCGCGGAACTCCCACCACCCCGGCACGATTCCGTCCCGGCCCCACCATAAGGGACTGATCCGGTGGAAAGCTACGGGAAGGCCGCGGCGCGTTAGGGCCGAGGAGGGGGCGGCGGCTGCCACCATGTCTGCCCGCCCCTCCCAGAAGCGGGGTGCCGAGCGGACAAAGCACGGCGGCAGCGCGGGCGGAGCGGGGGCCCAGGCCGACCCCGCCGACCCCCACGGAATAAGCGGGGCCAGGAGCCCCGGAAACCCGGCGCCTTAATGCAATAAACAGGAAATCGCGGGGATGATCTGGGTTCCGGGGGAAGTGGAATTATTTTTTACCAGCGAAGAGATCAACTTCCACATCCGGTGGTAACAGGGCCCTACACAGACCCGCACTGACCTGGAAAAGCTTCGGAAGGGGAGACCGGGGAGCAGCAGGAGGTGATGCAGGGACCCGAGGAGCCTCGTACCCGGCCGGGTTAACGCGGCCCCGCTACACACAAAGCGCTTCAGCTGCACAGGGCGCTATTTTCCGAAAATGCCGCGTCTGGTCGGCGCCCAAAATCCCCACCGAAAAGTCCCCCGTGCTGTGCGCGGAGGAACACATGGTGTTTCAGTGAGTCAAAGCTCCCAGCATCCCTCCCGGCCCTCTACGCCACAGCCCTTTCCGCCCCTCCCTTATCTGCAGCTCCTTCTTACACCCACTCTACGGCCCTTTTCTAGCGAGAGAAAGGAAAAGAGATGTGATTTTTCATTTTAACGGAGGAAAGGAAAATAAGTCATTTCTAGAGCTTCAGCTACACAAAGAAACGGCGGAATGATCTGCTCTCCACGACCGCAAGTCCCGGCTAGCCCGGCGCCTGCGCGGCAGCGGGTGTGGGAGCTGCGGCCGGCCATGTGCGCGGCGGAGTTGCCGGCTGCTCCGCGGCTTTTTCCCGCCTCTTTCTGCGTTGGGTTTGTGTTAGAAGTCTTAACCACGCCATTTCTCCGGCATAACCGTTGAAATATGGTAAATCCGGACTCCTTGGAGTTTAAGCTTAACAACTCTACCACCTAGCAGGCTTCCTGGGAGACGCAAGAGCATCCGAGAGGCTAGGCTTGAACTTTGGTGGCTCTAGGTTTTCAGCTAGGCGGACGGGGAATGGGAATCGCTGTTGAGGTCCAAGGTGAGGAACGAAGGCTGTTCCTTTTCCACTTCGCATAAATGGAGCAGTCTGTTATGTTGAGAATGTACCGATCACTCTATGTGTTTTTTAAAAAATTAAACCTTCCCTATGATGTGTCATACTTCGTAGACCCTAAAAACAGCTTTCTGAATCGCTAATACTATCACTTCAACAAGTAGGTAGAAATCTGGTTTTCTCATAGCTAGAGTGTCAAGCTGTTGTGTTTTATTATGAAATTAGCGAAATTTTATTTTAAATAGGGGTTTTTGTACTTTGGTGAAAAATATTCCAGCTTTTACATGTGTGATTTACCTAGGATCCCAGCACTGGTATGGTTTTAGTAGAGAACTTGGAATGACTTTCCAGCTCACCAACAAGGCAACTTCTGTCAAGATGTTAGGAATATCAGGGGTAATGCCAAAAATTTTAACAAGAGGAGCAGATAAGTTGTATAAATTGTATAGACCTGATTTTTGTATGAACTTAAATATCTTTTCTCCAAGTACCCAGTTGTAACATTGATATAGTGAAGATGTGTATAACTTATTAAAGCATTATACCTGAAATAGATGGAGAGTTTAAGTAACCTTTAAAAGAAACCCTAATGCCTGGGATTCTTGTTGGGGGGAAACAGTCCATCTTTCTCCTGAGAAACAGCTCGTGGATTTGAACCTCTACTCATCAGTTAGCAGGGCAGTGCTATCATACTGCATGACCACAACTCCTTATAAATCACTAAATGTTGTGTTTTCCTTGGGTTGTATTGTTTCAGTTGGTAAACGTTTGTCAGTTGTTTTTTTAAATATTACTATTTTTTTGTGTGTGTACCATCAAATTGTATCTTACTGGTACAGGAAATTGTCCCTCCTTCTCCAGCAGAGCATCTGGTAGATTAGAACTGCATACCTCTTTGATTGCAATACAGCTTCCTGCCATTAGGCCATTAGAGCTTGCCTCTTTGTCAGATTTTTAACATACTGTTCTTTTTTTTATTAAATTTTATTAATTTTAATGAACATTTACCGAGATTTTGGGTTTCCATTCATTCATTGTTGCACTATTTTGTCTATCCTCCCCCCAGTTCGTTCCTCTTTTTTTTTCCCCTTGAAAGTCTGTTTTAATTGCCACAGTGCTTATCAAAGCCAGCTCTGATTAATCTCCTTTGTCAGTGTGTCCTTTGCCATTCCCTATCACTCCTCCCTGAGAGAGACTTCACCCTGATTCATAAGAAAAAGGGGTCAGTGTATTCTCTTAGCTACTTCCTGCTGAAAAGGGACACTGTAGGTTTCAGGGTGAAGATCTTCTTTCACTAAAGGGCCCCTTTGGCAATAGGAAACACGTAGACTAGTGTGGAGATTGATTTTGGAATTTAGATGCACTCTTATCAATTGTACTTAGCCATACATGTTCGTTTCCTTTAAGATGTATCATGGAACTGTTACAGCCTGGAAGACACAAATTTAACTAACAAGTTAAAAGTACATGAGTCAAAAATTAAAAGCAATGGCAAGCTCTGGTGGCCTAGTGGCAAGAAGGTGTACTGCAATTGCAGAGGTGCACGGTTCAAATCCACCAGATGCTTTGCTGGAGAAGGAGGAACAATCTCCTCCTGTACCAGTCAGATCTGATTTGACGGTACACACACACAAAATAATAAAACTAAAAAAAAAAATAAGTGCTCGCTTCGGCAGCACATATACTAAAATTGGAACGATACAGAGAAGATCAGCAAGAAGTGTTCCATATTTAAAAAAAAAATTAAAAGCAATAATATTCCAAATAGAGGTTCTAACAGTGACACAAATCAAGTTACAGAGGGAAGGTAGTTCTTAAAAGGCTTATTGACTAGAACCTTGTCTATTAGAGTGTAAAGGTTAGGAACCACAAGATGTAGAGACTCAACTATGTCATTTATTCTTAAAAACATACTGTTCTTAACATTCTGTTTATTCATTTGTGGTAGATTTTCCGTAATAAGGCTATAGTTGTTTGCCCTTCTAATGTTACACTGTAGAAGTCAGCTGGCATCATCAGTAGTGGGAAGGAAGTTAAGTTGCTGAATACTCAAGAATGAGAAGGAACTCATTCACCTGGGTAAGTAGAGGCAGAGGGAGAAATGGAGTGCTACTAGAGAAGTAATTAACGTTAATAGGAGAATTTGAGAGGAACCTTCATAGACAAATCAGTAGGCTCATTTGAGTGAAGAAGAAAATTTCATTTCCTTTAAGTTGTTCCCATGAAAGGCCTCGAATGCAGTATTCTGGAATTTGCTTCTAAGAGCTAGTAGGAAGTTGAGAGAGATTGTTAGGTGTCTTCTAGTCAGCTCAGACTTTTGAGTAACCCTGTGGAAACCTTGGTCCAGTGCCATCCACACAATCACTGCTAAAGATCATATCAGGAACATGGGACCAGATACAGAATGCACAGTATTTGTATTTGGTGCAGAACGGTGTGAAACAGTATTCAGATGTTGAAGGATTCTTTTTTTTTTTTTTTTAATTTTTTTTTTATTATTTTTGTGTGAGTGTACCGTCAAATCAGATCTGACTGGTACAGGAGGAGATTGTCCCTCCTTCCTCAGCAGAGCATCTGGTGGATTCGAACCGTGCGCCTCTGGGATTGTAGTTGCAGTTCCTTGCCACTAGGCCACCAGAGCTCCCCATGATGTTGAAGGATTCTAATGCAAGATATTTTTTCTTTTTTATAGTGTGAAGCAGTATTCTAGAAAGGTGTTTTTCTAAGACTAGTGAAGAACTGAAGGAGTCCTGCATCTTTTTTTTTAATCTGCTTTTATTTAAAAAGCCAGTGTTTCTCTGCTTCATAGGTGTTCTGCATTTAAGATGTTGTGGAATCTTTGCTGTTCACCAGATACAACCTCTTAGTTCTTTACAATCGGGATGGGCGGGAAAGGCATGCAAAAATTAACATTGAAATTTTGAAACAGAGTGATTGACTTTTATTTTTGTTCATTGTTAGTGGGTTTTTTTTAAAGGAGGGAACCACCCATATAATTACTTGTGGACACCTTGCACTTGTGGTCACTACCTTTGGGGAGGGGTGGGATAGGAAAGAGAGTAACTAACAATAGTCCACATGTCCCTGGCATTCTCTTCAGAGTAAGAAATATTTTATGATTTTTAAAGTAAGTTTAGTGAACCTAAAGAAAAATAATCAGAGTGAGAGTAGGCTATAAATGGTGGTGAGTTAAAGAAAGAAAGAATTGTGGATGATAATTGTAAAAAACAGGTTTTGGATGCTAGAGGAGGGAAAGAAGGAAACTCAATTCTGTTTCTTTGTATGTTGAAATGTTCTACAATAAAGACTTTTTAAATAAATTATGATTGTGAAACTAATGGCTTTAATTACAATTTTATTGTCTCATAATTATTCAATACGATTGTCTTAAACAGTCCAGAATATGAGGTGCATTACAGAGTGGATTGGAGTGAGGGGAGGAAATTGTGCATCAGTGAATGAGTGTTAAAAGAAATACTGAGGGTGCGAGAGAGGGAAAATATGTAACAATGACTGAATAAAAATAGAACTTTTCTGTAAACTTTTCTTAAAATCACAGTTTTTAAAAAATTATTGTCCTCATGGGTAGCTATAACTAACCAAGCATGGAAATTAAAATATTGAATGGTAGCATACATAAACTTCAAATGTTAAGCACTATTTTGTTGTTACGTACCACAGAATTGAGTATGACTCATAGCGACCCGATGCAGATCTGAACCCTATTCTATCTTGGCCTATCCTCATCATCTCTGACACACTAGAGCAGATTGCTGGAGTCACTGTGTCAATCCATCTCATCAAAGACCTCTTTTGTTCACCTTTCTAAGCATGATACCCCTTTCCAAGGAATAGCCTCTCCTAGCAACTTGCCCAAAAGCTGGACAGTGTATAAGGATGACAAAAGAGTTATTGATGCCACTGAGTTGTAGTGTTGGGCAAGAGTAATGACTATCCAAGGACTGCCAGAAAAACAGGTCTTGGAGAAGGTGCAGCCAGGTTGCTCCTTGGGGTCAAGGATGACAAATCTTCATCTCACGTGCATTTATTTAGCTGCTACCAAATGCTTTCACAAGCTTTGGAGCCCTGGTGGCCTAGTGGAAATAAGTTGTACTGCCAGCCTAAAAGCATGAAGTTCAAGTCCACCACTATTCCTTAGGGTGAAAGACTCCTGTGTGATCTGTGGCCTCTTAAAACCTACTGGAGGGTCAGCTATCAGTTCCAACTTAACAGCACATAACAAATACTTTTACACAGATCATCTCGTTTTCTCTCTGCACAATGCCTTCAAGTCAGTTCCAACTGATTGACCCTCTGCCAGGTTTCTAAGACTGAAAATCAGAATGGGAGACCACTCATCTTCCAAAAAATAGTTGATGGATAAAAACAAACGTAATCTTTTAATTACCTGCACAACACATTACTGACACTGACACCAGATCTCCCTTTCTCTCTGCAAAGGAGATGTTACATTCACAAATGGGGAGTTAATAAAAAGTTTTAAAAATAGCAGAATAAGGATTTTTTTTTTTTACCCATTGAGTGTCCCTAAACAATTTCTGCTATTAATATGCTACTCCTGAGACGTGACTGGTTATCTTTCTCCCATGCTGTTTTTTGAGTAGAATAAAATTGACTTGTGAAGATTCCTGGGGTTTTTGTCTTCTTTAAAAACAACTAGATGTTTGCTTACATCTGGGACAGGCTCTCATCTCCCCACCCCACTGTTACCCTGGGGAATTGGGGGGTCACAGTTTTCCAGCACCTGAAATAAAATCTGCCTGTTAGCTGGGAAAAAAAAAAGCAACTAGAATGCAAAAACAGGAGCTATAGTTATACCTTAAGAAAACCATGGAATAGTGAACTGGAGAAATTCTACCCCTAACTAACTAGGAATGTTTTTAATAATTTGAAATTACAGATATTTGTCTCACATAATACATATTTTGGAGGAACATTCTTCTAAGTGGTAAGCACTCTGTCAATATGCTGTACTGAGGTAACCAGAGGTTGCTGTGATGCTAAACCTTGTTCCGTTGGGTTGCCAAATGCCATAACAATTACCTGTGGTGGGTGGACACTGTTTGGTGGTGGTCACAGTTTTAGGTTTGGAAGCAGGACTTCATAAACAACATGCCTCTTTAAACTGGACTTTGATAAATGATAATTACAGAAAGGCTTCAGGCCTTTGGTTCATAGGGTCACTATGAGCCATGCTCGACTTGATGGCAATCAACAATAACCATAAGAGCTCAATCTAGTGACTTGAGTCCTGAAAGCTTGCAAGGGGCCATATAAAGTGTAACTTGATTTTTTTGGAATGAAGAAAAGTTTGATAGAATTCAAAGGACTAGTGACTACATGAACCTAAGCCTTCATAAGACAAGACACTAGATGGTTGCTGACTGGAACAAAACTCAAGATCATAAAAATGGCCAGGCTTGTGGATTTAATAAGAACTAGCCTTACTCTTCCTTTGAGCCTGGAACTAAATACTGTGGCTTAACTTTCACTCAAACCATAGACCTGTGAGGTAACAATAACACCAGGGAGAAGAAAAAACAGGGAGGTATGCACTCCTTTTAACAATCAGTTGTGCAGGATCAAGAGCAAGATAAGTGCACCAGGAAGGGGTAGATAGGTTAAGGGAACTGAGACAAGGAGAAAGATGAAAGAGCATACAGTTAAAATGAATAGTGAATGACATAAGATGTCATGAAAATAAAGTTTAGTCTGTAAACAATCCACAATATAGATAAGAATCTATTCAAACAGGGGAGCTCTGGTGGCCTAGTGGCAAGAAGCTGCACTGCAATCCCGGAGGCGCACAGTTCGAATCCACCAGATGTTCTGCTGGGGAAAGAGGGGCCATCTCCTCCTGTACCGGTCAGATCTAATTTGATGGTACACACAAAAAAAAATCTATTCAAACATACCACCTACCTTTTCCCTTCACATCTCTCCAGTGCCCCCAACTTCATTTACATCCCTTAGATTCTAAGCTATGCCGGTGCAACTCAGGATAAAGTACAAAGTAGAAACAAAGCCCAAACCAACACTAAACATTCAGTCTTAGGTATATAGTGGTGTGTTGTTTTTTCTTTTCTGCTTTCTCTCCCCCAGTGACATGCAAATTGGCAACCTAATTCTTAATGCACCATCATGTTGGTTCTCTTAGTATGACCCAGTGAAACCCTGCCTGATCCTGTGTACCACCGTCACAATCTGTTTAGCTTAAACCTTTTGTTCTAGTCACCATGTCAGTCATGGTTAAGAATCTTCCCTTCATTTACCCATGACTTTTCCCCAAGAACTTGCCCCTCCTAACATCTTGTCCAACGTGAGATGAAGTCTCACTCTCCTTGCTTCTCTGAAGCACTATGACTTTTCCAAGCCAGATTTGTTTGTTTTTTGGATAGTCAATGATATATTTATTATTCTTTGCCATTACACTACAACCACATCAATTACTATTCTGTTTTTCTTATTCAATGTTTAATTTTCCCATGAATATAAAGTAATTGGAAGTACCTTAGCTTGAGTCAGGCACACCCTAGTCTTTAACTGATTAAACACTTTAAAGAAGTCCTTTGCAGATTTGCCCAATGCTGTATGTTCTTTAGTTTCTTAACTACAGAGTCAGAGTGCTCATTGGAAGCAAATATGGTAAAGCTTTGCCTTTTATACTTTGGACATGTGTCAAAGATGGTGAGGATGGCACAGGATAGGACAGCATTCATGTCAGTTGTTTATAGGGTCGCTATGAGTTGTACTCGACCCAACAGCACCTAATAACAACTTCAATAAGAATGACATCTCAGTATTAAGAAGTCAAAAATCTTCACCACGCGGCCCTCTGCCCAGGGCGGGCTGCCCTCAGCCCCCTGCCCGGGGCGAGCCATTGTGGCCTTCTGCCTGGGGCGGGCTGCGCTTGGCCCCCAGCTCGGGGCGAGCCGTCATGGCCTTCTGCCCGGGGCGGGCTGTGCTTGGCCCCCGGCTCGGGGCGAACCGTCGCGGGCCTCAGGAGCAAGAAGGCAAGCAGCTGTAACCCAAGACCACCAGTAAGGTGATAAAGCGTCCTCCCTTCCCCCCTTTATATCTACGCCCCTGTTCAGCATGAAGAAGCCAGAGAGTCGGCATCCAATTCCCAAATCAATAAGACAGTTGGTTTAATTACTATTGGAAATTGCTTGTCATTCCTCTGTAGCATCTGGTCCCCACTGGACCCTCATCATTTCCTTCACCTGCTCCCCCCACCGACCAAACTGTGCAGCTCTTCAATGGCATCCTGGCCCATCCTCACCCTTCTGCCCGCAACCCTCACCTCCTTGTACCCCCAATGTGTTTTTCCCAATAAAAAAAATTATTTAAAAAAAAAATCTTCACCAGTGAACAAATAGGTCACATTCTGATAGATGGAGAAAACATTAAATCTGTCAACAACTTAATTATACTTGGATCCATAATCAATACCCATGATGACAGCAGTCAAGAAAATCAAGGATGCATTGCTTTGGAAAATCTGCCAAAGACCTATCCAAAAAGCTAAGGATGCCAGTCTAAAGACTAAAGTCAGTTTTTCAAGATCTAATCTAAGCTATGGTTTTTTAAATTACATCCTATGCATCTGAAGGTTTAAAAATGAATAAGGATGATGATGAAGAAGAAGAATCTATATATTTGCATTATAGTGTTGAAGAACAAAACTGAATATTCCAAGGACTGCCAAAAGAGAAAACAAATCTCTTGTAGGAAGTGCAACCAGGGGGATCCTTAGAGGCAAGGTTGGTGAAATGAAACTTCATCTCATACTTGGACATGTTGTCATGTTCCAAGGAACAGTCTTTGGGGGTGGGGGAGCATCATGTTGGCAAAAGTAGAGGGTCAGATAAAGAGACCCTAAACAAGTTGAATTGACATAGTGGTTCTAACAGTGGTCTCTAGCATATCAGAGATAATGAGAATGACACAGGATAGGATAAGGTCCAGATCTATTGTTCATAGTTATGAGTTGAAGTTGACTCAAGAGAGAACCATGGGTGTTGATTTTGAATATAAGTAAAATTAAATTCTTGATGACTTCAATCTTCTCTCTATTAATAATATTATTTCTTGGTCCAATTTGTAAGGGTTTCTGTTTTCCTTATGTTACATATAATCCATACTGAGGGCTGTAGTCTCTGATCTTCAGTAAGTGTTCAAGTCCACTCTACTTTCAGAAAGGAAGGTTGTGTTATCCTCATAATACAGACTGAGTCTTCCTCCAATCTTTATGCCACAATCTTCATATAGTCCAGCTTCTCAAATTATCTATTCAGCCTAGAGACTGAATAGATATGGAGAAAGGACACAATCCTGAAGCACACTTTTTCAGATTTAAAACCATTCAGTGTTCCCTTGCTGTATTCAGACAAGTTTCTTGGTCATAGGTTTCACAAGATCATAAGTTCTGGGTTTCTCAATGTTTTTAATGTTAGTTATAGTTTCTTATGATCCATCCACATAGTCAAATACCATTGCATAGTCATTAAAACGCAAATAAACATTTTTCTGATATTCTCTGCTTTCGGGGAAGATTCATCTGCCATCAGCAGCAATCTCCTTCATGTCACGGCTTCTACTAAATCCAGCTTGCGTTTTTGGCTTTATTGTTGTTATGTGCCATCTATTCGCCCATCACTGACAGTTACCCTCTGTACTGTGGCTCTGAAGGCTGCCCTATCCTGAGCCAGTCTCACTGACTCCAACACACTTAATCTCATTGCCTCAGTTACCATGTCAACCCATCTCATCCATGTCTTCCTCCCCTGCGCTGTCTCTCCATCCTTCCAAGCATGATGTACTTCTCCAAGGACAGGTGCCTCCTGGCCACGAGCCCAAAGTGTGTGAGATAGAGCTTCAAAATCCTAGCCTCCACAGAGAAACTTGGTTTCATCCTCTCCAAAACTGACTGACTTGTTCTCCTTGCAGTCGATGGTATTTTAATACTATTCTCCAGCACCACAACTCAAAGGCATCAATTCTGTTATTCTTAGTCATTGACCAGCTCTCTGATGCATATAATTGTGAAGACCATGGTTTGGATCAGGTGCGCTTTGGTCTCCAGACTGACATCATTGCTCTTCATCACTTTGGAGTGGTCCCTGACAGCAGACTTACCCAGTGCAATACATGTTTTGATTTCCTGACTGCTGGTGCCAAGAGTGTTGATTGTGGAGCCGAGCAAGTGGAAATTGTTAACAACTTGAATCTCTGTCCATTATGGTGCTGCAGTTCCCTGTTAATGTACTGTTCCAGCCATATTTTAATAATCTTCAACAAAATTTTACGTGGTATGATAGTAATTATACCATTTTATACATATTCTGTTAGATCACATGGTGGAGCAGAGAGGCAGAGGGGAGGGGGAATGAAAACATCTATGGATCTCTTCCAGTTGCTTGGCCAGGTAGCTGCCTTCAAATTTCTAGGCAGAGGTTAGTAAGCACATCCAGAGTTCCTTCTGTTTTTTTAAATATGTCAAGGAGTGTTCCATTCATTCCTCAGTTCTTATTGTTTTTCCAATGCCTTCAGTGTAGCTTAAATACATTCCTTCATTACCGTTATTTCTTGATATGCTACTTCCTGAAATGGTTTGATTTTGACTAGTTCTTTTTTGGTATAGTGACTCTGGCTATTCCTTCCTTCTTCTTTTGATACTTTCTGCATCATTCAAGATTAAATAGAGACTTAAATTTGTTCTTTAGTTCTTTAAACTAGAGAAATGCTGAGCATATTTTTCTTTTTTTGGTTTTCTAACCCCAACTCCTTGCACATTTAATCAAAATTATATGCTTTGCCTTCTCAAACTGCCCTTTGAAATCTGTCCAGCTCTCTTCAGCATATGTTCCCTTTGTTTTGGCCCTCTATGTTCTAGTGCAAGTTTCAGAGTCTCTTCTGACATCAATTTTCATCTCTTCTGACTTTTGTGTCTTGGTGATGCCCTTTTGCTTACTTCATGGGTGATGTCCTTAATGTCATCCCACAACTCATCTAGTCATTAGTGTTCAATACATCAAATGCATTCTTGAAATGGTTTTTTAAAAAATTTATTTGTTTTCTTGTTGTGTGCCATCAAATTGGATCTGACTGGCACAGGAGATTTTCCCCTCCTTCTCCAGCAGAGCATCTGGTGGATTCGAACTGTGCACCTTCAGTATTACAGCACAGCTTCTTGTCACTCAGCCTCCAGGGCTCCTGAAATGGTTTATTAATTAGTTAAGATAGACTCAAAGTTGTATTTTGATTGTCTTGTTTTCATTTTCTTTACTTTCAATTAGTTGTAATTAATGTTATAAACCAAAGAGTGTATAAGTGATTAAATGAAAACCATTATGATTTGTAATCTTTCAGTAAAAAAATTAGGGGGAAAATGACAAGCATATAAGTTTCTTTTTTTGTTGTTTGTTTGTTTTTTTGCATATAAGTTTCTTAATTGCAACATTATAATAGCAAAAACTTGTCAACCGTTTAAGTATACATCTACAAAGAAGAATAGGAAAAAAAGAATGAGACATCTATAGTTACTGAAAGAGTGCCTTTTCTTAGGACCCAAATCAGTGCCTTTGAATTGGGGTTGGAGAAGAGTACTGAATATCCCATGGACTGTCGTAAGTACAAATAGTTATGTCTTGGAGAAAGTGCAGTGAGAGTGGTCCTTAGAGGCAAAGATGGTGAAGCTTCATCTCACATACTTTGGGCATGTTGTTAGGAAGGGTTACTCCTTGAGAGTTCTGGTGGCCTAATGCCAAGAAGGTGCACTGCAATCCCAAATGCACCTGATTTGAGTCCACTAGCTGCTCTGTGAGAGGATGGGCAGTCTCCTCCCGTGCACTTAACTGCCTCTGAAAACCCGCCAAAGGGTCAGCTATGGATCAGCTGCAACTTTATGGTACACGACAATAACTGCTTGGAAAAGTGGAGGGTCAGTGAAGGAGAGCAAGACTCAATGAGATGGACTGACACAGTGACTGCAACAATCAAGTATGTCAGAGATGATGAAGATGGCACAGGATAGGACAGGGTTCAGATGTTCAATTCATAGGGTCACTATGAGTCTTACTCAACTCAATGACATAATAGCAGCAAAAATGTATTTCCTGAAGGAGTTGAAAAGTTGGTAGTTCAAATCCACCAGGGAGTCCACGAAAGAGAGATGACAGTCTCCTCCTGTAAATTTTACATGCAGTCTTGGAAACAGGTTAGAGTGTCGCTGTGAGTCAGAACCAAATCTATAGAGTGAGTTATTTTAAAAAACATATTTCCTGAAGAGTAGATTTTGCTTGATTTCCAGACTACTTTAATATTTCTGAACTCCAGCAACAAATTCTGTAGCTGCTATTTCTTTTTCCCGTAACCATAGCTACCATGTTTCTTCTATCCCTTCTGGAAATTATCCATAATCCTACCCCTGTTGGGAGACAGATGTTTCCTTAATGTTCACTAGAATAATTGTCCAAGTGGATTTTTGTTCCTCAAAGATTTTCTTGTTACAAACTTTTTTTTCTATAATTATATTTTATTAATTTTCATAAACATTTACAGAGATTTTGGGTTTC
>NW_006399914.1:5994684-6009606 GCF_000299155.1 Elephantulus edwardii
AAGTATTTAATCTTGTGATTAGCTATTGTGAAAGGTATTGTTTCTCTTAGTTCTGGCTCTGTATTCTTTTTGTCACGGTAGAGAAAGCCAACTGATTTTGATACACCCCTCAAAGACTTTCTCACTATAAACTTTTATTACATAGTGGCATGTTGTACTCTCCTTCCCTTTAGGATTTTCTGCAGTCTTTTCTCTAGAAACTTTCTGAGTACATGGTAAGGGGGGGAAAGAGCTTGTGCTTGAAAGTCACGCGCACCTGCTTTCAAGTCTTGGTCCTGTCACTCACAAGCTACATGATACTGAGTAAGTCACGTAAGCACTCTGAGCCTTGTTTTCCTTATTTGGAAATGTAGAACAATGATGCTTTTAAGTTACTGGGATTTAGAGATGATACACATGAAAATTCCTGATATATAGCAGCTTATTTAAATACATTCCCCTTTCCTTCCCTCAGTATAGTTTATTAATGAATGAACAAACAAATGAACACAAACAGCAAACACTTTACTTACAGAAACCTGTAGTACAAGTTTCTGTAGACTGAAACAAACCAGATCTCTTAAACTTGCCTTGACATGTCCCTAGCACTTTTGCTTTAGAACATGTGATTTTTGAGATGTGTCATGTGTCTTGATCGTTAAGGTATGTAAAGGTTTCTCTTCCTAGACTTCAATAGGACTTCAGAGATGACAAAACAGAGTCTGTGGCCTTAGGTGGTAACCATCTCAGATATTTACATAAATAGCAATTACATATGATTGAAAGTGATAGGATTTGTAAAAAAGTGCTATGACTTAAGAGATGTATAGGAAAAAAAAATCCTCTGTCAGTTTTATATGAAAAAAATTACAGCTGGGAATGAGTAAAGAAAATGCGCAACAATGAATGAATAAAAAAATTAATTTTTAAATAGTAATAAGAGAGATCGTTATGTGTACCAAAAAAAAAGTTTTTGTTGTGGTAGGGCAAGATGTTGAGTGTTCGGTGTACCCTGGGAACAGATACCAGGAGAGATTGATTCAGTGTAGAAAAGAAACAGTATAATAAAAACAATTCATTTCTGTGGTGTTGGAACCAATTTATAGCTGACCCTCCAGCAAGTTTTCAGAGACTGTAAGTTGCAGAGGAGGAGATTGCCCCTCTTTCTCCAGCAGAGCTGCTAGTGGATTAAAAAATGTTTGCCTTTCGGTTGGCAGTGGGTCATGTAGGATAAGTTTACTAGATAGAGAAGATGGGAAAGAATATTTGTGAAAGAATTTACCTTTTTAAAAAAAAATCAAGGAAGAATTTAGACTTTCAAAAGTGAAGAGAAAGGGTGGTTGGCTTAGTGACAAGAAGCTGCGCTTCAATCCTGAAGGCTGGACTCCACTAGATGCTCTCTTGGAGAAGGGGGTGCAATCTCTTCCTGTGCTAGTTGGACCTGATTTGACAGTACACGACAAGAAAAAAACAAACAAAAAAGTGAAGATAATTTAAAAAGCAGGAAATGCATGAACAATTTATTTGAATGATGGCTAAAAAGAATGAAGTGAAATCATTTTCACAGTAGCATGGCTGAGTGAAAAAAATAAGTTGGATCCAGTTTTGTTGGGTCTTTTATGGAAGAACTATTAAGATAGTCAAACCAGGACATGAGAAGATTAGAACTTTTTTGTGAAGAACAGTAATCTTTTAGTTTAATGACACACTGGGAGGAAGAAATACAATCCAGAGACCATTAAAACAACTAGATAAGGAGAATGGGGTTAAGTAGAAAGTGGCTAGAGCAATGGAAAGAAGCTGTAGTGTGGAAGAAGCTTTGTAAGTGTGAGTATACTTTTCTTGACAATCTGAGTTGTTGAGAGGATAGTGTTCCATTAGCAGACAAATAGAAAAGGTATGGAGGAAGAGAAAAGATTTCAGTTTGGATGCATAGATTTCTGAAAGTCTTTCAGAGAATAGTTTCTGCAAATAGTAAAACAATAGACAAGACATGACAAGTGATTCAGAAGAAATAGGAAGCTGGAAAGTAGAAGTGTCAAATGTGGTTACAGTTTCTCTGTGTGTGTGTGTGTGTGTGTGTGTGTGTCCACGCACGCACACACGCGCGCTCTTGCCATCAAATCAGATCTGACTGGTACATGAGGAGATTGTCCCTCCTTCTCCAGCAGAGCATCTGGTGGATTTGAACCTCTCTCCTCTGGGATTGCAGTGCAGCTTCTTGCCACTAGGCCACCAGAGCTCGCTATACTTTTTTTATATGTCATCATTAAATCCATACAACAGAAGAAAACGCTACCCAGTTCTGATTCATTCTTAAAATCAGTGATATATTTTAATCCATGGTCTTCCTCATTTATTAAGCTTGGCAATAAAAGAAAAAGTCTGTACAAGTCCAGAGGGTTGAGAATTTCCATTAAAGAATGGATTAAGGAGATAAGTTTTTGCTTATAAATTGGAGGGAGAAAGGAAGAGTACAGGAAAAGTAAAGGGGGAAAATGTGTTGTTGTTAGGTGCTTTTGAATTGACTCAGACTCACAGTGATCCTATGAACTTTGACCTATTCTGTAATGGTCACAGTCTTCACCATGCTCAAGCCCATTGTTGTAATCACTATTATCAGTCTGTCACATGGAAGGTCTTTTCTTTCACTGACTGGATGTCAGAAATATTGGTGGAGAGTTAACCTTAGAAAGAGAATAATTAACTTCTGTGACAAGAATGTCCAGGGATTAAGAGATTCTGCTTCAGAGGATCTCACTTCTCCCCTCCGCCCACGGGGAAAATCTCACCTAACATGATTTTTTCCCCCCAGTCCCTCGTCAGTTGAACCAATTTCTGGCAGGCTTGCAACATGTCCTACTTAGTAAGACACTTTGCTGGAGTAGAGTGGGAGTTGTGTAACTTCTTTCTCTGGTATTCCTGCTTCAGAGAGTTGCTCTTCAACTATTTCCTATTTGATATCAAAACACTCAGTGACTGAGTCATCAAAAATAGTCTCTCAATTTGGCTAAGAGTTGATTTTCACAACTTTCCCTACTCAGACACTTTTAATTCAAGCAAAAAGAATGATGGATGGGTCAGGGAATAGGAGAGCAGACTCATGACTCTATAATAGGCAAACATTTCTAAAATAGGATACAAAAAAGCATTAATGGGGGAGGTCTGGTGGCCTAGTGGCAAGAAGTTGCACTGAAATCCCAGAGGTGAGCAGTTCGAATCAAACAGATGCTCTGCTGGAGGAGAGACAATCTCGTCCTGTACCAGTCAGATCCAATTTGACAGTACACACAAAAAATTTAAAAATATAATCTTTTAAAAAGCATTAACAGGATCCTCAAGGATCAGAGCAGAAAGCCAATAGTCAAATTATATACTCATATGGTACTTGCTTACCCAGCTTTGTATATTTTGTCTCCCTTATACTTAGAGCTGTGGTGGCCTAGTGGTAAGAAGCTGCAGTGCAATACCAAAGGCACTCAGTTCTAATCCACTAACTATTTGCTCCACAGAAGAGGGATGAGCAGTTTCCTCCAGTGTGATTTAAGGCCTTTAAAAACCTGCTAGAGGGTCAGCTATGGGTCAGTTTCAACTCACACAACAACAGACTTAAAGTAACTTGAATATTTCACCAGTTCCCTTTATTGTCCACTTCTGATTCCTGAAGGAGTACAAACAATAGCATTCTTCTCAATAGAACTTTCAGGCAGGCATATATGTAAATGAGTGAGGATAACAGGACAAAGAGCTGCGGAGTAGTGGGTCTGTTGCTATGACTTTCTATTGCTTAAAATGGTTTTTCTAAGGGAGCTCTGGTGGCTTAGTGGTGAGAAGCTGCACTGCAACCCCAGAGGTATGCGGTTCAAATCCACCAGATGCTTTGCTGGAGAAGGAGGGACAATCTCCTCTCGTACCAGTCAGATCCAATTTGACGGTACGCGTACCAAAAATAATAATAAATAATTAAAAAAATTTAAAAATGGCTTTTCTAGAATATTATCTAGCTGCCTCAACTCTATCTGGTCCACAAGCAGTTAATTTTATTCTGCTGCCTCAACTCTACGTAATGTGGTCCCCTGTATTATCAATAACTACATAAATCCCACAACAGCAGTTATTGAAAAGCAACACAACCTCAGCAGAGAAGGGCAGACCAACACGGTAGCAGCAGCATGACTTATAGATTTAGCCCAAGCTTAATGGAGTATGAGAAACTTCCTGGACTAAAGGATTAAATGCTGTGGACTGAGGGATCATATAGTGTGGACTGAGGTAGGAACAAGATGTGATATACTGTTGATAAAGATGTTTCCTGAGTCTGAGAAGTAGTTGCCTGGGCTGAGAAGCACAATGATACTGATCTGATTTGGGACTTCTGATAGTTTATTTGTATATGCCTGACTTAGGACTGCTGTTCCATGGAACCAGAGCCAGAGGCATTCAGCCAAGCTTGCTGGGTTAAGGGATTGTGTGGTTATCGTGCATTGCTGCCAAACTATATAGTCTGCTAGCTTTGTCTGGACTGAGGGATTGTATGGTTACTGGTTGTATACTGTTGCTTCTTGCTCTTCTGAATTAAACACTGTTGACTTCCTTAATAAACCCCACAATGGTGAGTCCGATTCTGCAAAGTCTGTAACTGCAACAAATTTTGGACCCAGTTGGTGAAAGTGGGTGCAGGAGTGTGGAAGACCGTGTCTGACCTTGTAGCTATTAGTTTGGTACTGTGGATGTTGTTGATGGGGACCATTCCCAGTTTTAGAGCTGTTAGAAGTCAAAGTTGGCCTTCCCCACGCTGTCCTTGCTCCTATTCCAGAGCTGAATAAGAGAAACAAATATGAAATTATCCTTTTTACTTCAATAGTTGAATATTAGCAATTGATTCATCCCAATATATGTCTCTTCTCTCAGAACATTCAGTGTCAATAAAATAAAAAAATATTTACACCTCTTTTTTGCACCATTGTGTATCACTTTTTAACTATTAATAAGTGCTCTTATATTTTTGTAATGTTTGTGTTATTGTTGTTAAGTGCCATTGAGTCAACTACACTTCCAGTGACCCTTTGAATAAAAGATCTGAACCCTGCCCTAGCCTGTGGCATCCTCATCATCTCTAATATACTTGAGCCCACTGATGGAATCATAGTGTCAATCCATCTTGTTGAAAGTCTTCCTGTCATGTGCTGACCCTCTGCCTTTCCAAGCATTTTCCAAGGCCTTGCCCCTCCTGATAACCTGCCCAAAGTGTGTTAGAAATTTCACCATCTTTGCCTCTAAGGATGTGTGGGTAGTACCACACACATATTGGATAACTTCAAATTTTCATTCAAAATGATTTCTCAAATCATAAAAGATACCAAATAGACAAATCCTAAATGACAAATAATACTTGTGAAAAATTCAGGAAGAAAAATTACTAAAATTCATATAAAACAACATTTTAAACTTTAATAGTACTCAAATCCAAATTAAGTACCATTTAAAAATTCAACTAAATGGTATCTGTGAGGATGACACCTAAGGTGAAAAAGGAAGCCCCTGCCGTTCTCGTGTGAGGAGATTGCTCAACTTTCTCATAGCTGCTGGTGGCTTAACCATCACAAAGGTACCACTTTTGGTTAATTGTAAATCCCTGCCCACTAGGATAACAAAGGTTGGGGGGGAGAGTTAAGTCAGACTGGCAGTGTGAATTTTTTTTCTCCCTATTTGTTTAATGTTAAAAAACCTTTTCTTTTCTTTTCTTTTTTTTTAAATGCAAAAGCTACAGCTGCATGGTAGGGTATGAACTAGTTCAACACCACTCATAGACAGTTTGTAACAAGTACCCAAAAGTGATGTTTGGTTATCTTCTGAATAACCAAAATTTATTCTAAGGAGTCCACCATGAGTGTGCACTGTTTATGTTAAAAGTGCATGAGAGTATAGATTACAGTACTTTTCATAAGATTAAGTCAGAAATAATATAAATGTCCAATATGGTGCTGTTGTTGTCAGGTGCCATTGAGTCAACTACAACTCATAGCACCCTTATGAGCAACAGATCTGAACCTTGTCCTATCCTGCACCCTTCTTGATCTCTGATATGCCTGGGCCCATTGTTGTAGTCATTGTGCAAACTAGAAATTAAATCCCTTTCTTCTGCCATCTTTATTCATTGTCTAACTTTCAGAAGTATAGAAAGTAATCAAAAAGACATTCTTGCTCTTTAGCACTTTAAAGAGGTCCTTTAGGAGCTCTGGTGGCCTAGTGGCAAGAAGCTGCACTGCAATCTCAGAGATACGCAGTTCGAATCCACCAGATGCTCTGCTGGAGAAGGAAAGGCAATCTCTCTTCCTGTACCAGTCAGATCCAATTTTATAGTACACACACAATAAAGTAAAGTAAAAGTAAACTAAAGTAAAGGTAAAGTAAAAGTGAAGTAAAGTAAATAAATAAAGAGGTCCTTTATAGCAGATTTCCCCAGTACAACATATCTTTTGATTTCTTGGCTACTAATACCCTGGGAGTTGGTTATGGATCCAAATAAAAATTTAATCTTCTCTTCATCTATCATGATGTTGCCTATTGGTTCCATGATGAGGATTTTTGTTTTCTTGATGTTCAAGTGTAACTCATATTGAAAACTGTAGTCTTTGACCTTCTGCAGCAAGTCTTCCAAGTCCTCTTCACTTTCTGCAGTCAAGTTTGTGTCATCTGCATAAGGCAGGTTGTTGATGAGTCTTCCTCTAATCCTGATACCACATTTTTCTTCAAAGTCCAGCTTCTCAAATGATTTTCTCAGTGTAAAGATCAAATAGTTATGGAGAAAGGATAGGACTCTGACATACATGCACCTTTCCTGATTTTGAACTATGCAGTATTCCCTTGTTCTGTTTGGGCAACAAATTCTTCATCTTGGTATAGTTTTTACATGAGCACAAATAAGTGTTCCAGGATTCCCATTCTTCTCAATGATATCTCAATGTTGCTGTTAGGTGCTATCAAGTCAGCTAGGACTCAATGACCCTATAAACAACAGATCTGAACCTTGCTCTCTCCTGCACCATCCTCACAATCTCTGGTAAGCTTGAATCCATTGTTACAATCACTGTGCAAACTGGAAACTAAATCCCTTCCTACTAAGTCAATTCTTATTTACATTTACTCCAGTGTATGTTAGAGTAGGACTGCTCCATAGAGGTTTTTTTCTTTTGTTCTGATGGCCACAATATAATTTGATTGTTATCAGTAGAAATCCATGTCTTTCATACCCGAAATCTGAAAGAGAGAATGCTTGTGGGTTCCTGAAAGATTATGTTTATAGCTACACAGCAAGCACAATACTAATTTAACTGGAATGTTGGAACAAGGTTAATAGAGAACTTTCAGATTCCAGAGAGCATTCTCTTCATCTCAAGTATCCACTTAAAATCTGAGTCTGTGGAACTTTCAGTTTGTAAAAGATTAGTTGCTTTTAGTTAACAGTTCTGACTTGCAGCAGAAAACTGTTCTAAAACTAGATACAGAAAAAGCTCTGCTTTCCCTCTTTTCCTCTTCCTTCAGGAAAAGAAATATTTCTTAAATTTATGAGATCTTTGTTTGACAGTTACCAAAGGCTAACTATGCACTTTCTCAAACACTTACATGAAATTCTCTCTATAACTACTGTTGAGACTGAAACAACTCACAGTGTGTTTTCAAGGCTGTAAATCCCCTGGGAGGAGATTGTCCATCTTTTTTCCTGTGGAGCTATTAGTGGATTTGAATGGTCAAAGCAGCATGACCTTTAGGTTAACAATGAAACTCCTTACCAACTAGGCCACTGGAAGAAGACCCTCAGTGATAACGGATTTATTCACACTGACTGTAACATGGGCTTGAGCATGACTGAGACACTAACAATGTGACAAGAGAAGAAGATATTCAACCAGGTGGATTGATATAGTCACTGCAGCAATGGGTGCAAGTGTGTCAGAGATTGTAAGGATATCACAGGATAGGACAGGGTTTTAAATCTGTTGTTCATAGGGTCAGTATGGATCATATTCAACTCAACAACACCTAACAATAACTACAACAATTCAATTGTTCTAGGCATCTAACAAACAGGTCCATCCTGGAGAGAGTGAAACCAGGCTGCTCCTTGGAGGCAAAAGTTTTGAAGGTCGGTCTGACATAATTTAGACATGTTGCCAGGAGGGACCAGTCCTTGGAGAAGGACACTATGCTTGGAAGGGTGGAGAGACACCATAAGAGAGAAAGACCCTGAATGAGATGGATTGACTCAGTGATTGGCGTAATGGAGGTAGATGTGTCAGAGACAATGAAATTGGCTCAAGATAGAGCAAGATTCGGAGCTGTTGTTCATGCCGTTACTATGAGGCACAAGAAACTCAATAGCACATGACAATAGCACCACCATCTAACTCCATTTGAAAGGAGTTTGGTGGTACAGTCAAAGAATAAAGCTGCAAACTTAAAAAGATCAGCAGTTTCGGCCCACCAGACTTTTTTTTAATTTTTTTATTGTATTATTTTTATGTGTACCGTCAAATCAGATCTGACTGGTACAGAAGGAGATTGCTACCTCTTTTCCAACAGAACATCTGGTGGATTTGGAACGCGTACCTCTGGGATTGCAGTGCAGCATCTTGTAGCCCACCAGACTTCTGTGGGAGAAAGATGAGATAGCCTATTTTCTGTAGCCTTAAAACCTTATAGACAGTTCTACTCTGTCCTACCCACTTCTCACCAAAATTTCCAGCAGTCAGGAAATCAGGAAACATAGTGCACTGGTAAAGTCTAGAGTTGGGGACCTCTCCAAATTACTGAGGAATAATAGTGGCAGTTCGAGGACTATGGTGCATCTGATTCAAGCCATTGTCTTTCCAATCACCTGCTATGTATCTGAGAGCTGGACAATGAATAAGGATGACAGAAAGAAGAATCGATGCTTCTGAGCTATGGTGTTGGTGGAGTACAGAATATCCATAGGTTGCCAAAAGAACAAACAAATATGTCTTGGAGAAAGTGCAGCCAGAATAATTTTTCGAGGCAATGATGATAAAGCTTCATCTCACATACTTCAGGCATGTTGTTAAGAGAGGCAACTCCATGGAGAGGAATATGCTTGAAAAGGTGGAGGATGGCGAGAGAGAGGAAGACCTTCAACCAGATGGATTGACACAGTGAATGTTGCAATGGCCTTGAGCGTGTGAGGATGGCAGAGGATTGGACATATCTTTTGTTCATAAGGTCGCTGTGGGTTGTATATGACTCAATGACACCTAACAAGCACAATCTACTTCTGCTTTGCAGTTGATTCCAACCTTTGGAAATCTCAAAGGATTCTCCACATTTGTGCTTTCCTTCCTTGAAACTATTCACTTTCAATCAGCAGGAGTTATCTTTATAAAAGCAAATTGTATCATGTGACCACCTTTTTAAAAGCCCTTTAAAGGCTTTTGATTGTTTTTTAGGATAAAGATCACATCATATATATGTACCAGCCATCAGGAAATAAGGAGACGCACTGCACTGGAAAAATCTGCAGTTAGGGACCTCTCGAAATGACCGAATAGTAATCATGTCAGTTTGAGGACTAAGGTGCTTCTGATTCAAGCTCTAGTCTTTCCAATCACTTGCAATGCATCTAAGAGCTAGAAAATGAATAAGGATGATAGAAAAATAATTGACACCTTTAAGCTGTGGTGTTGGAGAAGAGCACTGATAACCAAAAGAACAACCGGATATGTCTTGGAGATAGTGCAACCAGAGTGCTCTTTGGAGGCAAGAAAGATGAGGCTTCACCTCACAAATGTTGGACATGTTTCTAGGAGGTGCTATTCCTTGGAGGAGGACTGATGCTGGGAAGGGTGAAGGGCCAGCAAAGGAGCGGAAGAACCTCAACCAGGTGTATTGACGCAGAGACTGCTGCAGTGGGCTTTTGTGTGTCAGAAGTGTAAGGAGGGCACAGAATAGAACAGGGTTCAGATCTTTTGTTCATAGGGTTGCTTTGTGTCATACTTGACTCAATGGCACATAACAACAACAACAACAACAACAACAATGTATCTACAAGACCAGGAGTGATCTGGTCCCTGCCTATTTGTCTTAGAGAGACCATGAGTGGAAACCTTTAATAACCAAAAATGTATTATTTTAAAGTTTATGAGACTAGAGTTCAAGTTCAGAAACCTAGATCTAAAGGAAGCCCCTTTCTCTTTGTTAGTTGTGGAGGAAAATCCTTGTATTTCAGCATTTATAGGTCCAGCATTCCCTAGAGACCTCCATGTGTTCTGTTCTTCCTCTGTGTCAAGCAGTTTCATCATGCAGGGGCCCAGGTCCAAAAAAACACTCACCACTGTGCCAAGTGGCACCAGTTTGATAGGTGGAGAAGAGATTGATATTGTTAACAATTTCAACTTGCTAGGTTCCACACTCAGCACTCTTGGCACCGAGAGTCAGGAGTCAGAAAATCAAGAGACAAATTGCATTAGGAAAATCTATCAGGGACCACTCCAGAGTCCTGAAGAGCAAGGATGTCAGTTTAGAGACTAACCTGCACCTGATCCAGGCCATGGTCTTCTCAATTATTTGCTATGCATCAGAGAGCTGGACAATGGCCAAGGATGACAGAAAAAGAATGTATGCCTTTGAGTTGTGATGCCGGAGAAGAGTTTTGAACGTAATATGGACTGCCAAGAGAATTAACAGGTATGTCCTAAAGAGGGTGAAACCAAGCTGCTCCTTAAGGCAAGGATTTTGGGACTCTGTCTCACATTCTTTGGTCAAGTAGTCAGGAGGGGCCAGACTTTGGAGAAGGATATTATGCTTAGAAGGGTCGAGAGACAGTGGAAGAGAGGAAGACCCCAGATGAGATGGATTGACACTATAACTGGGGTAATAATGATGGTAGGTGTGTCAGAGACAGTGAGATTGGCTCAGGATAGAGCAGGGTTCAGAGCTATTGTGCACAGGGTTGCTAAGAGTCGTAAGTGACTTGATGACACATAAAGTAACAACTCCCAGCAATTACTAGAAAGATGCTTACCTATGTTTTATTGACTATGCAAAGCATTTGAATATGTGGATTATAATAAATTATGGCTAACATTGAAAAGAAATGGAAATCCTGGAACATTTAATTGTGTTCTTGTGAAACCTACACCAAGATCAAGAAACTGTTTAAAATCAGAAAGTGTGTCAGGGTTGTATCCTTTCTCCATTCATATTCAACCTGTATGCTCAGCAAATTATTTGAGAAGCTAGGCTCTATAAAGAAGAATTTGGTATCAGGATTAGAGACAGACTCATCAATAGCCTGCCTTGTGCAAATAATACAAATTTATTTCCAGAAAGTGAAGAGGAACCAAAAGATTTGCTGCAGAAGATCAAAGACTACAGCCTTCAATATGGATTACTTCTCAAATCAAGAAAACAAAAATCCTCACCACTGGACCAATAAGCAACATCCTGATAGGTGGAGAAAAAAGCTGAAGTTGTCCAAATTTTATTTTAGTTAGATCTACAATGATGGGTTGCATTGGCAAAATCTGCTGTCAAGGACTCTAAAAAAAATATAAATATATATATATATAAAAATGAGGATACCAGTTTAAACTCTAAGGTGTGACTGATCTAAGCCAGGGTCTTTTGAATTACTTCCTATACCATGCATCTGAAAATTAGACATCGATAGGAATGACAGAAAGAATCAATCTCTTTAAGATGTGATGTTGATTGAGGGAACTCTGGTGGCCCAGTGGCAAAAGCTGCACTGCAATCCCAGAGGCACACAGTTCAAATCCACCAGCTGTTCTGCTGGAAAAGGAAGGACAATATCCTCCTGTACCAGTCAGATCTGATTTGATGGTACTCGCACACAAAAAAATAAAATAAAATAAAAAATTTTACAAAAAAGATGTGATGTTGGAGAAGAGTATTATCTAATGGACAAAGTCCATCTTTGAAGAAGTGAAAACAGAGGCAAAGATGATGAATATTTTAGATGTTGTCAGGAGGGGCTAGTTTTTGGAAAAAGACATTGTGGGCAAGGTGGAGGTCATCCAACAAGATGGAGAAATAGAACACCTTGACTATAACAGTGGGCTCATGACAGGTCAGGGCTCAGATCTGTTGTTCATAGCAGTTGGTATGAGTTGTAGCACCTAACAATGACACTCCCAGCAATTATTTCTTTATGACACTGAGATTTCTCCTCTTTCTCCCTCAGGCTAGTCTCCACCCTACGGAACACCTCTTCCATCTGATTAGAGTTGTGATGGGATTAGGGAGTGTTGCATTCTTGCTACAACTATCTGGTTTAAAAGGTCATGGAGAGATCATAACATAGCTTTCACATTACATGCATTTATTTTAGTGAGACACAATTTACACTGTTGTTGTTATGTGCCATAGAATTGCCTGTGTTCTTAGATTCCCATTTTTTTCCTCAAGATTAGCTACACAGTCAAATGCGTGTGCATAGTCAATGAAACACAGATAGACATTCCGCTGGTCCTTTGCTTTCTGTCAAGATCCATCTGGCATTGGCAGTAATGTGTGTAGTATCTAGCTGACCTCTTCTAAACCCAACTTGTATTTCTGATAGTTTTCTATGTACTATTCCAGTTGTTTCTGGGTAGTCTTCAGCAGGTCACCTTTATTTGGAATGGGTATAAATATGGATCTCTTCCAGTCAGTTGGCCAATTAGTTGTCCTCCAGATTTCTTAGCACAACTTGGTGAGCACATCCAAGGCAGCATCTGTTTGTTGAAATACATCAATTGGTATTCCATCAATTTCTGGGGCTTTATATATGTGTCATTACTTACTTAATTATTCTGTTTCTATCATTTACCCCAAGAAGTACTTCTTTTTCACCTCAGAAACTTCAAGCAGGATGCAGGCTCTTTCTAGACAGCTCCTTCTCCCTACACTTCACTACATTGCTAATTAATTCCTACTACCTCTCCAAAGTACTGAAGAGCAATGGTGTCTGTCTAAAGACTACGATATGTCTGATACAGGCCATGGTTTGTGCAAACACTTGTTATGCATCTAGAGTTGAACAATGACCAAGAAGGATAGAAGGAGAATTGACGCCTTTGAGCTGTGGTGCTAGAGAAGAGTATTGAGCGTACCATGAACTGCTAGGAAAACAAACAGATTCATCCTGGAAAGGGTTAAACTGAGTGGCTCCTTGGAGGCAAGGATTCTGAGGCTCTGTCTAACATACTTTGGGCATGTTGTAAGGAGAGACCAACCGACCGGTCCTTGGAGAGGGACATCATGCTTGGGAGGGTGGAGGGACAGCACAGGAGGGGAAGACCCTCTATGAGGTGGACTGATTCAGTGACTGGGGTAATCAGGATGGGTGTATCAGAGACAGTGTGATTGGCACAGGACAGAGCAGAGTTTAGAGCTGTTGTACATAGGCTCACTATGAGTCGCAAGTGACTCCACAGCACGTAACAACAATAACTCATTTAGAGTCAAGAACTCTGGTATCCTAGCCCATAGGTAGAACCACTGCTGACCCCAAAATGGTGCCTTTCTAATGGTTTTAATCTACCAGTGACTTCACAGGAGAAAGATGGGCAGTCTCCTCTGTACAATTTACTACCCCCAAAACCCCACTGGCAGGTCAGTTAGGAGCCAGTTCCTACACTAAGGAAATTCTAGAGTATTTCTTATTCTAGAAATAAGGGAGCGCTGGTGACCTCGTGCCCTGGGAGTTATGCTTCTAACCCAAAAGGGACAGTCTGTTCAAATTTACCAGTAGCTCCATGGGAGGAAGATGGGCAAATCTCTTTCCAAGTGATTTATAGATTGATAGCCTCTCATAACCCACTGAAGGATTAGCTAAGAGTGAATTTAGACAGCAAAGGTGTTACTACATTCTGTAGTCAATTGCCAATAAGACAAACATTTTAATACAGATCTGGGAGGACAGGGGGTCAACCTCAAAGACTGCCTCTCCGGCTGGGAGGGGTTACCGGTTTTTATACTAAAAGCAAAGAATTTCTATACCTGAAAGAAAATCATTCACACCCAGATACTCCCTTCCCTGCCCCGCCCCCAACAGGCAGATTGAGTTAAATTTACATATGATTGGGGGCAACTGTTTCAAAGAGATCACAGCTAATCTAGGAGGTACATCTCCTCTTCTGATAAACATACAGATTAAAGAAAATACACTAAGAATTCTAAGGTCAAGCAATTAGCCTTTCAGGATGGAGAAAACTGATGCCAGTTTTATAACTATAGTTCCATAACTGGTACATACATAGAGAATTTGAAATTTATCATACCATCAATACTGTTTTGGTTTGTTTCCCACCCACCCCCGTGTTTAGAGTGATTTAGAATAGGAGATCCAATGGCATAGTCCATACTGTTATGTTGCTAACCAAGAAGCTGTGGATTTCTAGTTGTTCACATCTACCAATGGCTCAGAGGTACGAAGTTAAGCACTCTCGTCTCAGTATAATATATAGCCCTGGAAGCTTGATGGAGAGTTGCTAGGAACAGAACTCTTCAGCAGTGTTTGATAGGTGAAATTATGGTCCTCTAAAAATATGTGTTGTCATTGTGACTCCATTCCCAATTGATGCATTATAATATAGACCTCATCTATAGTGTACTCTTTTTGTTGTTAGGTACCATTAAGTTGAGTACCATTTATAATGACCCGATGAACAAGAGCTCTATCATCACACTTGCTGACACACAAGAGCCCATTGTGGCTATACTTTTATGTGTTAATTAAGCCATGTTGTTGTTATGTGCAGTCGAGTCGTTTGCGACTCATAGCGACCCTATGTACAACAGCCCTAAACCCTGCTCTATCCTGTGCCAGTCTCATTGCCTCTGACACACCCATCCCGATTACCCCAGTCACTGAATCAATCCACCTCATAGAGGGTCTTCCCCTCCTGTGCAGTCCCTCTACACTAT
>NW_006399914.1:6010381-6011946 GCF_000299155.1 Elephantulus edwardii
AACTGCCTCTTGGTCCAAGTATAGGTTTCGCCTTAGCACGATTAAATGTTCTGGGATTCCCATTCTTCTCAGAGTCAGCCACAGTTTGTTATGATACACGCAGTCAAATGCCTTTGCATATTCTCTGCTTTCAGCTAAGAACCATCTAACATCGGCTACAATATCCCTAGTACTATGACCCCTTCTAAACCATACTACTCTAAAATCTATTAAAGATTTAAATATGTCCACCCAAAACATGTGATGTAATTCCTAACATAAATGGATTTGTCTTTTTTGCTGCAGAGGGTCAAGGACTGCAGCCCCCAATATGAATTGAGGCTCAATGTCAAAAAGACAAAGATTCTCACCCCTGGATAAACTGGCAGCATCAGGATGGATGGTGAAGAGATTGTTCACAGCTTTAGTGTGCTTGGCTCCACAGTCAACACTCTTGGCACCAGTAGCCAGGAAATTAAAAGGTGTATTGTCATGGTACTGTCTGCTCTTAGGGACCTCTCCAAAGTACTGAAGAGCAATGGTGTCTCTCTAAAGACTACGATATGTCTGATACAGGCCATGGTTTGTGCAAACACTTGTTATGCATCAGAGAGTTGGACAATGACGAAGGAGGATAAAAGGAGAATTGATGCCTTTGAGCTGTGGAGCAGGAGAAGAGTATTGAGGGTACCGTGGACTGCTAGGAAAACAAACAGATTCATCCTGGAAAGGGTTAAACTGGGTGGCTCCTTGGAGGCAAGGATTCTGAGGCTCCGTCTAATGTACTTCGGGCATCTTGTAAGGAGAGACTGGTCCTTGGAGAGGGACATCATGTTTGGGAGGGTGGAGGGACAGCGCAGGAGAGGAAGGCCCTCTATGAGGTGGATTGATTCAGTGACTGGGGTAAACGGGATGGGAGTGTCAAAGACAGTGCGATTGGCACAGGACAGAGCAGAGTTTAGGGCTGTTGTACATAGGGTCGCTATGAGTGGCAAGCAACTGGACAGCACATAACAACAACGACATGGTAATGAAACAGAGTGTATTTTGAATCAATCTCTTCAGAGATATAACAGATTGTATGAATATTTTCCAGGTTCAGAGGCTCAAAAGAGACAAGGACCTTTCTCCAGAGCTAACACAGAGAAGATTGTCAGGCCAGGACCAAGGTCAAAGGGAGAACAAAGGCTTGAAGGAAAATCAAAATATTAACAAAGGAAGTAAACAGCCTCAACTTCCATTGAGTGCCACCCCTTCCCTTCCTTGAAGACCAGTCAGCTGGCTAAACCACAATGGAATGTCCCTCCCTTCCCTCCTAAAGACCCTTACTATAAAACCCCTGCCCTAATCAGCTTTTAGGTATGGTATTCCCTGGTCAGATGATCATATGATATATTATTCTGGAGACAAAAAGGTGAGGAAAAATGGAGTTGCTTTCATAGTAAAAAAACAAAATTTAGATCCATCTTGAAGTACAACATTGTGAGTGATAGGATTATATCCATACTCTTACAAGGAAGTCCAGTGAACACTACTATCATTCAGATATATGCACCAACAACCAGAGCCAAAGAAGAAGAAATAGA
>NW_006399914.1:6032344-6033639 GCF_000299155.1 Elephantulus edwardii
TCAGACTCCACTGTGTCTCTCCCCTTACAAGAGTACGGGGGGACCCCAGAGCCAGAACAACTCCAACCCCTCCAGTACTGGCCTTTTTCCTCTGCTGACCTCTATAATTGGAAGACTAACCATCCTTCCTTTTCAGATAACCCCACAGGGCTTATTAGACTAATTGAGTCCCTCATGTTCTCTCACCAACCTACCTGGAACAATTGCCAACAACTTCTCCAGGTCCTCTTCACTACTGAGGAGCGAGAGAGAATTCAGACAGAAGCCAAGAAAATCGGCCAAGATGCCACAGGACAACCAGTCCAGACTCCTGTGGCCATGGACACGGGATTTCCTCTCATTCGCCCCAACTGTGATTATAACACTGCTGAATGTAGGGAGCAGCTATCCACCTATTGCCAGGCTCTTGTAGCGGGTCTCAGAGGGCCTGCACGATGCCCCACTAATTTGGCCAAGGTAAGAGAAGTCCTTCAAGGACCTACTGAACCCCCCCTCTGTGTTCCTAGAAAGACTAATGGATGCCTATAGGAGATACACTCCCTTTGACCCAGCGTCAGAAGGACAAAAAGCAGCAGTAGTTATAGCTGTCATTGGAAAGTCTGCTCCAGATATTAGAAAGAAACTACAGCGCATAGAAGGGTTGCAGGATTTTACATTAAGAGATGTAGTAAAAGAAGCTGAGAAAGTGTACCGTAAGAGAGAGATGGAGGAAGAGAAGGCAGAGAGAGAAAAGAAAGAAAGAGAAGAACGAGAGGACCGGCGGGACTGCCATCAAGAGAGGAATTTGACAAAAATCTTGGCTGCAGTAGTAAGTGAAAAAGAGGGAGGTAAAGCAGGGTCTAGACAGACAGGGCACCTGAGCACTAAGGGATCGAAGCAATATGAAAAGAAACTGCAGTTGGACAAAGACCAGTGTGCATATTGCAAAGACAAAGGACACTGGGCTAGAGAGTGTCCCAAGAAAAAGAATAAGCCGTCAAAAATTCTCACCCTAGATGAGGACTAGGAGAGACAGGGCTTGGATCCCCTCCCCAATCCTAGGGTAACCATATCTGTGGGGGTGATCCCCATTGACTTCCTAGTAGACACGGGGCACAATATACAGTGCTGAAGTAGCCCCTAGGGAAGATTAGCACAAAGAAGTCAGTGGTGCTAGGGGCCACTGGACAAAAATTCTGCCCATGGACCACGGAACGGACTATAGATCTAGGAAAAAAAATCAAGTGACTCACACTTTTCTTGTTATACCGGAGTGCCCAGCCCCACTCTTAGGAAGAGATCTCCTAACTAAACTG
>NW_006399914.1:6034729-6036649 GCF_000299155.1 Elephantulus edwardii
GGACCTTGGAAATGGCCAGTGGCCTATTTGTCCAAGAAACTAGATCCAGTGGCCAGTGGTTGCCCAGTCTGCCCGAAGGCCATTGCAGCTGTTGCGGTCCTAGTAAAAGATGCAGACAAATTGACCATGGGGCAGCATATCACTATCATAGCCCCTCATGCATTAGAGAGTATCATTCAACAACCACCTGACTGATGGATGCCCGCCTGACCCACTATCAGAGCCTACTCCTCACGGACAGGGTGGCCTTTGGAGCTCCAGTCATCCTAAACCCAGCGACCCTGCTGCCTGCGGAAGGGGACCCACAACCCTGCTATCGCTGCAATGAAATTCTAGCAGAAGAAACCAGCATCCGGAAAGACCTAAGAGACCAGTCTTGGCCTGGGTGTCCAACCTGGTTCACTGATGGCAGCCGCTTCATCAAGAATGGTAAGCGTGTCGCCGGGGCGGCAGTAGTGGACGGGAAGAAAGTCATTTGGGCCGACAGTCTACCTGAAGGGAGCTCCGCACAGAAAGCTGAGCTAGTGGCCCTTACTCAGGCATTAAAACTAGCAACAGGAAAGACTATAAACATCTACACAGATAGCTGGTATGCCTTCCCCACAGTCCATATTCATGGGGCCATTTACAGACAGCAAGGTCTTCTTACCTCAGCAGGAAAAGAAATAAAAAACAAGAAAGAAATCTTAGAATTGTTAGATGCTGTACACCTGCCAAAGAAAGTAGCCATCATGTACTCTCCAGGGCACCAGAGAAGTCAGGATGTTGTAGCCAAAGGACACCAGATGGCGGACGAAGCTGCCAAGTTAGCAGCAGAGAAAATCCCGACATTAGCCACTAACACCTGTGAACTCTGGTGGCCCCCAATGTCCAATACTAGTTTTCAATATTCTGAAGAAGATAAACAGGAACTGTCTCGCTTAGGATTGACCAATAAGAACTCGGAAGGAGCTATAATAGACCAAGAGAACAAAAAAGTTCTTCCTCAGAAGGAAGGTAGAGAGTGTGTAAAACAAATACACTATCTGACCCACTTAGGAGCAAAGAAATTAAAAGCCCTCATCAAAACCTCTGAGTTCCGAATATTGAAGTTAAGTAAAATTGTTCAAGACATTGTAGAAAATGGTAAGAGCTGTGCCTTAACAAATGCAAAGACCGCTGCCGAGTCAGCCGGTAAGAGACTGAGAAGAGACTGACCTGGAGCATACTGGGAAGTAGATTTTACTGAAGTAAAAGTCACCATTTATAGCTATAAGTATCTGCTAGTATTTGTAGACACCTTCTCATGATGGGTTGAAGCATTCCCCACCAAGCAAGAAACTGCGAATGTAGTAACTAAGAAAATCTTAGAAAAAATTTTTCCGCAATTCGGGATCCCTAAGGTAATTGGGTCAGACAATGGCCCAGCCTTTGTTGCCCAGGTGAGTCAGGGACTGTCCAAACAACTGGGGGTAAATTAAAAATTGCATTGTGCTTATAGACCCCAGAGCTCAGGTCAGGTAGAAAGGATGAATAGAACTCTAAAAGAGACTTTAACTAAAATAGCTACTGAGACCGGTGTAAAAGATTGGATTGCTCTCCTTACCTTTGCACTGTTCTGCGTATGGAACACCCCAGGGAAATTTGCTCTCACCCCTTTTGAAATTATGTATGGAGGACCACCCCCTCTCACTGCTATAAGAACTTATGAAGTTGATGATATAACCTTCACCACATTGTTAACCTGCTTGAAAGCTTTAGAACTAGTCAAAAAAGAGACCTGGCCAATGCTCCAAAAGGCTTATACTGATAAGTTGCCTCCCCTCCCTCATAATTTTCAGGTTGGAGATAAAGTTTTATCCTGCAGGCATCGGGTCAGCAGCCTCGAACCTCGCTGGAAAGGACCCTATCAGATGCTGCTAACTACCCCCACAGCCGTCA
>NW_006399914.1:6040334-6044569 GCF_000299155.1 Elephantulus edwardii
TGTGTCAGAGGCAATGAGACTGGCACAGGATAGAGCAGGGTTTAGGGCTGTTGTACATAGGGTCGCTATGAGTCGCAAACAACTCGACGGCACATAACAACAACAACAACATTCCCTGGTCTGGTTGCCTGTCTCTTTCTCTGCTGACCAAGGAATCCCACCCGGGAGCCCCCTTAATAAAGCTTCTTTAGCTTGCTTTCTTTCTCTAGTCCCTTCCTTGATTGAGTCCTTGGCATTACGTCCAGTGCAAAGACCCAATAAAGATAGTTCACTAAAGTCAACATCTTGGATTCAGGCTTCTAATCTTCTAAACTGTGAGAAAAAGAATTTATTTAAAATACCCATTCATAGTATTTCTGTTATAATAGCAATAGGTAACTAAGACTGTCTTATTATACTTCATCTTTGGACCTGTGGTTAGGAGGGACTGGTTCTTTGGTGAAGGACATCATGCTTGAAAGGGTGGAGGGACAGCTCAGTAGAGGAAGACAACAGATGAGATGGATTGACATGAAAACGGGCAATGGGATTAGGTGTGTCAGAGTCAGACTGGCTCAGGACAGGGCAGGGTTCAGAGCTACTGTACATCGGGGTCTTTATGAATCAGCATACCTCAGCTTAGTTACAGAAAGAGCAGATTAGATAATAGACTTGGAAACAAAAATTTATAAACTGGAGAAGAGAGATGCTATGTAACTATCAGCAAGAAACCACCAAGTGCCAGGGCTACAGAAGTTGAGGGACACAACATTTTCCCCCTAGAAACCACAGGACGAGCTTTCTCCTAGAACTGATGCCCTGAATTCCATCTTCCAGCTTCCTGAATGGTAAAAAAAAAAATCCCAAACACAACAAACCCTTCCCCCCTTTCTCTTCTTTAAAAAGCTACACATTTGGTTTGTTTGAGTGTTTGTTTTTTTGGTTGTTTGTTTGTTTGTTTAAAGCCACCCATTTGTGGTATTTACAACACTAGGAAAGCAAGATCAAAGGCAATTATTGTATGTAACCCCTCTGCTGTTGTTAAGTGCCATCTGAGTTGTAGAGGACTCATGACCCTATGAGACCCTATGAAAAAAAGACCTGAAAAAAAAATCCAGATACAACTCACCAATCTAGGACATGGACTTAAAATTTTGCAAATCATATTATACCAACTAACTGACTGAGATGTCCTGGGAAACTATGTAATCCTTCAAACCAAATCTTTTGAAGTTTTTGCATGGCAAATATCTGTAAGTATGCACCTCATGTACTTTATTATATATACTTTATTACATATATACAAATAAAATATGTGCTCTGGGTTGGGAGAGCTTAAAATAAATTTATATCCCTAGGAAAAAAGACCCTGAACATTTGTATAACTTTCATAGTTTTCTCCTTATTCATAGTTTCCAGAGGCAAGCTGTTTCAGAAGTGAATGCCACTCCTGCTTTCTTTCCTATTCTAAATAATTTCATCTTTACAGCCACCCAGTGAGATTTATGATAGTAGTCATCTCCATTTTATATGTGGCAAAATTGGAGAGCAGAGAAATTAAATAACTTGGTCTAGATTATATAGCCAGGATTAAAAAACAAGTGTATGACTTCAGAACCTAATCTCTTAAATGTTATATCTTAAATGTTAAATCTTCACTGTAGACTTTGAAACATACTGGCAAAGTAAGCACAAAGAGTGAAAAGAAGGCAGAAAAAGGAAAATCTTGACTTATGCATGTGAAGTTGTACACTCGAGTTGATTTCCTGTCTTCTTTTATTTCATTTCTTACTCTTTTATTTTTTTATTTTATATTGGTTTGCTTACAATGTTTGTATACCTTAGTGTTTTACACTATCCTTCATTCACATTGTGTTATACAATCATTCCCATTCATTATGTTTTATGTAATTGATCACCAATGAACCATCATCCTGTCTTTCCAGATCCCTGCTGATATTTTTCATTTATTTTATTACCCTTTTCCCCACCAAATTGTGTGACCCTATGATTTCTCCTCTGCCAATCCTCACTCCTCTTTTCCCTTAAATCCTCATACAAATGTTACTAGTTGTCTTTGATTTCCTGTCCTCTTAATTTGAAGTTTCCTCCTCGAATTGGGCAATACTTGGTTTTTTTCTGTCTTGGTGCCATTTGACAGAAAAGATGGTTGTTGCTGTTGTTAAGTGCTGTTAAGTTGTATGCGACTCATAGAGACATTATGAACAATAGACCTGAACACTTGTATAACTTTCGTCATTTCTCCAGATTCATAGGGTTTGCAGAGGCAAGCTATTTTGGAAGTGGATGCCACTTCTGCTTCCAAGCTTGTTTAAATGGGGAGCTCCACCACTGTCCACCATGGGTAACCATTATCACATTGATGGTACACCTAATAAAAGAACACAAGAAAAAAAATGCATGTTCAAGATTATTATCATATATCAGGACATGATTCGTGGGTGCACAAGAAATTTGAAAACATTTTTGAAATATTATGAAACTCCTACAGAAAATCAAGAGTGTTTCTGTGTTCCAAAGGGAAGACATGGACCTTGGAAACAATACATGAACTTTATTAACAGACGATTGTAATTGGTGAAGAGTTAGGTTCTATTTTACCAAGTATGATAAATTTCTAAAAATGTTATTCAAGTTTCCCAGAGGTCACTAAATAATATATTGCAAAGATTATCAGATCATTTTTAGCTGGTAGATTGCGACTCAGATTCATTCTTATGCAGAGGATGGATTCCAAAAGGTCCATAAAGAAGAAAGGTCCTGGGAGCAGAGAGGATTCTGGAGTGAGAGCGGGCAGAACACACAAGATTTTAATAAATTGTTGTGGCTAACTGTGCTCATGGGGGAGGAAGACAGGAAATCTCCTTCTATGCATTTTACTGCCCCTGAAAACCTGCTGGAGGGTCAGATCTGAGTCAAGTCACTTGTAACTCTACAGTCTGTAACAATAATTGCTGTCACATCTGATCCAATTAATGAAGACCTCAGGTGTAAAGAACAAACTGTTGCCATTCCTGTGCCATCACCATGTTCTTTGATCTATTTGGGCCCATGGTTTGGGCTATTGTGTCAATTCTTCTCACTGAGGAATTTTGTTTTAGTTGACCCTCTACTTTGCCAAGGTAGCTCTGGTGGCCTAATGGGTAAGGAATTGCTATGTCAACTCAAAGACAGACAGTTCGAATCCATCAGCGCCTTGTTGGGAGAAAGATAAGCAATCTCTAAGTGATTTATAGCTTCTAAAAGCTCCCTGGAGGGTCTGCTATGAGTCAGTTCCAATTTAACTAGAAAGCAGTGAATTGAGTTCTGCTTTACCAAGCACGATAAACTTTTTTAGAAAAAAATTAATAAATTGGCTTTCCTAAATTTATTTTTTTAATTCATTATAAGATAAAGATTCTCGGCAGCCATCGACGTGCAGCAGCCATGACAGTGTGCTACCCTATGGCCGTGGGCCTCAACAAGGGCCACAAAGTCACCAAGAACGTGAGCAAGCCGAGGCACAGCCGCCCCTGCGGGCGCCTCACCAAGCACACCAAGTTCGTGCGGGACATGATCCCGGGAGGTGTGTGGCTTCGCGCCCTACGAGTGACGCGCCATGGAGCTGCTCAAGGTCTCCAAAGACAAGCGGGCCCTCAAGTTCATCAAGAAAAGGGTGGGAACACACATCCGTGCCAAGAGGAAGCGAGAAGAACTCAGCAACGTCCTGGCCGCCATGAGGAAGGCGGCTGCCAAGAAGGACTGAGTATGCCCCCCTCTCCCCCCAAAGCCCATCTGATGTATTAAAGTGTAACCAACAACAACAACAAAAAGATAAAGATTCTTTCTACAGAAGAGAAAATGTTCCCAAACTAATTATGAATAAACAGAGCTATTACTAGCAAAGTCAGAGCATAATTTCCCTGGATCAGTGGGCGGAAAGGGTAAACTATGAATCATTTATATGTGATTTACAAAGTCCTTGTGGGTACTGACAGTAGCTCTGGTAGCTACTAGCCCAAAGGGTGTGTGACTCTAGTGGTTGCAATCAAATGGCAGCTCCTTGGGAGAAAAATGGGAAGTTTCCTCTCTCTGTGATTTACAGCCTTGGAAACCCAACTGAGGGTCACTGTGAATCAGAACCAAGGCAATGGCAGTGAGTTTGCATTTAGGTATGGATTCTAAGAATAGATAGAGATAGAGACAGAGATAGATACAGAGATAGATAGATAGATAGATAGATAGATAGATAGATA
>NW_006399914.1:6048333-6049119 GCF_000299155.1 Elephantulus edwardii
CTTTCCTTTTCTCGTCTGTACTCCTGTGGAGGGTTTTGTTTGTGGGGATTTTTTTGTTTTTGTTGTTGCTGGTTTTGTTCCCCCACCCCCACGCCCACCCGCTATTAAGCTAATCTAGTGAAAAAGGTTTATTAAGGTACCAAGACAGAGGCAGACGTTCTGATGGCCCATTGATAGCAAGCTGCACTGCAATCCTTAAAGCAAGTGGTTCAAATCCACCAGCTTCTCCCTGGGAGAAAGTGCTCCCTCCTCCTAAGTGATTGACTATCCCTGAAAAACAATTAGACAGAGTCAGTTCTAACTCAATGAATGGCACACAGCAACAGGACAGAGGCATAGCTGGTGAAAGGTAGGCCATGCAAAAAGAGTTAAAGTGAAAAAGAAAGATGAGGCAAAAAGGGTAAAGAATGTCTGGGGGGTGGGGGGTGGGGGGAAGAGGTGAAGCCAAACCTTTTAGCAGGCTGTCAGCAGAAAAGGAGAAAGAGAGCTGTGATCTTTTTTTGAAGAGTTTATAAAAATGTCCCTGTCCTTTCTAAATTCCCTCTCATAAGCAGAAGGCTGCCTGATTTTGGGGAGAAGAAAAACAAATCAAACCAAAATAACCCCAACAGTTTAATATTAATCTAGAAAGTTCCACTGATTACCATTTATCATGACCATACCAAAGAGAGTCGTTGTTGTTGTTGTTAGGTACCACTGAGTGAGATCCAACTCATAGCTGACCCTCCAACAGTTTCTCAGAGTCACTTTAATTGCACAATTGGAGATTGTCCATCTTTCTCCTGT
>NW_006399914.1:6049529-6051924 GCF_000299155.1 Elephantulus edwardii
GCTGGAGAAAGGTATTGAACATATTATGGACTGCCAAGAGAACAAACAGATCTGTCTTAGAAAGGGTGAAACCCAGTTTGTCACCGGAGGCAAGGATTTTGAAGCTCTGTCTCACATACTTTGGACACATGGCCAAGAGGGACCAGTCTTTGGAGAAGGACATCACTTTTGGAAGGGTGAAGGGACAATATAGGGGGTGAAAATCCCGGATGATACGGATTGACACAGTAATGGAGTTAGGAATGTTGAATTCAGTAAGAATGGCTCAGGATAGGGCAGGGTTCAGAGCTATTGTACATGGGATCATTATGAGTCACAGATGACTCGATGGCATATAACAAAAACCACCTTCAGGATTGCAGCGTAGCCTCTTACCACTAGGCCAACTGTCTAATAGAATGTTAAGGTTTTTTAAAAAACCACAAACTTCTTTTTTTTTTAAAAAAAAAAAAACCAAACAAATATAACCCCAACAAACCTTCTTTACTATTTAAAGAGAATCCTCTTGACCCAGTAATGATGAGTTCTGCTACCAACCCAAAGGCACACAGTTCAAATCTATCACATGACTAATGGAGAGAGATGGGCAATCTCCCTTGTGATTTTCATTCTCTGAAAACCCACTGGAGGGTCAGTTATGAGTCTGTCTGACTTGATGGAAAGCAGCAGCAGCAACAATATTTACAGAAGCAGACTGCTGTACTGTTGTATTCTTTTTTTAAAATAAATTTTTATTTTAATTGTGATTTTAACAAAAGTTTACAGAAAAGTTAGATTTTCATTCATTCTAGCACAATTTACCGCCTCTGCTTCTCTCCTCTCCAAGTTGACTTTTTTTAATACTAATTTACAAAATTCTAATGCATTGTTTTTGAGAACAGATTCTTCTCATTTCCCTCAACCCCCATCAAATTGTACAACTCCATGAGTAATTTAAGTATTAATTAATTAAGGATTATTTAATTAAGGATCTTCCCTTGGATCCTTATGCTTATTCTACAACAATCAAGATTTTTAAAAGTCAGACTCTCAAGGTAGTATAAAAAATAGTTAACTGTTTTAAAAATTTTTGTTATTTTGTACCATCAAGTCTGAACCAACATATAGCTGACCCTTGCACTGTTGTACTCTGATGTTGTTGTTGTTATGTGACGTCAAGTCACCTGCGTATCATAGTGACCCTATGTACAACAGTCCTAAACCCTGCTCTATCCTGTGCCAATCTTACTGTCTCTGGTATACCTACCCCTTATTTACCCCAGTCACTGAATCAATCCATCTCATTGAGAATCTTCCTGACCTGTGCTGTCCCTCTCCAAGGATAGGTCACTCCTTGTAACATGTCCAAAGTATCTCAGAAGTCCTTGCAAAATGTCCAAAGCATATGAGATGAAGCTTCAGAATCCTTGCCTCCAAAGAACAGCCTGGCTTCACCCTCTCCAGGACAAATATATTCGTTCTCTTAGCAATCCGTGGTATTATATTCAATACTCTTCTCCAACACCACAGCTCAAAGGCATCAGTTCTCCTTCTATTATCACTAGTCATTGTCCAGCTCTCTGATACATAGCAAGTGATTGCAAAGATCATGGCCTGTATCAGGCATACCTTAATCTCCTGACTGACATTTTTGCTCTTCAGTACTTTAGAGAGGTCTCTAACTGCAGACTTTCTCATCACAGTATGTCTTTTAATTTCCTGGCTGTTGGTGCCAAGAGTGTTGACTGTGGAGCCAAGCAAACTAAAGCTGTGAACAATCTCAATCTCTTCACCATCCATCATGATACTGCATTGTTGTTATCCATTTGATTCAGCAACTCTATGAACAACAGATGTGAACCTTGCCCTATTCTGCACCATCTTTGATATGGTCAAGTTCATTGTTACAGTCACTGTGTCAATCCATCTTGTTGAGCATCTTCCTCTCTTTATCTGACCCTTTCCCAATATAATGTATTTTTCTAATGACTAGTGTCTCCCGACAAACAGAATTTCACCATCCTTGTGTTTAAAGAGCACCCTGATTGCATTTTCTCCAAAATACATTTGTTCTTTTGGTAGTTCATGGGATATTCAGTACTCTTCTCAAACACCACAGTTTAAAGGCATCAATTCTTCTGTCATCCTTATTCATTGTCCATACTGTAAGTATATGAGTACATACAGATTCATATAAAACAATTGAAAAGACCATGACTTGTATCAGGTTTGATTTATGACAATTCCCTGCCAATGTACTTTTCCAGTCATCTTTGAGTAATCCTTGGGAGGATTCCAAATGGCAAGTAATATTAATGATTTGTTGTTTTTGTTATGTGCCATCAAGTCGCTTGTGACTCACAGCGACCCTATGTACAAGAGCTCTAAATGCTGTTCTATCCTGTGCCAACCTAGC
>NW_006399914.1:6053039-6064339 GCF_000299155.1 Elephantulus edwardii
TGCATGTGATATTAATGATATTGTTTGATAATTTCCACACTCTGTTGGGTCACCTTTCTTTGGAATGGGAACAAATATCCATCTTTTCCAGTCAGTGGGCCAGCTGACTGTTCTCCAGATTTCTTGGCACAACTTAGTGAGCACATCCAGGGCAGTGTCTGTTTGTTGAAATATGTCAATTGGTATGCCATCAAATATTGATGATATTGTTCTATAATTTCAACACTCTTTTGGATCGCTTATTTTCGAGATGAAAGCAAATACGTTTCTCTTCCAGTCAGGTTGCCAGGTAGCTGTCTTCCAAATTTCTTGGCACAACTAGCAAGCATGGCTGGAGTGTTCTGTTTCCTGAAACACCTTAATTGGTATTCTGTCAATTCCTGGAGTCTTGTTTTTAGCAATACCTTCAGTGCAGCTTTGACTGCTTCCTTAATTACCATTTTTTAAAATTATTATATGCTACTTCCTGACATGGTTCAGTATTGACTAATGCTTTTTGGTAGAATGACTCTCTACTTTCCATTTTCTTTTACTCTTCCTTGAAACATGCAATATTTTGCCTTTGGAATCCTTTGGTATTGCAATTTCATACTTGAATTTTGTCTTTCAGCTTGAAAAACTTTGTTTTCTTCCCTTTTGGTTTTCTAGCTCCACGTCTTTGTATATTTTGTTACAACACATTATCTTCTCATGCTGCCTTTTGGAATCCTTCATTCAGCCCTCTTATTTCATCCTTTCTGCCTTTAGTTTAAGCTTCCATAGGTCAAAGAGAATGTTTTAGTCTCTTTTGACATTCATTTTTGCTTTTCTTTCTTTCCTGTCTTTTATAAATGATCTTTGCTTCCTTCACAGGTAACATCCTTCCATTATTTGTCTAGTCTTCAGTAGTCAATTTTCAGTGCATCAAATTTATTCTTTCTGTGGTTTTTAAATGCAGGTGGGATAAAATTTTAAAAATGAGCACAGGACAGAACAGATACATCCTTAATCTAGAGGACATTATCTTGAGGGAAATAAGTCAATCATAAAAAGACAAAGAATTGTATAAGACCACTATTATAGAAAAGCTAAAAAGAGAGATATAGACAGAATTATTCTTGGATGGTTACTAGAGAAGGGAAGAAGAAGAGTAAAAAATAATAAATAGATAAAAGGAACATGTTAAGCTGGGTGAAGAGAAAGGCAATATCCAGTAAGGAGATAATGTTATTATGGTTTTTCTGGCAGTTTTCTGTGAATGTACTGCTCCCATTATTTTTTATTAATTTTCAAGAGGATTATACATCATGTCATCTAGTTGGAACCAACCCAAATCTGAACCTCCAGCTCATGGGAGGAGAGTGCTCATCCTTTCCCTGCAGAGCAGCTGGTGCATTTGAACTGCATGCCTTTGGGAATGCAGTGCAGCCTCTTAACACTAGGCCTCCAGAGCTTCCTAGTAAGAGGATATTCAGTGCAATATCACTAAAGGAAGGGAAGACTCAAAGAAGTATAAAAGGATTAATGATAAGCTCTCACTTCACTGAACTCCGAACATGTTACTCTTAGTCTTTTACAATCTCAACATATATACCATCCCTCTGTCCTTGCTTGTCCTTTACCTTGTTTTATTTCTAGGATTTCACAGGACCCAACATACTATGTATTTACTTAATTTTAATGTGTCTCTGAAGAACAATGATATCAGTTGAGAGACTAAGATACACCTACCTGATCCAGGCCATAGTCTTAACAATTACGTGCTTTAAGTCAGAAAGCTGGACAATGTCTAGGGATGACAGAAGGAGAATTGATGTCTTTGAGCTAAGGTGATGGAGAAGAGTACTGAATATACCATGGACTGCTAGGAGAACAAACAAGTTCATCCTAGAGAGAGTAAAAACAGGCTGCTCCTTGGAGGCAAGGAATCTGAAACTTCAAAGAGTGACCAGTCCTTGGAGAGGGACATCATGCTTGGGAGGGTGGAGAGACAGTCCAAGAGAGGAATACCCTTGATGAGATGGATTGATTCAGTGACTGGGGTAATGGGGATAGGTGTGCCAGAGACAATAAGGTTTGCACAGGATAGAGCAGGATTCAGAGCTTTTGTACACAGGGTCGCTATGAGTCACAAGCGACTCAACAGCACATTAACAACAACAATCTCTTTCCTACCAGAATGCAAACAAGCTTTATTTTGAACAGGAACGTTTTTTGTTGTTGTTGTTGTTGTTGTTGTTGTTTTTTCTATAATTATATTTTATTAATTTTCATAAACATTTACAGAGATTTTGGGCTTCCACTCATTCATTGTTGCACTATTCTCTCTACCCTCCTCCCAGTTTGTTCTTGTCCAAATGAACAGGAACGTTTTAACTCCAGTCTGTGTGACAATACCTGGAAAATGTATTCAGAAAATACTTGTTGTATGTCGGAAGGATGAATTAAGTTTAGATTTTGGACAGGCCATCCCTTCTAAATAGCTAGCGACTATATGAATTCTAGGCATTATAGATACTGTTGTCTGGCTTATTACTGCTGTTGTTATGTACTGTCAAGTTGCCTGAGAGTCATAGGACCCTATGTACAACAGCCCTAAAACCTCTTATATCCTGTGCCAATCTTAATGTCTCCGACACACCTATCTCATTGAGGGTGTTCCTCTCTTTTGCTGTCCTGCCACCCTCCCAAGCATGAGGTCCCTCTCCATAGACTGGTCCTGCCTTACAACACGTCCAAAGTATGTCAGACAAAGCGTCAGAATCCATGTCTCCAAGGAGCGGCCTGGTTTAACCCTCTCTAGGCCAAAGCAGTTTGTTCTTCTAGCAGTCCATTCATTATATATTCAACACTCTTCTACAGCAGGACAGCTCAAAGGCATCAATTCACATTCTATCATCCCTACACTTTTTGAAAAAGGACCAGGGTGTACGATTAAGTCAATAAATAGTTTTCATCAAAGTGACCCTGCTCCTTAAGAACACTTACTTTACAAGTTTTGTGTCTAGTTTCTCTTCTGCACTTGTTTACGCACATGGGAAACTTTTCCTTAGTTTTCACAAAAACCCTCATTCAAATAACTTGTGTTTTTGCCAACCTGACTTTAGTTTGAAGGAAGTGGAGGGTGAAAGTACTGGAGGACAGGGGAAGAGTTAAGTCAGAGCAACACAAATAGCCTCAGCGGTATTTTGGAGTCTTATTTATTAAAACCTGTCACCCACCGTCAAAAGCCTTTAATACTCTTTAATTAAATCTGTAAGTTCTCTCTCTCACATCAGTCTGGCTCTACTAAAATGGACATTGGTTCGAATCCACCAGATGCTCCACGGGAGTACAGGCAATCTCTTTCCGTGCGATTTATCGCCTCTGAAAACTCGCTGGAGCTATGGGACGGTTTCGACTAAATGACACAGACCACTATCGTCAAAAAACCTCGAAATTCTTTTCTAGTTCCTCAGCTCTAAGATTTCTATCTTGCACATGCAAATTCATCAACGTGCTCAAGCAGGGAAACAATGTTTACTTTCTCAAAAGGTAAGTGCAGATCAATCATATAAACCAGACTCAGGAGGCAAACCTAATAAATCGATAGGTTTACTTGAAAACAAACAAGAAAGCTAGGTGAAGTTGCAGATAATTTTTTCCCTTAGTTTTGTTTTATGATTATGACTATTCTTTGACCAAAAACTTGATTGAAAGAACGAGTTAAACTTTGAGACATAAGTTGAGAGATTTCCTTTTCTGTGGGCCTTAAATTTTTTAACTAAGGATGGATATGAGAGGCAACAGAAGCGAGGTGATAATCAACTGCAGCCACAAGATGCAGGGCACAGCGGACTGCCAAACCCCACCCAGCGGGTCGCTGCCCAGGCCCCGCCCCCGCAGTGCATGCCAAGCGCATCCCCCAGCTTCGGTTTCACGGCTGTCACCGCCGGGACTAAGGGTGAGCGAGAAGTCACGCGCGCGCGCCTCCTCTGGAAGCCCCACCCACACTGACGTCTTGAGAGGCGACGCGGCGTGGCGCGGCGCAGTGCACATCGGGAAAGGGGATGAACTGGGCTAGTTTCCGTCGGGATCGCGAAGGCTGCTTCTTCCTCGGCTCGGGGAAGATGGGCCTTCTGCTAGGAGGTCAGCGTTAGTGAAGCGTGCCCGACGCCACGGTGAGTGAGTTCGGCTTTGCATTCTCAGGCAAGTCGGCCGCAGCACTCTCCTTTCCGTCCACCGTCTGCTGGCCGTTCGGGAGACAAGCCCTGTCCCCGGAGAGGGGTGGGTCAACCCCAAAACATGTCATCAGCTTCTGGAAGACGGGCCCATCTTCAGTTTTCACCGCAGCCCACTTAAGACTGCTTAGCGAGTTTCATGCGGACTCTGATGTAACCTTGACCCTGTCTCTCTCCTGGACACCCAGATAGCTTTGACCTCCTTCCTCTTCCTTTTCCCAGTTTTCTGCTGATGAGCTACAATCCTAAGCTCTTTTACAGTTCCTCGTAGTGTTTCCCAGTAGTCTTACTTGCTTTTAGTTAAGCGCGAGTGTAAGCGTATAAAGACCGTACATATAACCTTATCAGTTACAACCATGATTTCCCCAAATCCAAGCTAATTTTCCCGAAATATGCCATCCTAGAATTGCTGGACAAGTTAATTTCACCTCTGCCTCACCTTGAAGTTGAACCGAACCGTGAATTGTAATGGTATGCATTTATACATAAAGTTACACACCACACTCTTGTGTTTCTTTCTTGTCTCCAGTTCATTCTGTGACCTTGACGCAAGTCACTTAATCACTAACAAAGCATTTACCTCACTCAGGGGTGTTACCGAGTTACAAATTAGTATTTGTTAAGAGCACTTGGGCTTTCAGATGAAAGGAATGCCTAACTAAAGGATGCTGCTCTTCTGGAATCTGCGGGGATCTTTGAGTTTGTATGTATACTATTGGAGCCATTAAAAATCTGAAGTGTGTTTGTTAAGTATTCTTGTTCTAGATTTACTTTGCTATGTAAACTTTTTTTTTTTTGGTGGCTTCAAGTTTATTTCCATTTGGGGTAGATAAGACAGCTACGGATATTGGGAAATCTTGTGTGTGATTAGACAGTAAGGAATGGGGTTCTCTCAACTTTTTGGTTTTTTGCTTTTTTGATATAGAAAGAACCATGCACTTCTCCACTTGGTGCACCTGCCTAGTCTATAGGGTGGGGCAGGGAGGTGCTGACAGAAGTCTCTCAGGAAAGCATCGGCGGTGGTGATGGTGGTGCCCTCTCAAAGAAGCGCTTGGATGCTGCCAGGCTTCTTACTTGTGCTGCCCTGAGCCCAAGTATACAGATGACCACACCGCCAGAGGCCTGGGGTCCTAAGTGCTCTGGGGACTCCAACACAGTGGCCATGAATGGGACATTGGTCTTCCCCAGAAAGAAGCTGGCCCACCAGTGACCCGGGTCAGCCTTGGGGAGCCCTGGATGGTGGGGAATGGCTTCCCCCGGGTACTCAGCGCTTCCACAGGAGCTATTACTGGAAGTGGATCCCAGGCGGTGGTAGTAGTCGTGGGTGGCCACAAGCGAGCCGCTGGAGGGGATGGCCGCCATACTCTCGTTTGTGGCTTGGTGGAAACCTCCGCAGCGACCCCTCGGGCCCCAGCGCGAGATCACGGGTGGCAGGGCACTGGGAGGGAGGAAAAAACCAAAGCCCTTTTGCGCAGGCGAATACAGGCCAACGCTCCAGCACCGCGACTTGCGCGGACTGTCATAAGCATATTTTTAATTTCAACAGATTCTGCTTAAGAGTCGTTTAATGCCATTCCTAATTACATTTTGTTAGTTTCTTATAACTTTACAGAATTGGAACAGTTTATCTGAAAAATAAAGTAGGCTGTGCTATCTTTAAAATGTTGGTTCTTGTTAATCAATGTGAATCTCTTTTTGTGACACACTGAAAATCTTCACCTAAATATGTATTCTGTGAAAAGACAATGAATGAGAAAAGCAAAACTAAAGATGTTTTACTAGAATTTTTTATATACTTAAACTTCACTAGTCATTATGGATATTTGTTTATAATACTATACATAATGAGATAGAATCAACACAGCTTTTGAAAAGTAAGAAAGTTGAGGGATAAAAAGCCAGATCAGTTTGGGGTTTTCCCCCCCTCATAAAATATGTAGCACATTATATAATTGTGTTTCCATAAAGGAGAAGGGAAAGATGTTTACTAAAATGTTGTGTATGGTCAAGTTGGAACCAACTCATATCTGACCCTCCAGCATATTTTTAGAGACAATAAATCTCATGGGAATTGTTTGCCCATCTTTCTTTCATGGAGCAGCTGGTGGATTTGAACTCCATGCTTTGGCTTGGTCCTGTACCTCTTCACCACTAGACCGCCAGAGCTCCTTTTTATCAAAATGAGAGTTGCTAAGTTTAAACATATTAAAGGAAGCATTTTTAAAAAATATCTTAGTTGTTGGTCCATTTAGCCATTGCTGTGTAACAGGTTATTTAAATTACAGTGGCTTAATAATGTACTTTATTATTACCTCTCCTACTTCTCTGAGCTGATTGGATTCAGATGGGTGATTATCACTTAGATTCTTTTTTTTTGTTTGTTTTTATTTTTATTTTTGTGTGCGTGTACCGTCAAATCAGATCTGACTGGTACAGGAGGAGATTGCCCCTCCTTCCCCGGCAGAGCATCTGGTGGATTCGAACCGTGCACCTCTGGGATTGTAGTTGCAGCTCCTTGCCACTAGGCCACCAGAGCTCCCCATCACTTAGATTCTGATGCACTTGTAGACAGATGAACAGCTGCTAGTTTGAAGTCATCTGAAAACTCAACTGGACATCAAAAGGGGCTCATTGAAGGGAGTAGCAGTTCTCCTGGTTGAGATTTCAGCTGAAAGTGTCAGCTGAAATACTTATGCTAGTCTTACGTGATTTGACTTTTTACAACATGGTTTTTGGACTCCATGTTTAAGATGCAAGAAGTGAAAACTGCCGTTCTCTTAAACGATGGGTAGAGAAACTGGTATCATTCCTTTCTTTTTAAAATTCTTTTTCTTTGTACAGCAGTACTTTTGACATATAAAAATCAAAGAACCCCTACTTCACAAGATGATAGACTGACTCCTACCTCTTAATGAAAGGAATGTCAAAGAATTTATGATCATCCCTAGCTTATACTTATGATGAAAAAGTTGAACTGCTTGGATTTATGTTGTTGTTGTTGTTATGTGCCGTCGAGTCGCCTGCGACTCATAGCGACCCTATGTACAACAGCCCTAAACTCTGCTCTGTCCTGTGCCAGTCACACTGTCTCCGACATTCCCATCCCAATTATCCCAATCACTGAATCAATCCACCTCATAGAGGGCCTTCCTCTCCTGCGCTGTCCCTCCACCCTCCCAAGCATGATGTCCCTATTCAAGGACTGGTCTCTCCTCACAACATGTCCAAAGTATGTTAGACGGAGGCTCAGAATCCTTGCCTCCAAGGAGCCACCTGGTTTAACCCTTTCCAGGACAAATCTGTTTGTTTTCCTAGCAGTCCATGGTATTCTTAATACTCTTCTCCAGCACCACAGCTCAAAGGCATCAATTCTCCTTCTATCCTCCTTGGTCATTGTCCAACTCTCTGATGCTTGGATTTATAGTAGATGCTAAATAAAGTTCATTTACATTTTCTTTGACCGCAGTGCTTTGTATCTTCATAGAATATTAAAATATTTAAAGCATTTTTATATGTTGTTATTGTATCGTTGATTGCCATCAAGTTGAGCAAGACTCATAGGACGTTATAAACAAAAGGCTTGAAGCCTTTCTGTAACTATCGTTTATAAAAGTTCCTAGTTTACAGTCATGTTGTTTAGAAAGTGTATGTGTGTGTGTATAATATATATATATTCATTTGTTAGCTATAGAATTAGATGGTATCATTTCCATTTTGCAGGTGAAAGTAAATTAGGAGGGGTGATGTTGGAAAGGATTTAAGGAATTTACTTAAAACCATATGATTGTTATGGAAAATGAAGCTAACATATTTCCATAATAGTAAATTTATTATTGGTAATTTGGACATTTATTATCATCTAAGGGAGCTCTGGTGGCCTAGTGGCAAGAAGCTACTCTGTAGTACCAAAGGCACACAGTTCAAGTCCACTAGCTAGCTACTCCGCAGGAGAAGGATGAGCATCTCCCCCCATGTGATTAACTATCTCTGAAAATCTGCCAGATGGTCAGCTGTGGGTTGGTTCCAGCTCTCTGGTACACACACAATATCATCTAAACATCATTATTTTACCACTTTTCAGGTAATTTTAATATACAGAAAGATTGAGACTCATCTCTTTCTTTTGGTATATCGTAAGCATAATCTAAGGGCTGTTGTTGCATAATGGTTATGGTCTCAGAGCTAACAGAAAGTCTATCTACTTGAATTTAACCAAGCACTCAGTGGAATAAAGATTACATTATATACTTCTTTTTCATCCTAAAAGGTAGAAACTTTATTAGGAAATATACTCTGTGTAACTCCCAATACTGCACCTAGTGTATACTAACTGGTAAACTTGTTGCCATCTACTTGATTTTGACTCATGGTGTTCACAAGTGTGGCTGAGTTTTCAGTAGTGAACACACACCACCCCCCCTTCATAGAGATGCTTCTCAGTGGCCTTCAGTCTCTATGGCCTTTTAATAAGTCTAGTATGTTATCCTTTAGCACCACTCAGATACTTAGTGTGTAAGTATGCTAAATGTTTACCAGGTAGAAGCAGCTTCTGAGTCAGGAGTAGTTATTTTATGTTTTCCTTTCTTTGTTTTTTAAGTACTGTGAGAATTTTCTAAACGTTTCTTGAAAGTTTTTCTTTCTTTGATTTCAATAGTATTGCACTTAATCTGTTTTTTTACTCATTCTGTTAACTCTTTTATTTTTTCCTTTTAAATGCTCTTGCCTCCTTTATACCCCCCAATTCTGGATACTTCAGGTACTTATGTAGCTTTGGAGAAGTAAGAGAGTAAGAGTGGTTTCCATGATTATCCATTCTCTTGTTTTAAATTACTAGTGTAAACGATGCCCATATTTTAAAAAATTTATAAGCCCCCCCCCAAATAAGATGGAATACTACTTAGCCAGTAGGAGAAATGAAATATTTTTATTTTATTTTATTTTTTATTATTTTCTCTGTGTGTGTGAACCGTCAATTGGATCTGACTGGTACAGGAGGAGATGGCCCCTCCTTCTCCGACAGAGCATCTGGTGGATTCAAACCACATATCTCTGGGATTGCAGTGCAGCTTCTTGCCACTAGGCCACCAGAGCTCCCTGAGAAATGAAATCTTAATATAAAGACATTATGCTGAGGCGAGCTCTGGTGGCCTAGTGGCAGGAAACTGCATTGCAATCCCAGAGGTGCGTGGTTCAAATCCACCAGATGCTCTGCTGAAGAAGGAGGAACAATCGCCTCCTGTACCAGTCAGATCCATTTTGATGGTACACACATAAAATGAATGAATGAAATAAAATAAAATAAAAAGAATAGTCAGAAGACTTAAAAAAAAAAGACATTATGCTGAGTGGAATAAATCAGTCACAGAAAGATATTGTGTGACTTCAGTTATATAAAAAGAGAAGAAGCAAATAGAGAGCAAAGTTTTTAATGGTTACTGGAAGTGAGGAGGAGGTGGGTAGTAGGATTATGACTTTTTGGTTTTGAAGGGAAAATCACACTGTTTAAGGGTAGGGTTGCACAGCCAATTATTCTTAGTGTTAAGAAGTTGAATACTTGTAGGAAGGATGACTTGGCAAAAGTATGATATATTTACAACATATATTTATAATAGATAGATTTACAACGATGGTTTACTTAAAGTAAGAGTTTAAAAAATTTGAAGAGTAGCCTGAAAATTCTTATGTACATCCAGATATTTCCTGAGATTTGGTTACTTGCTATGGAGGTTTAGATTCATGGTTTCATAGGACATGCTACTCCCATGGATGGACAAGAGAACAAGCAGATATGTCTTGGAGAGGGTACAGTCGGGGTGCCTTTTGGAGGCAAGAATGATAAGGCTTTGCCTCACATACTTTGGGCATGTTGTTGGGAAGGACTATTCTTTGGAGAAGGGCATGATGCTGGAAAGGGTAGAGGGCTGGTGAAGGAGAGGAAGGCCCTCAATTAGATGGACTGACAAAGTGACTACTGCAGTGGGCTCTTCTGTGTCAGAAGTGTGAGGATGGTGCAGGATATCATAGGGTTCATAGTGTTGTTATGAGTCGTACTTAACTCAGTGGCAATGACAACAACAATGAGGACCACTAGTTAATTGAATAAAATGTTCAACACTTCTCTTCCACATCTTAGTTTGTAAGTGTTTAGTGCCTGGTGTGTTAAATGCTCGTAACAAGCCACCCAAAGCACAGTTGGTCATTATTTTCCTGGAACAACAGAGGAAGAAAAGTCAGGAATGTTGTTAGATGTCATCTAGTCACCTACAACTAATAGCTTTCCTCTGAGTCACAGATCTAAACCTTGCTCTGTCCTGTGCTATTCACATGCCTCCATCAATAACTGTCTTCTTTGTCATAAAAGTACTAAATAGTTCCCAGCTGCCATCATAAAACAATATGATCTAATATTCCTTAGAAGAATCGTGATTAAAAAGGGGGAAATGCAGAACAGAAATGAAAATTCTCATGGAGCCCAGTCTTGTAAAATCCATGGAGCCCAGATAAGCTCCTGAAGCAGTTGTCCTTAGATAATCTTTAAATCTTAAAATACCCCCTGAAGTCTTCAGAAAACCAATTAATAGTTTAACTTTACTAGAAAAGAATGTCTGCTTTGATCATCCTGCTTTTTTGAGATCACTATCTATAGATGACAGCAGATGCGAAGTTTAGGGGGCAGTGAATTTATGCTGATGGGGAGGAGCTTCTTGGAAAGGGAGAATGAGGATGATTATACAACTTGAAGAATTAATCAGTGTCATTGAATTGTACCTGTAGAAACTTGAACGTTTTGCTGTGTATTTCTCAGTAATGAAACAAAATTTTAAAAGAAAGTTCTATTTAAAAACTTGCATTAAAGGCAGAAACTGGAATTACTTTAAGCCAAACTTTACATATAATGTTATCATTCAATGTCAGTAGTTTACTATATTCTAAAACAGTGTTGTTGTTTTTGTTGTTGTTAGTTACCCTCCAACAGATTTTGATTTATGGTAACTGTGGTTAACAACAGATCAAAATCTTGCCCTGTCTTGGGCCATCCTCATAATCTCCCCTGTACTTTGTTTTTTTTTGTTTTTTGTTTTTTTTTTAATATTTAAATAA
>NW_006399914.1:6065853-6082193 GCF_000299155.1 Elephantulus edwardii
GAATACTTTTTCCCAGTCAGTGGCTTCCCTTTTTACCCTACTGGAGAAGTTTTTGGATGTGCATAGGGATTTGAGTCTTAGAGGGTCCCATTCATCTATGTTATCTTCTCCTGGTTGTAGCTTTTCCAGGATACTGGGAAGACTGTTTATGTTGTGGATTAGGACTTCTAGTGTTGCTCCCCTGTACTTTGATCTCAGGGTTACAGTCTCTGTGCCAGTCTTTTTTGTTGAGGGCCTTCCTCTTTTTCACTGACCCTCTTCTTTTCTAAATGATGTCCTTGTCCAAGGACCAGACCCTCCTGATATTATGCTCAAAGTATGTGAGATGAAGTTTTACCACCCTTGCCTCCAAGGAGTACCCTCAACTATACTTCTAAAATATTGTCAACATTAACATTAATAGTTGATAAATATTTTAAATATCTATATGTTGTTCTATATGTGCTGGAATTTTTGCTCTTTTGTCATCTCCAACTGTGTTTATTACTTTATTCTTTGATTTACTTCTTAGGAAAAGCTATTCCTTGTAAAGGGACATCATGCTTGGAAAGATGGAGGGTTAGCAAGAGACAGAGGAAGAACCCCCAATGTGATCGACTAACATAGTGGCTGTTGCAGTGGGCTTGAGTTTGTCAGAGATGATGATGAGGGCACAGGATAGTACAGGGTTCAGATTCCTAGCATCACTATGAATTGTACTCAATTCCATGGCACTTAATAACAACTACATGGTAGTTCACTAGGGAGTTCTGGCAACATGGTGGTGAGGAATTGCAATGCCAAGTCAAAGGCGTGCCGTTCAAATCCACTAGTTGCTCCACAGGAGAAAGATGGGCTGTCTCCTCCCATGCAAAATACTGCTCTGGAAACCCACTGGAGGGTAAGTTACGAAACACTTCTGACTCTAGGGCACATAACTACAACAATAACGTCTGTCATTCTGATCTCTAGTTACATTTCCCCATCATGATATCTTTATATGTTATTCCTTCAGCATGTATTCAGCATACTTTAAAATAGAGTTATCTACATTTCTGTAAGTCAGTTGTTTTTAATTGCCTCAATAAATTTTTGATTGTAACAACTGAGGTGGTATTACTTCAGTGGATAATGACTAGGTATGCTGCTAAACATTCTACTGTGCATAGGGCTGCCTGTGTGACAAAATTTTATCCATGTCAGAGTGTCAGTAGTTGTGATGAACTTTGCTGTAAATTACATTTCTCAAGGTACAAGAGTGTATGTGCGCACGCGCACATGCATGTGTAAGAGGGAAGGTTTGTTGTTTTGTTGGTTTTTTTTAAGGGTTTCCAGTCAGTTGTTGTTGCACTTTTCTCCCTGCCTAACCCCTCACCCCAATTCACTCTTCTCCTTGAAAAGTAAAAGAAAAACTCTTTTTCATTGTTATGCAGTCCCTCCCCCAAGTCCATTCCACTGTGCAGCCTTCATTCTGGACTCCTGTCATGACAATAATACCCAATCATATATCCCTTTTAAACAGTTCTCTCCCCCATCTGTTTCAATGTAGTATCATCATGAGTCAAATGCGAGAATGGTTACCCATGGTGGACAGTGTTTGGTGAAGCTCCCCAATTAAAACAAGCTTGGAAGCAGGAGTGGCATCTACTTCCACAATAGCTTGCTTCTGGAAACCCTATGAACCTGGAGAAAGGATGAAGGTCACACAAGTGTTGAGGACTTTTGTTCATAGGGTCGCTATGAGTCGCCTACGACTCAACGGCACTTAACAACAACAACATACATCATTCCTCCCCTCCTTCTCTGTCTTCCCTCAACCCAGAAGTCAGTCCTATTTTACAACAGTGGCCCTATGCAATATTTGTCCTTTTTTAAAAATTTTTTTATTATTATTTGTTGTGCATGTACCGTCAAATCAGATCTGATTGGTACAGGAGGAAATTGTCCCTCCTTCTCCGGCAGAGCATCTTGTGGATTTGAACCGTTTACCTCTGGGATTGCAGTACAGCTTCTTGCCACTAGGCCACCAGAGCTCCCCTATATTTGTCCTTTTGTGACAGATATTTCACTTAGCATAATGTCCTCCAGGGTCATCCATTTTGCATATTTCATGAGTTCCTTGTTTTTTATTGCTGCATAGTATTCCATTATGTGAATATACCAGAGCTTCTCTGTCCACTCGTTTGTTGATGGGCACTTGGGTTGTTTCCAGCTCTTTGCTGTTGTGAACAAAGCCTCAATAAACATAGGTGTGCATATATCTGCTTGAGTGGTGGTTATGGTTTCTTTAGGGTAAATTCCCAGTAGTGGAATTTCTGGGTCAGATGGTATTTCTGTTTGCAACTTTTTGAAAAGCGCCATACAGCCTTCCATAGCGGTTGCACAATTACACTCCCACCAATAGTGAGTAAGGGTTCCAGTTCCTCTACAACCTCGCCAGCATTTGTTGTTTGTGGTTTTGTTAAATTTTGCTATTTTTACTGGGGTGAGATGATCATATTGTTGTTTTGAAGAAAGGTGTTCTATAAACCAAAGCAGCTTTCTTTACTGCAGTGGTCTTTTAGTGAATCCTTATTACAGACTCATTCCTTTGTTCTCTCTCTTCCAATATATTTTGCATATCCCCAGGTTGACTAAGATACTATTGTCTGCTGAATAAAATGTAAACAATTTAGAGTAATTCTAAAAGTTCTTTATAATGTGTCTCAGCTTAACTTTTCTAAGTTAATGTCATTATTGCTTTATCCAAGAGCTGTTAAGTGCTATCTATGTGAAGACCACTAAGATTTGAGCCAGGAACATGCCAATGTAGTCCCCTGCTGCAGTTAATTTTTCCCCCCCAGCAAACCTATAGCATTCCTTATTTATCTCATTGCCCTCACATTGTTTATGTCTCCTTTTGTGCCTTTGTTAGGGCCAATTTCACCTTCTCTCTCTTGCCATAATGAGGACTGCCAATTTAGGAAACCAGTGCGTCTTAAAACATAGCTATAATTACTGTTTGGTCTAAAGTCTATACTGAAAGTTTAGACAGCATGCACTGTAGAGTTAAATCAAGAAATGAACTATAAGAATTAATACCATCAAGGGGTGAAAATACATTGACTCTTAAAGGAGTAGAAGTACAGAAGGGAATAAATTCTGGGTTGAAATGTACTTTGTATTTTCTACCTGCATAATGTTTTTCTTCCTATGACTTCCCAGTAACTGGAGGCATATCCCTCAGTCAGAACCAGATCAGCTAACTGTCCAGTGGATTTCCAAGGATATAAATTTTATGAGAGATTACCCAGCTTTCTTCTCTGGAGCTACTGGTGCATTTAAACTACTAGGGAGGTGTGACCTTTGGGTTAGCAGTACCAGTCCTTACAGCTAGGCCACCAAGGACTCCCTGGATTATATAGCAGTATATACTTTAGCAATTGTTAGCTTATTATTTAGTGAGCGCCACTGAGAAATAGTCCTGGTAATTAGACTAAGAAATTTGAGATCAAAAGCCCTACCATAATCTCTCAACACTCAAAGTAGCTAGTTTCTGAACTGTGTGTTGTAGTCTTTGTTATGGTTGTTATTGAAGTAAAAGGCTTGAGCCAGAATGTAAATCAGTACACTGCTTTTTTAATGGAGAAAGTTTTAATACTTTGAAAAGGTCAGTGTGCTTAATTGACTTAATGCCTGTCACAGCTCCTTTATCTCATACCAGGGAGCTCTGGTGGCATATAGTCCTTAGTGAGTCCCCTGCTAACACAAAGGCTATGTGTCTCTGGCACTTCAACTCCACAAGTGACTAACTACTTGGGAGAAAGGTGGGCATCTCTTTTTATAATTCACAGCTTTGGAAACCCAAGGGAGGATTGATTGCTGTGAGTTGAAACTGACTTGACAGCAGATTTTTTAAAAAAATTTGGTTTGTTTATTAAGTTTGTATATATTATGTTTCATACAGTCATTCTGATTTTTTATACAATTAGTCAACACTGAACTATGTCCACCATTGCTCTGTCTTTTCAGATCCCTGCCCAATCTTTCCCATTTCCTTTACCCACCCCTTCCTCCATCTGTCAAATTGTGCCACCCTATGATTTCCCCCTGCCCATCCTCACCCCTCTGCGTCCACCCTCATCCCCTTGGGTCCTCATACATGTTTTACTAGTTATTTTTCTATTTCTACAATAATGGTCTCATATAGTATTTGTCCTTTTGGCACTGAGTTATTTCACTCAGCATAATTCTCTTCAGTCCTTCCCAAGTTATGTAGTAATTTTTTAATTTATTGCTCCTGAGTGCTGCATAGTATTCCATTGTGTGAATGTACCACAATTTCTCAATCCCTTTGATTGTGGTTGGACATTTGGGCTGTTTCCATGATCTTGGTGATGGTGAATAATGAGCATTAGTGTATAAATCTCTGTGTCTTGGTCCTAATTTTCTTGGGGTATATTCCAAGTAGTGGAACAGCAGAGTCATATTGAATTTTTATGTTTCGTTTTTTTGGGGAAATGTTAAACTACCTTCCAGAGTGGTTATACCATTTTATAGTTCCATCAACAATGTATGGCAGTTCGTATCTTTTCCTTATCTTCTCTAATAATTTTTCCTTGCTTTGACAGCAGTTTTTGAGTTTGAGAAACAGTTTCCCAGCAAGCACTGGCCTTTGGGTCATAATTAGAGTGACACTGTTTCAGTGCAGGACTTTAAAATTTTTAATTTTAACCTATCATATATAGTACATGTTACATTTGAACTCATTTTTACATATATGCATCCATACACACATGCATATAAAACCCCCCTCCCAAGTTTCATGGAACAAATATTTAAATATATAGTAAATGTAAAAATCAGAAAACATCAGAAGTTTAGAAGTGATTGATTTCCAAGATAACAGAGCCTTGTTAACACTTTAGAATTACTTTAAACCAGAGTATTTAATCAGTCTTAATTTGTTATATTTTAACAAGAATGGGAGTAGAGTGGATTATATGAGATTTGAAGTAGCCAGATGATCTAGAAAGGAACAGGGAAAGATGGTAGGTGGCTGACAGAAACAAACTTTTTTTTCTCTTCTGCTTTGCCAAGGATTTTGGCAATAGTTGGTGTGAAGTCTTAGCTAAAATAATTAGGACTGGTGTGAATAGACAGTAAACCTCAATCTTCACTTTTGCTTTCCAGTCCTTATTCTTTCTCTCTGACTGGATCAGAGGAAATGTCAGAGAAGTAGAGGGGAAGAGAGAGTTTAAGATAATTTTTCTTTAGAGGAGAACTTTGATTTTTCTTCAGTGTATTTTTTAAAAATACTAAAATAATTTGGAAGCACAAGATATTTTTGGGTTTTTTAAAAGCATAAGTTCATTTGATAGGTAATATATTACATTTGTTTCAGATTAAAAATACTGAGTTGTATGTTAATTAAACATTCCTGTATAAATATCATTGTGTTTGTTGTTGCTTCTGTTTGTTTTTACTGTGACAGCCAGACAAGGAAATTGTTAATTCACTTTATCACCTTGACCTTAATTTATTTTGTCAGTCTGTTTTGAGATTTAACAGCAAATACAGCAGAATGAATTACTAAATTTAAGCTTGAGCATCTTAAACTTTAGGTTGCACATGTATCCTTTTTTGCTTGCTTGTTTAGGGGGAAAAACCCTTTTATGATTTAACTTATAAAAATGCATATGATTGTAGAGGCAGCAATAGCAATTAAAACAATATGTAAAGTATTGCTTTTTAAAACTTTTTATTGTGGATCAGATGAAATTTTAAAGATCAGATTGGAACTTTATTTCTCGGTAAATACTGCCATTTTGATCTGTTGTGGTTCATTTTTCTAAGGACTGTACCCCTCCCTTGAATATACCTTCTGTACTTATCCTTGGCAAATGCTGCCCTTTTGATCTTACATGCTTGGTTGTTCTAAAGAGTGTGTGCCTCTGGTGGTGTTAACCTTATAGTCTTTTTGATATTGGGCTGAAAGTCAAGCCACAGGGAGTTAGTTAAGTTCCAGGCTTGAGTGGTGACTGAGGACCAGGTGTCTGGAGGCTCCAACTCTGATAGTCTTCAGATGTCAGAGAAAAAAAAAGTTCTAACTTACTTGAACTAGTCTCAGCTATCAAGTAAGGACAGAAAAGGTCAAGATTAAAAGATACAATCTTTTAAAAAAACCAAACGAACAAAAAAACCCACCAAAACCCAAGACAACAAATCATATGTAGCAGTTTTCTGTCACATAGGGTTGCTGTGAGTAAAAACTTGACTCTCCAGCACCTTACAGAGATTGGCACAATGCTGCCTTGTCAGTATAAGGACTGTCCATATCTGAATTTTTACTTTAAAATATCACGTAAATATTTTAAGTGGGATGCTAATAAGCATTCTTTTGAGACATAGGGAAAGGATCTTATGGTCTAGTAATTTTGGGAATTTATCCGTGTTAAACAAGATAAAAGAGTCATTTGTTAATTTTTTTTCTTCTATAAACCCTTGCTAAAAACTCAAGTCATCATATTCCTCCTGTTTCCCTCCCTGTGTATAATCATTTGCCAAGTCATGTCATTCTACCTTTGTAGTGGCTCTTGTATCTACCTCCTATTTTCCATCTCCACTGCCCTAGTTCTGACCTTCATCATCTTTCCCTAGGGTCATCATAAGAGATAACTCTGAGAGTAGCTCCTATTCTAGTCTCTTAGAGCTTAACTTTATATTGTTGTATCAGCCTGGGTCACCTAACAGTCCATTACTTTTAGAAAACAAAGTAAATGCTTTAGTATGTTATTCAAGACCATGCATTATCTGTTCCTAGACTATTTTCAGGCTTTATTGTCCAGTAGTTCATTCTTTATGCTGGTTGAGTCCTAAAAAGATTTTCTTCTTATTTCTTTACTCATACTATTCCTCATCTTTGTCAAACACCTTCTCCCACCAGACTCACATCAAATGCTGTCCCTTGATGCCCTCAAGATCACCTCGCTCATACTTAATCTTCATTTTCATCACAGCATAATACTGTATTTTTTTAGCACGTAATGTGTGTGGCCTGGTGTTAAGAAGCTGCACTGTAATCCCAAAAGCAGGCAGTTCCACCCCACGAGCTGCTCCAAGGGAGAAGGATGGACAGTCTCCTTCTGAGCAGTTAACTGCCTTTGAAAACCCAATGTAAGGTCATGTATGGGTCGGTTCCATCTGGCTGGTACACAACAACAACAGTGTACCCATGCATATAATTACTTTGTACACGGCCAGTGTGTGAAGTGATTGCATAGTTTACAAAAACAAAAGTAACAAATATGTAAAGCATACATTATTTGTGTAAAACCACAGTATTTTTTTAAATAAAAGTTTACTGAAAGGTTAGGTTTTCATTCATTCATTGTTGCACATTTTCCTCCTTCTTTTCCCAGTCCACTTCGCAGTACACCTCTTGTTCGAGATTATTTTCATAAAAATATAGTATTTGGGGGGGGAGGGGGGAGGGGTTTGTGAGGGGAGAAGGGTGCAACAATGAATGAATGGAATCCCAAAATCTCTGTAGATGTTCATTGAAATGAAAAATAAACAACCTAAATTAAAAAAAAAATATATAGTATTTTTAGCAGTTTGTGATTTGTTATCTTAACTCCGCTACACTAGTATTGTTTATAACTTTAACAAACTTTGTGAGGGAAAGGACTACATCATATCTTTAACCATACTACAGTTACTTGGTTTATCAAAATCACAGGTATCATTACATAGTTTCCACATTACAACTTTCTTTTTAAATTGTGTGTGTGTGTGTGTGTGTGTGTACATCATATCTGATCTGACAGGTACTGGAGGAGATTGCCCTTCCTTCTCCAGCAGAGCATCTGGTGGATTTGAACCATGCGTCTCTGGGATTGCAGTGCAGCTTCTTGCCACTAGGCCACCAGAGCTCCCTACATGTTTACAACTTTTATATACGTATTTTAACTCATTACTGACAAGTTGGAACCGACTCATAGCTGACCCCCCAGTGAATTTCCAGAGGCTGTAAACTGCACAGGATGAGAGTGTTTTTTCTTTCTCCCACAGAGAAGCTGGTGTAATCAGACCATGTGCCTTTGTATTGGCAGCTCAACTCCCTACCACTAGGCCACCAGAGCTCCCGTACATATATTTTGGAGGGACACAGTTCAATCCATAACACTTGTTTACTCTTTTTTTAAAAAATTACTTTTAGTGAAAGTTTACAGAGACTTAGGGTTTCCAGTCATTCATTGTTGCACTTTTCGCCCTGCCCAACCCCTCCTCCCCAACATTTGGTTTACTCTTAATGATGAATGAACTTCATGGACTGACTTGTCTTCATTTTGTTTTAGGAAAGATCTTTTAAAAGAGGAACAGTAACGATTACTCATCATGCCTGCTGTGGCTTCAGTTCCTAAAGAACTCTACCTCAGTTCTTCATTAAAAGACCTCAATAAGAAAACAGAAGTGAAACCAGAGAAAATAAGCACTAGGAGGTATGTGTCCTTTGCTAGCTGTGTTTGTTACATGAATTTTTAAAAAAGCTCATTTCCTTACTATTTGAGTTGGATGAATAGTTCACTTAAAGTTTGAGAACTTACATGGATTGGGAGCTCTAGTGGCTTAGTAGTAAGGAGTTGTACTGCTAACCCAGAACTAGCTCAAATCCACCAGCTGCTCCATGTGAGAAAGATGAGCAATTTCCTGTGAAATTTAATGCCTGTGAAAACCCACTGGAGAGTCAGCTGTGAATCGGTTCCAACCAAATGGAACATAGCAACAAGAACAATAATTACATGAATAAAATATGAGAATAAGAGCTCCTTAGAAAAGTTTCTAACTATATCTTGACAGAATTTACAGCCACAGAAACTCAATGGAAGGGTCAGCTATGATGAGTCTCTTCATTGAGTGGCATCGAGAGAGGGAGAGGACACTGGAGACTATCGAAAGTTTTCCTCGGGGGCAGGGGAGAGGGCTGGGCAGGGAGAAAAGTGCCAACAATGAGTGAATGGAAATAAAAAAAAAAGTTTTTCTCTGAATTTATCTTGATTAATAAAGGAGAAAATTTGAAGATTAGAAACTCAAAACTCATTGCCATAGAGTCAAAACCAGTTTATAGTTAACCTCAGGGCTATTGGTGCAGGCGAACCACGGAGATAGTACCACCCTTGGATTAGCAGCGTGACTGACTATGGCTACACCACTGTAGCACTGATGGAGGAAGACTCAGTCTGTATTGTGCAGATAACACAATTTTGCTTCTGAAAGTGTAGTGGTCTTGAAGCACTTACTGAAGATCAAAACTACAGTCTGTTACGTATTACACTGCTGACCAAATGATAATTGATTCATATCCACTTTCTGCTCCAAGAGAGATAGACAGTAGTCTACTTCTGTAACAGATTTATAGCCTCAGAAACATGAGAGCAGGTTACTATCAGTCAGAATTGACTCATAGACAAAGGCTACAGCCTTCAGTATCAGTTATACCTAACATAAAGAAAACAGTCACAACTAGACCAAGAAATAATATTTTTTTAGGTTTACTTTTTTTCTGCCGAATCTCCCCTTCCATGTTTCTTCATTGACATTGTTTCATATAGTCATTATGTTGTTACCTACCATTGCGTTCACAGCAGCCCAATAAGACAATAGAACTGCCCCTGGGTTCCCTAGACTGTGATAATTATGGAAGCAGACTGCCACATCTTTATTCTGTTAGATTGCTGGTGGATTCAAAATACTAAGCATTCAATCATTGCACCATTGTTATAGCTTTAGAAGTAACAGTTTCAAAAAGAAGAGAGTCTAGCCAACTGTGTAAACATTTATCCTTTGTGTAAACATTTTAGAAATTGAGGTGAAAATCTGTGTTCTTTTGTCAGAAATGAGAGGGGCTCTGAAAATTGTCTAAGAAAAAATGTCTATTGTAGAATGGGACTGTCCTTGGGGTTGGGGAGAGACTGAGTAAGATGGGTTCAATAATGTATACTACACTGAAACAGAGGAGGGAGAGAACCGTCTAAAAGAGAGATGTAACTGGGTATCTCTGTCATCACAGGAGACTAGAGCGAGGGCTGCATGGTGGAGGGGACCTGGGGGAGTGTTTGTAAAACAATGAAAGAATCTTTTCTTTTACTTTTCCATAATTTTTGGACTCATGTACCTATAACTTGTTAGTCAAATTCGTGTCTTCTAGGTTGCAACACCCCCATGGTACATCTTGAAGGATATATACATGTACAGCCAAGCACAATCAATAAGAGTGCATCTGAATTCCAAAATCAATCTCCATAATAGTCTATGTGTTTCCTACTGCCAAAGGGGCCCTTTAGAGTAGTAAGAGAAGATCTTCACCCTGAAACCCACAGCGTCCCTTTTCAGCAGGAAGTAGCTAAGAGAATACGCCGTCCCCTTTTCCTTATGACTCAGGGTGAAGTCTCTCTCAGGGAGGAGTGATAGGGAATGGCAAAGGATACACTGACAAAGAAGATTAATCAGAACTGGCTTTGACAAGCACTGTGGCATTTGGACAAGAACAAACTGGGAGGAGGGTGGAGAGAGTGGTGCAGCAATGAATGAGTGGAAGCCCAGAATCTCTGTAAATGTTTATGAAAATTAATAAAATATAATTATAGAAAAAAAAAAAAAGAAAAAATGTCTAATCTCAAATGAACTGACATAGGGGCATGAAAAGGATCCTATGATTGCCCAGGGACATTTTTTAGCATTAACTTGTGTTTCTAAATATCATCAAGGGCAGAGATGGGCTTTTTTGAAGAGATTTTTTTTTTCAAGGTGCAAAAGACTAAAAGAAAAATCAACTTACTTCTTTGGCCAAGTAGGTAACATTGATGGGGTAACAGAGAAAGCAGCCTTACCTAACTTCAGTTGAATATTTTGAAATAGGAAATAATGGGAAAGAGTTTTTTAAATCATTCTCAGGAAGCATCATCTAATCCATTCTTTCTAGTAATATTTCCTTTAGTGCTAGGACTGCCCTAATCGAGAGGAAGTGTTATGTAGGAACTCAGCTCATTACTGTGAGTCAGAACCAGTACATTGCTGACCTTCCAGTTTTTTTGAGATTGCCAATTTTTTTCCCTATGGAGCCCCTGACCTGACCTGAGGTACGGCTTTAGTTTGCTTGGCTCCACAGTCAACAGTCTTGGCACCAGCAGCCAGGAAATTAAAAGGCGCATTGCCATGGGAAAGTCTGCTGTTAGGGACCTCTCCAAAGTACTGAAGAGCAGTGGTGTCTCTCTGGAGACTAAGGTGCGTCTGATACAGGCTATGGTCTTCCCAATCACTTGTTATGCATCAGAGAGTTGGACAAAGACCAAGGAGGATAGAAGGAGAATTGATGCCTTTGAGCTGTGGTGCTGGAGAAGAGTATTGAGAATACCATGGACTGCTAGGAAAACAAACAGATTTGTCCTGGAAAGGGTTAAACCGGGTGGCTCCTTGGAGGCAAGGATTCTGAGGCTCCGTCTAACATACTTTGGACATGTTGTGAGGAGATTCCAGTCCTTGGAGAGGGACATCATGCTTGGGAGGGTGGAGGGATAGCGCAGGAGAGGAAGGCCCTCTATGAGGTGGATTGATTCAGTGACTGGGATAATTGGGATGGGAGTGTCAGAGACGGTGCGATTGGCACAGGACAGAGCGGAGTTTAGGGCTGTTGTATATAGGGTTGCTATGAGTCGCAGGCGACTCGACGGCACATAACAACAACAACATGGAGCCCCTAGTGGATTTGAACTGCCTTAGAGGCACCACCCCTTTGGGTTAGCACAAATCTTTACCCCCTATGCCAGCAGCTCTACCTTGGTATGTAGGAAGGACATCCTTATGTATCAAATTTATGTTCCTACAATGTCACTGCACTGCCCCGAGAATGCAAGAATCCTTTTAGGATGCTTGGCTAGATTGCTGGGTTCTCAATGCCATTGTAATCATATGCATTTGATTTATTACACAGGCCTATGCATGAGGGTGAAGGGAAGGGGAGAAGCAACAACTTTTACACCCACTAACTATTAAATGGTTCTAGAGAATATCTCTATTGTGTCCGTTTAATTTATGTATATCCCAAGACTGTGATGCCTTCTATGCAGTGGATTCACATTGGCCGAAGTGGACTTTATATAGCACCACCACTGACCTTGTTTTTTCCCCTGACATGCTCTAGTTCCTTTGCTTGACCAAGTTCATTATTAATTCATGACCCAGTATAAAAACACAGAAAATTAAATTTTTTTAAAAAGTAAGATACATTATTTTTCAAAAGTTATTGATAAAGCATATTGTATATAAACGTTTGTAACCTTAGCTTGGTTCTCAGAATTTAAATCTTTGAGATTGCAGTGCAGTTTCTTGCGATTGTCTTTCTTCCTTTTTTTTTCCTTTCTTCTTGTGTACCGTACAGTTAGATCTCTCTGGCACAGGAGATTGCTGCTCCTTCTCCAGCAGAGCATCTGGTGGATTTGAACCGTATGCCTTTAAGATTGCAATGCAGCTTCTTTCCACTAGGCCACCAGAGCTCCCTCAGAACTTAAATCTTATGTGAATGAAATCCTCTTGCAGAAATTCCTGTCTCATTAATTTGCTTTCTAAAGACTTGGTTAAAATTAACTTAAGAAAATATACTTAATAAGGAAACCAAAGAATCATCAAATTATTTTACTAAAGTAGCATTATTTAGTGGCATGCTTTAGACTTTTAAGTATTCTTTTCTTTCAGTGACAGTGGATCAGAGTATAGTTTAAGCATTTTGTGAAAAACTAGCCAAGATGAAACTTTGAAGTCATGTTTTTCTTGTACCTCATTTCTTGAATTCTTAATTGGGAAGGATTTCACTTCATGATTTAAAATCAGTGAAGAAACTTAATAGGTTTTAACTTTAAAATAATAATAAATAATAATAATAATAGTGAGCTTTTTGGAGAAGAAGGATATGTGGCAATTTTATTTTGACTTGTTATGATTTGATAAGAAATTTGCAAGAGCAGACTGCAAATCAATGCAAATAGTACTCAGTCATATTCATTCATTATAGAGTATGATTAATATAATGGTAGTCTGTGACCACTTAATGGAAATTATCTGTTACAGCACATCCCTTTAAAACTGTTTTAGATATATATTTTTTCATAATATGGATAGTTTGGCAGGGTATAAACATTATGGCAGGGTATAAACATTATGAAACAAGTATTTAGTGTAAGGAAATTTTCAGGTTGTATTTAAACTTATATCCAACTTTATTTCAATTCTGGGATAGTAAAACGCAAGTTATAAAATTTATTATATCAAGAGTCTCTGGACTTTATACATGACCCATTTTCTTTTTCCAAATGTCTTATGTTTTAATGATTTTCTCTAATTTCAAGTTATGTACAGAGTGCCCTGAAGATCTTTAAGACAGCAGAAGAATGCAGATTAGATCGTGATGAGGAAAAGGCCTATGTACTATACATGAAATATGTGACTGTTTATAACCTTATCAAGAAAAGACCTGATTTCAAGCAGCAGCAGGTATCTTTGATTTCTCTTATTTCTTTGCTGTGCTATTTTTGCTTTCTAGAGCTATTGATTACCTCTAAAAATTTTAATGCAATGAAATTTAGATCACATTGTACAGCATCAAGATCAAAGTCTTAACACAGAAAACATAATGTGATTCACTTTCACTATTTGTAGCTGAGAAGCTGTGGTTAAAGTATAGTTAGAAGCAAAAACATCTCAATTTAAAATAAGTTCCATTTTATACATCTGCTTTTGCTTTATTATTTGTAAGACAAGTTATTATTTGAAGAAAAGGATATTTTTCTCCTGAAACCTTTGTTCCTTAGAACTTATAAAAGTTGAAAGTACTGTTTATGATTCTTAAAGGTGCTTTACAAGTAGGCAAAATTTATTACCTAATGAATTTTTAATAATTTTTGCCTTCAGCATATTGGTGTGAAGAGTTGTTAGGTTTTTTATTTTTTTTTTTACTGTTCAAAAGAATTTCATTTTTGGAAATATGTTTCAAAAATTACTTAAAGAGTTGCTGCACATCAATTCCATTTCCATCTTATCAGGTTACACTGAATTTTAAAAAAATCATTCAGAAATAATTATTATGTTGGGGTATTTTTAAAAACATTTAGGGATTTGTGCATATATAAGCTAAAAGGTTTTTTTAAATACTTCATCCGGTTATAATGATCTTTATTTAAACTTAACTTTACAAAAAAACAAAAAGCAAAACAAAACAAAAAAAAACTTAACTTTACATAAGCACCATCACTGTGATGTTTTTAGAATTAGTGCTGTGTACTCTGGCCAATACTAATATTATGGCATGGTTTTCATATAATTTTAGGAATACTTTCATTCAATTCTTGGACCGTCAAACATCAAAAAGGCTATTGAAGAAGCTGAAAGACTCTCTGAAAGCCTTAAACTCAGGTACAGATATTATAAATTAAAAGAATGTAAATTTAAAAGATCAGCATATTATTTTGAATTTGTCAATTTATATATGATCAAGCATATAATATCCTAGGAATAAGTTTTATGTTCATTGACACACCAAGCTATGCACAGTAAGGTTTATTAGATTAGAACTTGAGGCCAGTGTTCTGTTTGTAAGTTTTTGACAGGGTTCTTGAGAAAAAATTTAGTTCTTCATATGTGCCATATTGTATTGTGCTACTAGATACTAGTCTATGGGAATAAAATATTTGCTGTTATTTTTTATCTGCCCAGCTGTAGAAATTAAACACATTTTAAAAAAAAATAGTTGATCATAATATTTCCTTGATTGTCTTATTAGGCTCATAAATAATTATGCAACTATCTTCACTGCCTAAATAAGATAAAAAAGGCACTGTTTTCACCTTTATTAAAAGAACAAAGTCCATGTGGGGAGCACAGTATCTTACCTTTACCAACTTCACAAGGGGAAACTGTCCCCATCCACAGCATCAGTGACACAAAACCAATTCCAGTAAGGTCAGACATGTCCCCCACACGCCTGTACCTCTTTCTACTCATCTCAACACCAGTTTTACTGTTTTCAGAAACCAATGTAATTCAGATAATAACTGAATACAGCCAAGATCGCTCTGAAAATGTGCATGCTGGCACCTCAGCCTTGCAGCATTCCCAAGTTCTAAGTCCTGCCATTATTATCTCTCCGTCACCCCTCCAACCTCCCAAGGTCCCTTCTCACGTCATGGCTCCATTTTAACCATGGCGGCTGCTGCTGCTGCTGCTGCTGTCGCTGTCTCAAAGCTGTTCTACATTTCACTGGTTATTTATTTTATTGGCAAGACTAGCCAGATTGTTGAGACTGGCCAAACCCCTTGTGAAATGAGAGATGGTTAATCTCTTGTGAATAAGCTAATATGCTTCATTTGCATATTCCCGCCCATTTACGTAGCAAAGTCATGCAATGGCTGGAAAAGTCATATTGAAAGATAAACTCAGGAACCTCAATATATTTTTTCTTCATGATTTTACATTGTTGAATCAATTAACCATTGCAGTTAAACGAATTATACTTTCAACTTAGAAATTGTCTTTTTAAATGAATATATTCCTTTTGTCTTTTAAAAAATTTACTAATCTTGTGGCATTTGAGCAGAAGGCTAAACCCATTGCTGTCAAAACCATCTGAACACTATAGGACTAACTGGAACTGCCCCATAAGGTTGTTTTGGGGTTGGTTTTTAAAAATATTTTATATTGGATAGTGATATTCACTGGACTTCCTTGTATGTGTATGGATATTATCCAATATTTTATGTCATGACATATATAGTAATGACTTTTTAAAGTATGAAAGCAACCCCATTTTTCTTCACCTTTTCATGTCTGGGGTAATAGATCATATGATCATCCGACTTAAAATGTCCCATGCCAGTCCCTTCTCATCTCGGTAATACTTAGTATTGTCAATATTTATGCACTCCATTTCTTCCTTAACAAGATCTAATTTTCCTACATTCATGGTTCTCACATTCCGTGTTCCAGTCACTAGTGACTGCTTACAACTGTTCTTCCTTTGTATTTCCATACTTGAAAGCTCTACCTCAGTTGCCCTGTTAGTCTACTTGTGTTCTATTGTACATAGGGTTTTCAGAGGCCAGCTATTTAACTTTGTGGATCACAACAAACTATGGCTGACTCGTAAGAAGAATAGGAATCCCAGAACACTTGATCGTGCTAAGGTGAAATCTATACTTGGACCAGGAGGCAGTTTTCAGAACAGAGCAAAGAAACACTGAAAGATTGGGAAGGGTGTACGTCAGGGATGTGTCCTCTCTGCATTCCTTTTCAACCTATATGCAGAACAGTTTATCCAGGAGGCGGGGCTCTAT
>NW_006399914.1:6087217-6097134 GCF_000299155.1 Elephantulus edwardii
TATAACAAATAATTTTGAACAATATAATCTTTTAAGATTAAGGTTAGAAATATTAACATTATGATCATTTCCAATCCAGAGATACATGTTCCAATGCATTTCCCATTTTCCATATGGTTTTGGTAAGAAGAATATTGTAAATGTGGATACAGTTCCACTATTCCCCCTCCATGCCACAATATAGTGTTATTAGCATGAGCAGTTATAAATCCGTTGCCATCCTTACTCTAACTTACTTTTTTTTTTTTAATTTAAATTTGTTATTAATTTCAGTAAAAATTTACAGAGGCTTTGGATTTCCATTCACTCATTGCTGCACGTTTCTCTCCTCCCAAGCCTCCCCCCCAGAACACTACCCTCTTGAAAAAGTAAAAGAAAAATTCTTTAACTGTTTTACAAACCCTCCTCCAGGTCCATTCCACCATGTAGCCATCACTCTAGACTCCTGTCATGATAGAAATACCTAATCACATATCTCTATTAAACAGTTTTCTCCCTCCTCTGTTTCAATGGAGTATACATTACTGAACCCATCTTACTCAATCTCTCCCCAACCCCAAGGTCAGTCCTCTTTTACAAAAGTGGCACCATGCAATATTTATCCTTTTGTGACTGGGATATTTCACTCAGCATAATGTTCTCCAGAGTCAACCTTTTTGAGTAATATTGCATGAGTTCCTTGTTTTTTCAATGCAGTATAGTATTCCATTGTGTGAATATACCACAGCTTCTCTATCCATTCGTTTGTTGATGGGAATCCCTAGCAGTTGTGTGACTAACCCAAAGGTTGTGCTACTCTGGTGATTCAAATCCATCAGTAAGCATCTTGGCAATGAGTTGGCAAGACTTGTAGACAGGTAGTTTGAGTTTCTAACCTGAGGGGCTCATCTTTTAGCACTGTGTCTAACAATGTTACAGTTCTGTTCTTGGTGTTTTGGAGGGCTGTTATTTTGGAAGGGAGTGTGTCAGGGCTGCATCCTGTCCCTGTACCTTTTCAGTTTTTATGCAGAACAGATCATTCGGGAAGCAGGGCTTTATGAGGGGGAGTGTGGCATCAAGATTAGAGGGAGACCCATTAACAACCTACAGTATACAGATGACACAACCTTGCTTGCTGAAACTGAAGAAGACCTGAAGGACTTCCAGCAAAAGGTCAAGGACTGTGGATTGAATAGGGATTGAAGCTCAACATCAGAAAGACAAAGATTCTTACCACTGAGCCAGTTGGCAACACTGTGAAAGATGGAGAAGAGATTGAGGTTGTTAGCAATTAAGCTTGCTCAGATCCATAGTCAACACTTTTTAAAAAAAATTTATTCTGTTTGTGTTTGTGCGATCAAATTGGATCCAACTGGTGCAGGAGGAGATTGCCCCTCCTTCTCCAACAGAACATCTGGTAGATTTGAACCACATGCTTCTGGGTTTGCAGTGCAGCTTCTTGCCATTAGGCCACCAGAGCTCCCCTCACAATCAACACCAGCAATCAGGAAATCAAAACACTAATTGCATTGGGAAAATCTGCTGTCATGGACCTCTTCAGAGTGCTGAAGAGCAACATTGTCAGTCTAGATACAAAGGTATGTCTAATCCAGGCATGGTCTTCTCAATTATTTGTTATGCTTCAGAGAGGTGGACAGATGACTAAGGTTGACAGAAGAATAGATGCCTCGAGTTGTGGTGCTGGAGAAGAGTCTTGAACATACCATGGACTGCCAAGAAAACAAATAGGTCTATCTTGGAGAGGGTGAAACCAAGTCTCTCCTTGGAGGCTAGGGTTTTTAAGCTCCCCCTCACTTATTTTGGGAAAGTGGCCAGGAGAGATCGGTCCTTGGAAAAGGACATCATGCTCAGAAGGGTGGATGGACACTACAGGAGAAGGCAACCCTGAGCATGATGGATTGATACAGTAACTGGGGCAATGGGGGTTAGTGTGTAGGAATTAGTGAGACTGGCTCAGGACAGGGAAGGGTTCAGAGCTGCTGTACATAGGGTTACTATACATTTGTAGGCAACTTAATGGCACATAACAACAATAGCGTACTATGACAGGAAGCATACTATGGAAGCAGGAATGGCAGCCAGTTCATAAATAACATGCCTCCGGAAACTATGAATGTCGATAGTTGTAGAGGGGTGTCAGGCCTTTTGTTCATAGGGTCACTGTGAGTCATTCTCGACTCAAAGGCAGTCAATAAAAATAGCAACACCATTAATGACTACTTTGGCAAAGCTTACATTAGTTTTGCATGATTTAAAACACTCTGAAAGCCCAAATTCTTAGGACTCGCCTCCCTCTGTCTCATCAGTAACTAGACTGCTCCCAGCTATAATGTTTTATTCCTTTTGCTGTGTGTAGCACTACACATCTTTTTCCTCAGTGAAGCCATTGTTAGTCAATAAAACTAGATTCATCCAAACCAGAGGAGTTTTCTTTTTTAAGGCTTTTATTTTTAAAGACTGTTTGAATGAGTGACAAGTTTTTCAATTAATGAAGGCTTATGTGTATTTTGTGTGACAAAGCCATGCCGCCATCAGTTGCAGCCCAGCAGTTCTAATTAAACATGGGTTCTCACGTTAGGGCATTGTCATTTATTTACTTCTGTATACTTTCTTCTGTTTAATTTTACACACGCGCGTGCACGCACAGTCGCACACACACACAGTTTTTATTACAGTGCAATTATTTTGTGAGAATGGGAATTCTGATCTCAGTGATCTTTTATACAGAAATTGCCATCATGACTGATATTCAAAATATCTTTATTATTTTCAGACTCACATGATAAACACAAGACTCCTACACTGAATGGTTTGTACTCAGTGGAATACAAAAAGGCATTAATAGTATTTGCTGCTTTTAGTAAGGCATGCAGATAACTGAAACAAACACTGAGGTTATGACACACTTCATGCATCTTAATTGGCATTTCTTTTGGAGTTGATGCTAAACTCAATACAAAGAAGCACTTTCAGTGCTTAGTGCTATATTTGTGTTGTCGTGTTTCAAAAATGGGCTCACTCGGAAAGATGAGGTCTGTGCTTGAGTGAGCTCCACAGGCCTGCAACCAAATGCAATGATAAACAATATTGAATGAAGTTGAACACCTGACCAGTGGATAATACTTCCAAGTCATTTAATCATCTAACTTTCTGCAGTATTCTAAGATATCCACATTGACAATTACATATAACAAGTTATTTTGGCTATGAAGTAAAGACATTCTTTGAATTCTACATACCAACTGGTGGCTACAGCCTGAGTTCCTTATGCTTTTGGGATTTTTTCATTGTTTTTAATAAGTTCTTTATAAGGTCTTTAGGACATTGATAATTTTGCTTGTATTTCTGCTTTAAGCAATTATAGCTGTAAATTGCCCTCGGAAGCATTACTTAAACTGCATCCTACAGTTATTAATGGATTGTATTTTGATTGGAGTCCCTGAGTCATGCTAATGGTTAAGGTGTTGGAGGTTTGAGTTCATCAGGGGCAACTTAGAAACAAAGCTTGGTAATCTACTTTGGAATAAAATCAGCAATTGAAAATCTGATAACACTTTTGAGTCTGAATCTTGATTTATGGGGTCAGTTTTAATCTGAATTATGACTTGTTTGATTTGGTCTTTTAGATGGATGCTAATCAGCTTGAAATTATCTCAAAGTGGTGGTTGGAAATAATTTTAAATTTAGAAGTAATTATAAATTGTTAAGATTTTTAATGTGGACACAATTCTTTGACTAGGTACCCTTTAATAATTGTCTTTGTTCACTTAGAAAATACAAATGTGTATGCACACCCATGTTTATCGTGGCTTTGTTCACAATAGCAAAGAGTTGGAAACAACCTAAGTGCCCATCAACAAATGAATGGATAGAGAAGCTGTGGTATATTCACACAGTTGAATACTATGCTGCATTGGAGAAACAAGGAACTCATGAAATATTCAAAATGGGTGACCCTTGAGGACATTATGCTGAGTGAACTATTTCAGTTACAAAAGGACAAATACTGCATAATGGTGTCACTGTTGTAAAATGGGACTGACATTGGGGTTGAGGGTAGACTGAGAAAGATGGGATAAATTATGTATGCTGCATTGAAACAGATGAGGGAGAAAACTTTAAAAGGGATATATGATTAGGTATTATTGTCATGACAGGAGTCCAGAACAAAGGCTGCAGAGTAGAGTGGAATTGGGGGGAGGGATTGTATAACAGTGAAAGAATTTGTTGTTTACTTTTCAAAGGGAAGAGCAAACTGCTGGGGTGGGGGGGAGGTTGGGCAGGGAGAAAAGTACAAAAATGAATCAATGGAAATCCAAAGTCTCTGTAAACTTTCATTGAAATTAAAAATAAAAATATACAAATATGTAAGGAATAATAAGATTAAGACTATTCTTTACTGTTAATGACTTTAGTAATTTGCTCACCGCCTCCCTTTCATAATAATTCACCCCCCCCCCTTTTTAAGAAAAACTTTCATTTCAAGCACTTCTCTAATAGCATACAATCCCCTTTGGCAATTGTAGGAAATGTTGCCAATAATCTCTTAACAAAAGGTTAAAATAGTTGTTTAATTTTTAACAAGTTGGAAATTCTGATGACTTTACCCTCTAAAGATATGTAACTGAGCATACCTTAGTAATAGCTCACTCTTTTTTTTTTCTTTTTTCTTTTTTTCCAGCAGGAGAAATAGTTTATTAAAGCAAAGAGGATCCTGTTTGGATTTTAAGAGGTTCCCAGGCTGGATTCATTAGCGAAGCTAGGACATGCAGTACTGGCAGAAGGACAGCTAGAGGCAAAAAGGAGAGAAAGATTCTCAAAGAGATGAGAACAAGACCCCTCAAAGGATGGGAGAAGGGGAAGTGCTAGTACATTTTTTTGAATGCTTATTTTAGCATTCTCATTGTATATCATAAAAACAAGGTTGATGTTTGGATTTTTATAACAGAATTTGAGGGTTGTATACTCTTTTGAAAATGAAACTGCAGAAGATTGGAATCATTGAAAGGTTGGAGGTAGAAGAAGGGGGAAAACAAAGAAGAATATTAAATAATTTTAGTTTGGGAACATGGAGTTTCTTTTTAGAATTTTTGAATAATTTGAAGTAAGTTTATAGTTAACCTCAAAGGGCAGTTTTATGGGTTGTGATTTGTAACAGAACACTAGCAGAGTGGAATTTCAGTTGAGGAATAGAGTATGAAACCATGAAAAACCCCACAGCAAGACACTAATTTTACAGAACTGGCACTTTTACTTTCCGTAGTCATGCTAAGGTCTTACCTTCTTTTTTTCAACTAGATATGAAGAAGCTGAAGTTCGTAAAAAGCTTGAAGAAAAGGACAGGCAAGAGGAAGAACAACTACAGCAACAGAAAAAGAAGGAAGTAGGAAGAGAAGATGGTGGTATGTCAGCTAAAAGTTCTTTGGACAGTGCATTGGATTCCAAAGAGAAATCCCAAAAGGTATTTGAAGTTTATTATGTAAAGCTGAAGACTGGTTCTATGTGTCAGATGATTAAATTAAGAATTGGTCTGCCAGTACAAATTTCTTTCAGGCTATCAAGGGTAAAATTGAATGTGTTTTTATCAGAAATTATATTTTCCAGCCTCTGTTGTGGTCAGGTTTTTCTATGAGCTTTCACAGAAATCTTGTCTGTGTGTTAATTTTTTAAAAACATGTTAGAATTAGAGCAGTAGTAAATTGGTATAGGTGAATTCCCGTCCTTTGTCAAGTCTTTCTTCACCACTTTGGAACTTAGCTTACTCATTTTCCAAATGAGGATATAAATTATATGCTCTTTAAGGTTTCTGTCTGTTTAATAAATATAATTTACAGTAAAGGAATGTAGGTATACTACTACTTTGGTGTCAAATGTATTACCTTTTCTCATGTCTCAGAAACAATGTTCTTTTTGATTTTTTTCTTTTTTCTACCCATTCCCCTTTTCTTTTTCTTGGACTCTCTTTGTCATTTTGTTCAGCATCTTAACTTTTCAGCCACATCTTATGTTTGCCAGATTCTGTCAGTGACCCCATAACCTTCTAGCTCTCATTCTGTCTCCTTCCCTTCACCTTCTCAGAAACTACTAACATATTTTTCTGCACTATTGAAATCCAGGGGAAAGATTTTTGCTTGTGATCATTGTGTATATTGCTTGCAGCAGAGATAAAAAGAAATTATCTCGTCTCAGTTCTAGGAATTTATAAGATTAATATTACTGCCTCAGAGAGATCTTAATTTGTAGGTAAAATGATGGATGCAAAAAAATGAGACTTGAAAAAAACTATACAAAGGGTATTTTTAAAATATTTCATTTTATTGCCTTTGTAAAAATTGGTGCATTTTTTTATATTTTAATATTTGTTCAACTTTTTTGTTTTGAAAAGCGAATATGAGATACCACCCAACGTCAGTAATCACCAGTTTGATCTATTCCTAATATTTCTGTTTGCATCTCAACAAAATGACATTTTCTTAACCGTAATACTATTTCCTAACTTCACAATATTTTTTTAAAAGTTTTTATTTTATTTCATTATTTGTTGTGTGTACCGTCAAATCAGATCTGACTGATACAGGAGGAGATTGTTCCTCCTCCAGCGGAGCATCTGGTGGATTCCAACCATGTACCTCTGAGATTGCAGTGCAGCTTCTTGCCACTAGGCCACCAGAGCTCACCCTAACTTCACAGTATTAACAATAATAATGCCTAATAATGTAATACCTTTTTCTGTGTTCAGATTTCCACAATTGTCTCAGAATGTCTTTTTTTTTATTAAATTTTGTTAAATTTAATGAACATTTACAGAGATTTTGGGTTTCCATTAATTCATTGTTGCACTATTTTCTCTACCCTCCCCCCCAGTTCGTTCCTCTTTTTTTACCCCTTGAAAGTCTGTTTTAATTGTCCCATTGCCACAGTGCTTGTCAAAGCCAGTTCTGATTAATCTCCTTTGTCAGTGTGTCCTTTGCCATTCCCTATCACTCCTCCCTGAGAGAGACTGCACCCTGATTCATAAGGAAAGGGGATGGTGTATTCTCTTAGCTACTTCCTGCTGAAAAGGGACGCTGTAGGTTTCAGAGTGAAGATCTTCTCTCACTACTCTAAAGGGGCCCTTTAGCAATAGGAAACACGTAGACTATTGTGGAGATTGATTTTCAGAATGTCTCTTTACGGTTCATTTGTCTAAATGAAATCCTCTTATCTTTTGGTAATATCTCTGCCTCAGTTCTCCTTGTTTTTTTGATACATTTGCTGTTTTGGTACTGGATCAATTATTCAATAAAATAATTCACATTCTGTGTTTATTCTTGGGATTGTTTAACTTGTACCTTCTATATTTGTAGGATGGAATTTGAACCTAGAGGCTTAATTAGATGAAATCTAATTAGGTTAAAGCAATTTTAGGTTTTTGGCAAGTATGTTTTATAGATGATTCAGTATACTTCATATTATATCGGAGTGGGTTGTTGTTGGTAGTGTGTGCCATCAAGTCAGAACCAACTCATAGCTGATCCTCCACCGGGTTTTCAGCTGCAGTAAATCACCCTGGAGGAAATTGCCCATCCTTCTCCTGTGAAGCATTGGTGGAAATTTGAACCATGTATCTTTGGGATACATCACAGCTTCTTACCACTAGGCTACTATCTTTTTAGAGATCAGTATATTTAGAGAGGTCTATAGTTTTCCCATGAGATAATGCCTTACAGAGTTATCCTATGTTGTCTTGCCTAGAAAATGTAAATTACTAAGTAACTGTAAATTACTTAACAAGGAGTCTTAGTGACACAGTGGGTATGTGCTTGACTGCAAACCAAAAGATTGACAATTCAAACTCTCTAACTACTTTGTGGGAGAAACACGTGGTAGTCTATTTCCATAAAGATTAATCCACTACAGTCAAACTGATACTGCTCATAGCGACCCTCCACTGGCTTTCTGAGGTTTTATATCTTAGATATGAGGGGAGATTGCCCATTGTTTCCATGGAGTTGCTGGGGGATTCAAACTACTGACTATTCAGTTAGCAGCCCAATACAGTACTATACCATCAAGGCTCCTTTCTATAAAAATTACAGTCTAAGAAACCCTATGAGGCATTTGTGCTCTGCCTTATCTGGTCACTCTGAGTTAAAACCCATTTGACAGCAATGGGTTTAGGTTTTTTTGTTGTTACTACTGTGCATTACTTAACTTTCATTACATTATATAACAGAGGACATGGACTAGAATAAACAGAATTCTGGTTTTATTATAAGAAGGCCTTCATTTACTCATTAAATGTCTATAGCATTTTATGTTTATTTATTTAACTTTTAACTGAAAAAATGACAAAATTTCTATATGATTCTGATATGCAATTTGTTAACTGTTGCCAGTTAACTAGGTAATGTCATTATAACATATCTCTGTCTACAAAATGTCAGTACTTTGCATACTCCATAGGCTTTTAATTTCAGTAAAGTATCAAAGTTGAGCTTTTTTTTAAGAAGAAAAATTTGTTTCTATTAAAATTGAAACTTTCTTCCCCTTGTGAAATAGATCAATGGTGAAATGAGTGAAAAAAATGAATCAACAGAGAAAGGTAAGTAAATATGTACCAAAGAGGAAATTGTTTTAGGTTATTATTGAGCTCTTTTAGAATCCAACTAGTCTTCAGATTTTACACAGTAAAGATTCTTACATTGCCGGTAATCTATTTGTAAATGTTACCATTTTTCTATCCTGTTGTTGAGTATCGTCAAGTCAGAACTGACCTATAGGTGACTCCAGTGGGTTTTCAGAGGCAGTAATTAATTGCCTGTATAGATTGCCCATACAACTGTGTTAAAAATGTATTATGTTCTATGTTTGTGTATAATGGAGCTATTATAGAAATAATTTTTGCCTTAGTGAAATGATCATTTCAAGTATGTCACTAAAAATATTAAAACCACAGAAGAAAACCTCTTTTTAGGATGTAGTCTAGCATAGTGGTGAAGAGCATGGACTTTCCAGAGTTCGACTGCCAGGATTTAAAGCCTGGCTCGTCCTCTCAATTTCTGTGTGATCTTCATTAACTTACTTAATCCTTCAACCTTGGCTTCCTTACTTGTCAGACGAGCATCAAAATAGTACCTATTTTGTGGGGTTACAATCTGAAGATTAAATGAGTTAATTTATGCTATGCCTGAATTATGCTAAAAAATACCTAGTTAACACTGTACATTGTTCGCTGCTGTTGAGTTAGTTCTGGCTTACAGCAACCCTGTCACACCAATGAGAACACTGTCTCATCTTGCACCATCCTCACAGTTATTGCTGATTGAGGCCCTTCTTGTAGCCACTGTATTGAGCCACTTCATTGAGAGTCTTCCTCTTGTTTGATTACCCTCTCTGCTTTACCAGTCGTGATTTTCTTCTCCAGGAACAGGTCCCTTCTGACAATTTGTTCAGAATAAGTGAAATCAAGTCTTATGCCTTTAGTTCTAAAGAGCATTCTGACTGCACTTCCAGAATAGATTTATCTGTTCTTCTGGCGGTCCAAGGCATATTCAGTATTCTTTGTTAGCACCGTAATTCAGAGACATTATTTCTTCTTTTTCCTTTATTCACGTCTAGATTTCCTATATTTACTGTCCAAATTTCAGTTGTAAATGCCATGGCTTGGGTCAGGTGCACCTTAGTTCTAAAAGTGGCATCTTTGCTCTGTGATACATTAAACTCTGTAGATAAACTATTGTGTTATTGTTATGTTCTGTCGAGTCGTTTGCGACTCATAGTGACCCTATGTACAACAGTCCTGAACCCTGCTCTGTCCTGTGCCAATCGCACTGCTTCTGACACACCCATCCCGATTACCCCAGTCACTGAATCAGTCCATCTCATAGAGGGTCTTCCCCTCCTGTGCTGTCCCTCCACCCTCCCAAGCATGATGT
>NW_006399914.1:6097234-6098724 GCF_000299155.1 Elephantulus edwardii
TATTTTATTATTTTTGTGTGAGTGTACCATCAAATCAGATCTGACTGGTACAGGAGGAAATTGTCCCTCCTTCCCCGGCAGAGCATCTGGTGGATTCCAACCGTGCACCTCTGAGATTGTAGTTGCAGCTCCTTGCCACTAGGCCACCAGAGCTCCCCTGGATAGTATAATTTAAAATCACCTTTTTTTTTACTCTTCTTCACCAGTTAGTCAAATAAGTAGGATAGAATTTTTATAATGTTTAGATTATCTACTAATAACATTTTTCTCTTGAATTTCCCCCTGATTATACTGTTACTAATAGAGCGTTGTTTTACTTAATTATCTTTTAGGCTTTAGGATCTTTCTCTTGATTAGTTGATGTTAGTGCTTTTTTATATTATGGGCTATTGTGTAAGTGAATAAGGTCTTATAGTTATAAATAAATAATGCCTGTCTTGGGCAGTCTCCTCCCTTGTGATTAACAGCCTCTGAAAACCTGCTGAAGGATTCTTTGTCATCCTTGCCTCCTGGTAGCATTCTGACTCTACCCTCTCAATAAGCACATCTGTGCTTATGGAATATTCAGTACACTTCTTCAGCAGCACAACTCAAACATATAGACTCTTCTCTGTCATCTTTATTCATTGTTTAGCTTTCAGAAGTATAGCAAATGATTGATTATAAGTGATTGTAGCATTTGAAAAGACCATGGCCTGAATCAGGTACACCTCAGTCTTCAGACTGAAGTCATTGCTCTTTGGCAAGTTGGAAAGATCCTTGACAGGAGATTTTCTCAGTGCAATCATCTCCTGATTTTCTGACTGCTGGTATCAAGGATGTTGATTGTAGATGCAAGTAAGATGAAATTGTTGACAACTTAAGTCTTTGAGCTGTGGGGTTGGAGAAGAGTATTGAATATACCATGGACTCCTAAGATGCAAGTAGGATGAACTTGTTGACAACTTAAGTTTTTTCTCTATCATGATGTTGCTTATTGGTCTAGTGGTGAGGATTTTTGTCTTCTTGATGTTGAGATGCAGTTCATATGGATGGCCTTATACTTGGATCTTCTGCAGCAAGTGTTTTAAGTCCTCCTCACTTTCCGCAAGAAAGGTTTTATCATCTGCTTAATGCAGCTTCTTAATGAGTCTTCCTCTAATCCTGATACCACGTTCTTCATGGAGTTCATCTTCTCGAATGATTTGTTCAGCATACAGATTAAATAGTTATGGAGAAAGGACACAACCTTGATGCACTTCTTTCTTGATTTTAAATCATGCAGTGTTCCCTTGCTGGGTTAGCACAACAGCTTCTTGTTCTGGGTATAGGTTTTGTATGAGCATAATTAAGTGTTCTTGAATTCTCATTTTTCTCAATGTGAGTCATATTTTGTTATGATCCACACAGTCAGAGGCCTTTGCATTGTCAATAAAATGCAAATAAACATTCTTCTGGCATTTTCTGTTTTTAGCCAGGATCCATTTGCCATCAGCAGCAATATCCCTGGT
>NW_006399914.1:6103564-6107996 GCF_000299155.1 Elephantulus edwardii
ATCTCATAGTTGTTTTGATTTGCATCTCTCTTAGAGCTAGGGATTTTAAACATTTCTTCATGTGCTTGTTGGCCATCTGAATGTCTTCTTTGGTGAAGTGTCAATACCACTGTTTTAAAGCAGGACTGACATGGGGTATTGGGCAGAAACTAGGATAAGAGTGAATAGACAATGAATACTGCACTGGAACAGATGAAGGAAAGTACTGTTTAAAAGGAATATATGGTTAGGCCTTAGAAAAACTTCCAGAATAGAGGTGCTTTTCAAACTGGACTTGGAAGAGAAAGGGAGGGACTTGTGCAACAATGAATGAAAATCCAACTTTTCTGTAAACTTTCATTAAAATCACAATTAAAATGACAAGAAACATTTTCCTATGTAATTTACAACCTCAGAAATCCAGTGGAGGGTCAGTTGTGAGTTGGTTCTGACTTGACCTTGAGTATGACCAAATAAGAAATGATAATGCCCTTGGATTGTAATGTTGACATAAAATATTGAGTATACTACCAACTGACAAACAACTAAACAAATCTTGTTTTAACAGTGTGGTCATTGTACTCTTTAAAAGCCAGGATAGTAAGACTTGTCTCACATGGTTTGGGCAGGTTATCAGGAGGGACATCATGCTGGGAAAAGTGGAAGGTCAGTGAAAAAGAGCCAGATGCTAAATAAGATAGATCGGCACAGTGACTGTAACAGGGGTCTTGAACTCAGCGGATATCGTAAGGAACATGTGGGATTAGGCAGGGCTTCTCTCTTGTAAATAGTAGCTATGTGTTCTTGGAGATGTCTCTAACAGCACCTACCTAACAATAGCAGCAACAGATTTTACTTTCGTTAGTCTTGACAAAACAAAAACATAAAATAGCCTTTCCTTTCTCATGAGAAATTAAATGCCCTGTAGATTAGATAGAAAGTATTTCTGGTTTTGGTGTCCTGTCAGAGTTATTCAGCTCATCTGAATAGTTAGTGTGGCTTTGTTCCAGTAAAAGTAAGTGGCCTTAGTTTGACCAACCTTGCTATACAGCACAGGTAACAAGTTTTTGCCTTGTTATTCTAGGAAAACTTAGAAATCAACAATTTTTTAAGTAGTCCTGTGCATTATAAAATTGTTCCAGGAAAATTTCAGCTTCTCTTCCCTGGTCAGTTCAGAGTCCCAGCTACCAGTGCAACTATTTTTCACATTTCTCCCTCGGCTGGGTTAGCAAGTACCAGTCCCTTCCAGGATCCCCATTTGTTTAGGGCTAGGTAAGGAAGTATTATTCTCTCTTTCTGAGATTCAGTAATCTTTACAGAATAACACACACAAACTCCAGGGAAAGGGCTGTCTTCAGTCTAGAAGGACCAAGTATACAGACACAAAGATCAAGTCTGTGAGAGGTTTTTTGTCAGCATGAGACCTTCCTGAGAGCAGAATGTTCACTGTCTCTAGCCTGGAACTCCAAGGAGTTCTCTCCTCCCATGGCATGTATTAGCCTCGCCACATGGCCAGGATAGATTTCATCATAAGCAATCATACTCCTCAGTGGTCATGTTGGTCATCTTTGTCATGTTGTTCACAAATGTGGCCCTCCATACCTTCTATCTTAACAGACCCTACTGAAGATGTCTTAAAGAAATTATAAAGAATTTAGAGCCTTTAGACAATTTTTAATTATAGATTTTTTTTTCTGGTTATGAACTTTGAAAAAAAATTTTTAAGTTGTACATATTAATTTCCTTTATTTCATGCTAACAGCAGAATCAAAAGTAAATGTAGTTGTAAATTCAACAGAAACTTTTAATATTTCCTCCTTTAAAAATGTAGCTTTAAACTAGTTGGTAAATGTCAAAACATAAAATGAAATTTAACTTTAGTTTCAAAGATAACAGTATGATGGGATTGTAAGGATATGACACCTGGTACACTTGGCTCTTCTAGCAAACGTTAGATTTGTCCTGTGTTTAATGAAAAGATAGCATATGGAATTGAGTATTTCTTGTAGTTCTTATGCTGTTTCTCTTAATTCCAAGGATCAATCACAGCAAAGGAATTGTACACAATGATGATGAATAAAAATGTCAGCTTGATTATCATGGATGCCCGAAGATGGCAAGATTACCAGAATTCTCGTATTTCAAATTCCCTTAGTGTTCCTGAAGAAGCCATCAGGCCAGGGTGAGTCATTACACAATTTATATAAAATGGAAAATTGTTAACTATAGTAAATGTTACTACTTAATACCAAACTAAATATGACAGCATTGTTTTTTGCCTTTTCCTGTTGACCTTACTATTCTTTATTCCTTAATTTGACACATTTTATCCTTCCTGAAGGGTAGTGTAAGATTCTAGTTTTGCTACTTAGTACAAAAGAATATTTAAGTATTTTTTCTTGAAGAAGAAGTAATATACTAAGTGATTGAGGAAGTACTTATTTTAAAGTCAGGCTTGTATTCAAATCTTGACTATCAATTGCCAACTATATTCCTTCTGGCTTTGATGTTTTTGTAGTGTTAATTAAGAAAATGTGTATATATACATATAAATATACACACACACTTAGTATAGTACCTGGTTGTTGTTGTTGTTAAGTGCCGTTGAGTCGTAGGCGATTCATAGTGACCCTGTGAACCTGGTTGTTGTTGTTGTTATGTGCTGTTGAGTCGCTTGCGACTCATATAGTGACCCTATGTACAGCAGCTCTAAACTCTGTTCTCTGCTGTGCCAATCGCACTGTCTCTGACACTCCCATCCCAATTACCCCAGTCACTGCATCAATCCACCTCATAGAGGACCTTCCCCTCGTGCGCTGTCCCTCCACCCTCCCAAGCATGATGTCCCTCTCCAAGGACCAGTCTCTCCTTACAACATGTCAAAAGTATGTTAGACGGAGCCTCAGAATGCTTGCCCCCAAGGAGGCGCCTGGTTTAACCCTCTCTAGGATGAATCTGTTTTCCAAGCAGTCCATGGTACCCTCAATACTCTTCTTCAGCACCACAGCTCAAAGGTATCAATTCTCCTTCTATCCTCCTTAGTCATTGTCGCATAACAAGTGATTGCAAAGACCATAGCCTGTATCAGATGCTCCTTAGTCTCCAGAGAGACACCATTGCTCTTCAGTACTTTGGAGAGGTCCCTAACAGCAAACTTTCCCATCTTAATATTTCTTTTAATTTCCTGGCTACTGGTGGCAAGAGTGGTAGTAGAAAGAATTTAACTTAAAAAAAATAAATTCTTGGGGTGGGGGTGCTGGGCAGGGAAAGAAGTGCAGCAGTGAATGAATGGAAATCCAAAATCTCTGTAAATGTTCATTAAAATTATTAAAATAAAAATTTTTAACAAAAAGGAAAAAAATTTAAAAAGAAAGAAAGAAATTCTCTTTCAGAAGACGAATTTTTACCTGTAAATGATTTAAAGATACTTACGTAGGTAAATGGTACACTCAAGTGCTCTTACATAAATCTTAGGATCCCTCTGGACCTTAGTTTATTAAGTTGTTGTTACATGCTGTCGTGTCAGAACCTACTCCTCGCCGACCTTCCATTGGGCTTTCAAGAGGCAGTCAGTCGCCTGGGAGGAGAGTGCCTGTCTTTCTCCTGTGGCACAGCTGGTGGATTCGAACTGCCTGCGTTTTGATTAACAGCACACTCATTTTTGTTTTTGTTCTTCTGGATTGGTTAGAAGGAACCTCAGTTTCGTGCTAATCCACTTTTTTTTTTGGTGTTTACTAATTGCCCTTCATTAATAGAGTCTTGAACTCTGAGTTTTCTCTGAACCTTAGTTTATAGAATTGGATAATTTAAAATCTGCGGTCCATTCTTAAACTAATTTAAACACTATATTAGGTATTAAAACGTATAGGCAGCAATATCAGCACCTAGAAGATTTTAATTTTGTTCCCATTGTCTTTTTTTAAAATACAATATAGTATACATATCTATATGTGGAACAGATTATCCGGGAGGCTGGGCTCTATGAGGAGAAATGTGGCATCAGAATTGGAGGTAGACTTATCAAGAACCTGAATTATGCAGATGACTCAACTGACTCAACCATGCTTGCTGAAAACTGAGGAGGACCTGAAGCACTTGCTGCAGAAAGTCAAGCAAGGATTGCAGCCTTCAATATGGATTGAAGTTCAACATCAAGAAAACAAAGATTCTCACCACTGGGCTGATTGACAGCATCATGATAGATGGTGAAGAGATTGACATTGTTAATAACTTTAGTTTGCTTGCCTCTACAGTCAATACTCTTGGTACCAGCAGCCAGGAAATTAAAAGGCGAATTGCATTGGGAAAATCTGCTGTCAGGGACATCGCCACAATACTGAAGAGCAACAGTGTCAGTCTGGAGACTAAGGTGCACCTGATCCAGGCCATGGTATTCACAGTTATATGCTAACTAATGCTTAACTCCACAATAAGGGATTTACCTTTCACTGCT
>NW_006399914.1:6111171-6115698 GCF_000299155.1 Elephantulus edwardii
TGGACAATGGGTAGGAATGTTAGGAGAATTGATGCCTTTGAGTTGTGGTGCTGGAGAGAAAAGTTTTGAATATACCAAGGACTACTAGAAGGAACAAGTTCATCCTAGAGAGGGTGAGACCAGGCCAGTCCTTGGAGGCAAGGATTCTGAAGCTTCCTCTGACATACTTTGGACATGCTGCAAGGAGGGACCAGTGCTTAGAGAGGGACAATGTAAGAGAGGAAGAGCCTTGATGAGATGGATTGATTCAGTGATTGGGGTGATAGGGGTAAGTGTGTCAAAGACAGTAAGATTGGTATAGGATAGAGTAGGGTTTAGGCTGTTGTACATAAGGTTGCTATGAGTTGCAGGCAACTTGATGGCACATGACAACAATCCTATCAGTAAATTTTCATACACTGAATGTATCCTTTTAACTAGCACTGAGACCAGGAAGATAATGTGACCACTGTTCCAGAAGCTACTGATAGGCACCCTGGTCAGTCATTACCCCACACCCCTCCCAACGTTACGTAAAGAGCTCCAACTTCTAACAGAAGATACTGGTTTTGTATGATATGATGGATAGTTGTTTCATGTTAGGGCTTTTATATTAAGCCTTGTATTTATGAGTATCATTATGGATTTTTGTACAGTTCGCTGTGTGCTCATTCTCATTGCTATATGGTATTCCATTATTTACTGGTTTTATTTTTTTTTAATTACCTTTTATTCCTTGCATATGATGCTGGTTTTTTCCCATGTATATAAACAGTTTTAATTTTTAAATAAGCCTATGCAAATAAAAGATCGGTTACAGCAATTTTAAATACGAGAACAAATGGTTACAGCAAATTGTGATGGAGCTGCATGAAAGATTGAAGTTGGGAAGCACTGTTTAATGTTGTTTCCCAAAATATTAATTCTGAGAACAGCACTAGGCAAATGCTAAAGTGAGAAATAGTCCTTAAAATATCACGTTTTATTTTTCCTCTTATTCTTTGTTGACCATGTATTCTGATCTCTAGTTGTGTATCAGCAGAGAATGTTGTGAGGTAATATTTTATATGTCTTCTTCATTTTCTGTCTCAACTTCCTGGAAAAGACATTAACCAGCATTATTAGATGGTGTAATTTGGTGCAGGGAGAAAGGTAACGTAGTCTTTAACTATTTTAGTTTTACTTATAGATAAATGTTCTGCCAGTCTTGCCCAGTTTTTCAGTATTATCTGTTTAATATGACAGTGTTTAGTAATAGTTGTTGTTAGGGGCTTTTGAGTTGAGTACGACTCATGACTCAGCAACCCTGTGAACATCCAGCCTGAACCCTGCCCTCTCTTTTGCCATCCTCATCATCTCTGACATGCTAGAGCCCATTCCTGAAGTCACTGTGTCAGTCCATCTCATTTAAGATCTCCCTCTCCTTTCCATCTCCTTTCAAAGCATGATGTCCCTTTCCAAGGAATAGCCTTCCCTAGCAAAATGTCCACAATATGAGAGATGAAACTTTGCTATCTTTGCCTCAAGGGAACACTCTGGCTGCACTTTCTCTAAGACATATATATCTGTTCTTTTGGCAGTACTCTTTTCTAGAAACATAACTCAAAGGCATCAATTCTTCTTCTCTCATCTTTATTATCCAGCTCTCAGATGTATAACAGGTGATTGAGAAGACCATGGCCTGAATCAGGTGTGCCTTAGTCCTCAGACAGACATTGTTGTTGCTTTTACATATTTTCGGAGAGGTCCATGATAGCACACTTGCCTAGTACAGTACGTCTCCTGATTTCCTGGCTGCTGATACCAAGAGTGTTGATTGATTGTTGATCCAAGCAGGATGAAATCATTGACAATTTCAATCCTTTCTCCATCTGTCACAATGTTGCCTATTGGCCCTATGGTGAGGACTTTTTCTTCTTAATGTTGAGATGTAATCCATACTGAAGATTGTAGTTCTCGGTCTTCCTCACTTTCTGCAAGCAAGGTTGTATCATCTGTTTAATGCAGGTTGTTGATGAGTTGTCTTCTGATCCTAATGCCACGTTGCTTTTAATAGAGTCCAACTTCTTGAATTGTTTGCTTAGTGTACAGATTAGATAAGTTTATAGAAAGGATACATCCCTAGCACACACTCTTCCTGATTTTAAACCATGCATTGTTCACTTACTCTGTTTGGACAACAGCTTCTTGATCTAGGTATAGATTTCTTATGAGCATAGTTTTCTGAGATTCCCATTCCTCTCAATGTTAGCCACAGTTTATTATGATCCACACAGTCAAATGTCTTTTCATAGTTAATAAAGCACAAATAGACATTCTTCTGGTATTCTCTGTTTTCAGCTGTAGTTCATTTGACATCAGCAGTGATAACCCTGTTTCTGAGGCCTCTTTTAAACCTTGATTGAACTTATAACAGTTTTATGGCAGTGCACTGTTGTAGCTGTTTTTGGATGATTTTCAGGAATACTTTGTTTTCTTGTGATATTAATGATACTGTTCTGAAAGTTTCATATTCTGTTGGGTCACCTTTTCTAGACATGAGAAAAAGTTATATGTCTTTTCCAGTCAGCCAAGCAGCTATCCTCCAAATTTCTTGGCATAGAGCACATCCAGGACTGCATCTATTAATTAAAATGTGTCAGTTGGTATTCCCATTGATTCCTGGAGTCTTTTTATTTGCTGATGCCTTCAATGCAGCTTGAACTTCATCCTTCATTACCATTGGCTCCTGTTCATATGATACTTTATGAAATTTTTCACTGTCACATAATTATTTTTGGTACAGTGACTTTGTGTATTCCCTTCATCTTCTTTTGATACTTCTTGGATCATTCAAGGTTTTGTCTATAGGTTCACTGGCAACAAGGAAAGCAGCCAAGTCTCCACCAGGTGCCTTCAGGCCTATGCCAAACACCAGTACTAAAGATCTAGCTGCACCATTGTCCTTGCCAATAACCCTGACCAGGACCCCATCCTCCTGCACTGCATGGACCTCAGCTAGGATCAGAATAAGTTAACCTGTGCCATGATCTTTGTATATCTGAGTGTATTTATGATTTACTGTTAAAGGTACAACACCTAACTGTCAGTTTGTTATACTGGGGAATGATTTACATTTTGCCAGTTACTTTATAGGAGTTGTATTCACTTCCTAAACCACATGCGTCCAGAAACTCTACGAACTTTGATAAATGTTGATAGTTATAGAAAGACTTCAGGCCTTTTTTTCATAGGGTCGCTAAGTTGTACTTGACTCAAAGGCAATCAGCAACAACAACTTTATAGCTCAGGTTTATATAGGTGGGCTTGTATATTATTTACTCTTATTAGTGCAGCACTGTCTGTCAGTCCGCTATACTGGTGTAGCTTATGAGATGTTATAATGCTGGAAGAAGCTGTGCTTACAAGTGTTTCCAGTACCAGAAGAGTCACCCAAAGTGGACCAGTTGCATTAGAGTTCCTAGATTAAGACAGACTAGGAAGAAGGGTTGGCTATCCACTTGTGAAACAGTGGGCCTTCAGAAATCCTATGAACAATAGAGGAACGGAACTAGGTATATTATTAGGTATATTAGGTAGGGCCCAGATGGAAAGTTACTAAAAAATGCAGAGAAACAACTGCAAGCAAACATTAATAATTTGGAACTTGTTATGTAAAAAGTGTAAATGTAGGAAAGCTAGAAGTTATGAGAAATGAAGTGGAATGCATGAAGAGTAACATTTAAGGGAACTGATATGGAATAAAATGGGCCTCTTTGAATCAAAGTCATGTGATACTGTGCCAGGAAAGAAAAACTGAAAAATGGTGTTGTAGTCATAGTTAAAAAGACAATTTCAGGATCTTTCCAAAAGTATGTGAGTGATAGGATACTATCCATACACATACAAGGAAGATTTGTTAATATGACTGTTATTCAAATAATATGCACGAAAAATGAAAGCCAAAAAGGAGGAGATTACATCTTATAAACTATGAAATCCCTCACCTGAAAGAGTGACTCTGTATTATTAATTTATTCAGTTATTCAGTAACTGGTTGATCATTTATTATGAGTTAAACATGATTCTAAGTGCTAGAGATTAGTTATCGAGCAGACAAAAATGTTTGCCTTCATCATCAGTAGGAAGGAAAAACCCACTGCTCTGGAGTCAGTTCCAGAGACCTTCTCTTTCAGGGAGCAGCTGGTGAATTTTAACTGCTGAGCTTTTAGTTAGCAGTGCAGCACATAACACACCAAGTCACCAGAACTCCTTGTGTCATCATGGATGGACCTTTCATTTTAGTGAAGAATTAAGGGAAGGTGAGACAGGAAATAAACTTTTTATATGTGTAGAATGACTGGTATTGTTGAGTGTAATGGAGATTGGATTGTCAAGTAGGCTTACTGAGGTGGGATTTAAAATGTTCATCCAGAAAAGTCTCAAGAATTTATTAGTTGAACAAATCGTGAAGTACAAGAATGAATTATTCAGATGTCTAGAAGTAGAGAATTCCAGATGGAGATGACAGTAAGAGCAAGATAAACTGTTGTTGTTGTTGTTGTTGTT
>NW_006399914.1:6117356-6117840 GCF_000299155.1 Elephantulus edwardii
AAAAAAAGCTGATGAGGGAGCTCTGGTGGCCTAGTGGCAAGAAGCTGCACTGCAATCCCAGAGATACATGGTTCGAATCCACCAGATGCTCTGCTGGAGACGGAGGGGCAATCTCCTCCTGTACCAGTCAGATCTGATTTGATGGTACACACACAAAAAGTAATAAAATAATTTTATTAAAAAAAGATGGTGACTGAAGTGATGAGGAAGATAGGGGATTGGAGAGGGTAAATAGCTAGAGATGAGAACATTCAGATAAGAGTAGCTAGGAAACTTTTTCTGACTTTGTAGGGCATTGTCGAGAGCTTTGGTGATGTAGTCTGTAACTAATTGCATTGCTAACCCAAAGATTGCGCATCTCTGGTGCTTCTAATTTACTAGCAGTGTCACAGGAGAAAGGTGGAAATTTTTGTGATTGCTAGCCTGTTGTGATTTCTAGCCTCAGAAACCTGATGGAGGGTTGCTCTAAGTCAGGGTCTGCTCG
>NW_006399914.1:6119230-6155385 GCF_000299155.1 Elephantulus edwardii
CTGTTGTACATAGGGTCGCTATGAGTCACAAGCGACTCGACGGCACATAACAACAAAGAACAACATTGAAGTAAAAGGAGGAAAATAGCATGCTTTCATGTAGTGTTGTTGATATTCTATACTGTTGATTCTCTAAGAGGCAGTGTAGTGTAACAGGTAACGGCATACATGTAAGTCAGATTGTGTTTGAATTCTGGCTCCGCTTGTCAAGGATAACCTTGGACAAGTTACTTAAGGTGTTTATGCCTCAGTTTATCCCCATCTCTGAAATGGGGATAATCCAGTACCTTACAGAATTATGAAAATTCAATGAGATCTTTGTAAAGCATTTAGAACAGTGGCTGGCACATACTAAGTGCTATCTATCTGTTAAATAAGTATTTGGTTAACTAATAGTGGTAAGCGGTTGCACTGTCAGCCTGTATACTCCGAAAGAGAAAGAGGGCAGTCTCCTTCCATGTGATTAAATGCATCTGAAAATCCACTGGACGATCAGCTATGTCTCAGTTTTGACTTGACAGTATACAACAATAATTAAAGGTGTAGGAAAATGCAAATGCAAGTGTTATTGAGATGACGTACCATTTTTTATATTTGGTTAGGAAAGATGTACAGAAGACTTCTTCTATTTTGAGCTTGGTTCCTCTCCTCCCTTTTTTGCGAAGTGTCAGAGAATTGAGTCTGTTTCTACTTTCTAATTATTACCAAATATATTTGAGTATTTTACAGCAGTTAAATGGTCTTAAAGTTTGCTGTGGTGTGAGAGAGGCTGTAAAACAAAATTAAGTATCATATATTAATATATTGTGACTTCTTATCTACTTTTGACCGAATAAAATATTAATACATTTCAGAGACACTACTAGTAGAATTGAAGCAAACCTCCCAAATGATTCTAAAGATAGATGGAAGATGAGAGGGAATGTGGATTATGTGGTACTTCTTGACTGGTTTAGTTCTGCAAAAGATTTACAGCTTGGAACAACTCTACGGAGTCTGAAAGATGCACTTTTTAAGGTTAGCACATTTCTTTGTTAGTTTACTGTCATTGCAAGCCTTCTTACTATTAGAAGGAAATTTTGACTAGCTATTCATTTTAAAGACAAGAAGACCTGTCATGCTTTGATTTGTAGTTTTGTGTTTGTTTGTTTGTTTGTTTATTCACATTAAGAGATTTCTTTTGTGTCACTGTTATAAAATTAATGTATCTATATAAAATAGGGTATTTGAAGTTTCAGAAGTTCTCTAGAACAAGTATTTATACTTACACTTTAAAAATACAAAGGAAACCTAAATTCTGAAGGTCTTTTATAAGAAATAATTTTATAGTAAAATAAACAGTGGACATAGACAAGAACAAAAAAGGCAGTGCAAGTGAACTTATACATAAAAATGGTCAACTCTCGAAATTGCACTGCAATCCCAGAGGTGCACGTTCAAATCCACCGGATGCTCTGCTGAAGAAGGAGGAACAATCGCCTCCTGTACCAGTTGGATCTGATTTGATGGTACACACATAAAAAATAATATTAATAATAATAAAAAAATTTTTTAAAGAAATGGTCAGCTCTACTAATAAATCAAGTAAATGTAAATTAAGAGCATTGAAATGTCATTTTTGCTGATCACATTAAAAAGATTGCAAGAAATAATACTCAGTTAATTTATTGCAAACTGAGTGCTGGTGGAAATGAAAGTAATTTTGCTGGTAAGAAGTTCAGTTAATGCTGCCTTGTGTCTTAAAAGTCTTATTAACGGTAAGCTCTGGTGGCCTAGTGGCAAGAAGCTGCACTCAATCCCAGAGGTAAGCAGTTTGAATCCACCAGATGCTCTGCTGGAGAAGGAGGGACAATCTCCTCCTGTACTAGTCAGATCTGATTTGACAATACACACACACACAAAATAATAAAATAAAATAAAATTAAAATTTTTAAAAAAGCCTTATTAACGTTGTTCATGCTTTAAAATAGGAAGTCTAGGCACAGAGTATTAATAAGAAACCACCAACACTCATCTGGTTTTAATCTATAAAAAACAATTTCATAAAATTCAGCTTAAGAGATAATGAAAGTTTAGGGACCTCTGCTGGACTAGTGGCAAGAAACTGCTGCAATCCCGAAGGCACACGATTCGAGTCCACCAAATGGTCTGCTGGAGAAGGAGGGGCAACCTCTTCCTGTGCCAGTTGGATCCATTTTGACAGTACACAAGAAAAAAGGATGGGGACCCCCCCAAAAAAAGAGATATGCAAGTATATAGTTTAGCTAACCTAAATCACTGAGAAAAGGCTAGGTTGAAATGAGTGGCTTCAGAGAGCTGACAAGCCAGTATATGAAAGAAAATTGATCTCTATCTTACTTTAGACAAAAATACATCCCAAATGGATTAAAGATATAAATGTATTTATTAAAACAGGAATAATAGAGGAAAGCATTGGTAGATATTTTTATTATCTTGATTTTAAACCAAAATGGCATAAATGAACGTCAGTAGATGTGACCATGTATAAAGTGCCAATGAACAAAAAAAAAAAAGTGCCAGTGAACAAAAATATTTTAACATATATGACAAAACCTGTTTTTCATAGTGCTCAGGGGATAGTCACACTCCTCAATAAAATATTAAACAACTCCATTAAAAAAAATTTAAAAATAAGATTGTTTTGTCATTGTGATTCCCGTTGAGTCAAACACAACTCATAGCGTCCCTATGAACAAAAGGCCTGAAGCCTTTCTATAACTATCATTATTTACCAAAGTTAATAGTTTCCAGAGGCATGCTGTTTAGGAAGTGGAAGGACTCAATTTCCTTAGTTTAAAAAAATGCGATATAAAATACAATACCATTTTTGTCTACTCCGAAAACTCATTGTCATGTCAGACCTGACTCATAGCCGGCTTATTTGGTTTATAAGGCTATAAATTAAACGGGGGGATTGCTCATCTTTCTCCTATGGAGCCACTGGTAAATTGAAACTGCCCGAGAGGCACATCCTTTGGGTTAGTAGCACAACTTCTTAGACTGCGCCACCAGAGCTTTTGTCTACTAGTTTAGTAAAAATCACAAAACAATTGGAATGGCCCTGTGACAAGAAGGGCCACTGCAGTCCCAAAGACATGCAGTTCAAGGCCACCAGCTGCTTCATGGGAGGAATATGGGCATTGTCCTCCTGTGAGAGTTAACTGTTTTTGGAAACATGCCGTAGGTTCAGCTGTGGGTCAGTTCCGACTCTACGGTACACAACAATAACAACAAACTTTTAGTTGTAGGCAGGTGTTTTTTAACCAACTCTTCTGGTTCTGAGAGTTTATCTTACTAAAATATACAAATACTAATTATTATAAAAGATTTCAGAGATTGGCAATATATAGCAAAACCCTGAAAATGATTCTTTTATCCCACTTCTTAAAGTTAAGAGAGTTAATGAATTTCTGGGAGAAAAACAAGTGTTTAAATGGCATTAAATTTTTATATGTCTATATAAAATGGAATATCCTGTAGTTATTACAGAAATGATAGTTTTATTAGTATGTTAAAATAAGTGAAAAGCAGCAGCAGGAAGTTTAGTTGTTTTATAAAATACCATTTCCACAAAGTGTATCTAGATAGAAAAGTGTCATTAAGAATAAACTACAAAAAAAAGGATAAACTACAAAATGCTAAAGTGATACAGCTCTTGGTAATGAGATCATGCTTTATTTTTATTTCATATCAGTAGAATTAATTTTCTGCTGAGACTGGAGTTGTATGGTTTTTAAAAACTATACTTAGTATTTTAATGCTGAATTTTTAATTCCGTTCTCAGATTTTTCAGTGTTTAGAAGCTGAATTGTCTTCGTAGGAGCAATTTTAAAATTCAGCTTTGTTACCTTTTTTTGTCAGGAGACTGCTACCATATTAAAAACTCTATTTCCTTATTTTATAGTGGGAAAGTAAAACTGTCCTGCGAAATGAACCTTTAGTTTTAGAAGGAGGCTATGAAAACTGGCTTCTTTGCTATCCCCAGTACACAACAAATGCTAAAATCACTCCACCCCCACGAGGCAAGAATGAAGAGGTGTCTATCTCATGTATGTATGTGAAAATTTTTATTTTAAATTGCTTCATCAAAGTACACTTTCAAATAAGTTACTTTTATTTTCAGAGTAACATTTTTTCATTGTGTGTACATTTGTCTTATTAGTTATCAGCAGTTTTAGTTTTGACACTAAAAATACCAGACATGCACAACTTGGAAGTTATTTTCTTTGACTCTGTAGTTGTCTCTTCATTTAAAATACATTTAACTTTCACATATGACATGTATTAGGCATAAAAGGCATAATTATGTGGTTTGCTCTTCTTAAAAAATGTGTTATTCTTTTGGGAATTTTAGTGGATTTTACTTACCCATCTCTGGAAGAGCCGGTTCCGTCTAAATCTACTGCTGGAGGGCTGCCTCCTCCGGTACAAGTAGAAGTAGATGAAAATAGAGAATTAAAAGACGAGAGATTGGGACCACTTAATGTATCAACTCCAGTTGAGCCAATTGCTACTTCTAAATCTGATGTTTCACCTGCAGTACAGCCAGTGCCTATTATAAAGAGTATTCCACAGGTATGTTGTAGATTTTATTTTAATATTATTGTCTCTTGTGTTAACATTAAATGTGTAGTAAAGTGATAAAATTTTATGTATAAATTCTAATATCTGAGAACAAAAAGTACCAATGAAAAGAATATTTCGGGAGACCTTTTTGTTGTTAAAATTTTTATTTGTAATTATTACTGCCATAGCTAATAGATAATGGAAACGATTTTAAACTCAGCTGGCACTCCATTTACTACTAGTGGTACAGTTAAAAGACTGTACTGCTATAGTGAACTTGAACAATCCTTTCAACGTTTTGTGTTGCCGTTTGCCCCATAGTATTGTCCCAAACTTTGACGTCAGAGATATAATTTTGTGTGCATCTGCAGAGAGAGCCCATGAAAGCAGCAGTCATGAGATCAAATGACATATTACAGTGGGCACATTTATTGCAAAAGACCTCTTCGAAGTGTTAAAAAGCAAAGCTGTCATTTGGAGGACTAAAGTGCACCTGATCTAAACCATGACATTTTCAGTCACTTGATATGATTTCAAAAGCTGGACAATGAATAAGGAAGACCAAAGGAGAGTTAATGCCTTTGAATTATGTTGGTGAAGATTATTGAATGTACCATAAACTGCCAGAAGAATGGCCAGAACTGTCTTGGAGGAAGTGCAGCTGTGGTGCTGTTTAGAAGAAAGGACAATGAGACTTCTCTCACATGCTTTGGACATGTTCTCAGAAGGGACTAGGTCCTAAAGAAGGATATCCTGCTTTGTAAAGTAGAAGGTCGGCAAATGCAAGGAGGGTCCCTAGTAAGATAGATTCACAGTATTGCAGCAGTGGGCTCCAGCACAGCAGTGATCATGAGGGTGGCACAGGACAGTGTTTAGTTCTGATGGTCATGAAGAAGTCACTGTGTGCCAGAGCCAAGTTGATGCCTGCCAACAACACTTTCCCCAAATAGTTTGCTTTATATAAGATATGTGTATGATAAAGGGAAATTCAGTTTCATTCTCATCTATGCCTTTTCATTTACATGTTTTTTCCCCTTATTATAGTAAAATATATGTAACAAAATTTGCCATTTTAAACATTTAACTGCCAAATGCATGCCATTAATTATAATATTGTGCTGTTATCACCACAGTCTTCATTTCCAAAACTTTTTAATTGCCCCAAACAGAACTCTTAGTATCCATTAAGAATAGATCAAGGAGAAAAAAATTTAACTGAGGGGATTAGATGAGTCTTTGTCATGAAAGTAGTATTTTAGGTAACCTAGCTGAGGTGGATTTGATGATGGAAGGGACAAGTAGAAAAAGTACTTGACCAAAGGTTGAACATGCTCAAGGAGCAGTGAGTGGCATTTGGTATGCTTGCATGCAAGTCTCTGTTGGAGAAGTTAAGAGTGTGATTATAAGTAATATTGGAAAGATGGGGAAGAGCTATTAAGAGAGACTTAAAATTTGATTTTGTAAGCCAAGGAGAACCTTGAAGAATTTTAAACTAAAAAGTGATGTTATAAGAGCTATTTTTTTAGTTTGGGGAATAATTAATTGAGTTACTGAAAAATGGTATCAAATCCTCATTTCTTTTGCTTGCTGGTTTAACGTTTTATTGTTAACTCATTCCCATATTTGTTTCTTCTTTCTTGAATAATACAAAAAGAGAAGAGAGTATATGTTTTCATTTGCTTCAGGAAGAATTAAGAAGTGAAGAGAAAGCAATGATTTCTTGACTAATTAATTTTGTAGGGATACTGTGCAGGTTATTATTCCTCAGATATGCTCATCTATTCATGTTTCAGTAAACTATTCTTAAGAAATTGTGTTTGGTGACTTCTAACAGTGGTGCAAATAGTGGTACAGGAGCTAGATTGAGGTGATAACATTTAACTTTTTTCTTAGTAGGCAGTTTAATTATTACTCAGAGAATACCAATTAATATCTTATCTCTTGTGAAAGTTGTTACAGAATACTTCCTTAGCAAGATATTTGTTGACCTTTTGTCAGATACAGTCTCCTACTATAGGAGAAAAAACAAATTTTAACTAAAACATTAATCAGAATGCCAATACATCTATGAAGTAAGAGAATATGTTACTCTGAGAGCATATATCTGAGAACTTGGCTAGTTTTAGTCCAAGACTTCAGGTAAGGCAAGCAGAGGGCAAAATGTTTAAGCCAAGGCCCGTGCTCTAGTATGCAGTATCTCTCACATATTACAGTGAAATAAAAAAATGTTGAGTGCTAGTGATGTTTTAATGTCTCCCATGTAAGTTCTACCTTTTGAGAAACCTTGATTCAGAATATATATTCTGGGAAATGTCTCCACAAAATTATTAACACAAAAGATTTATGCTTCAAAACATCCATGAGATATCTCACCCCAGTCAGAATAGCAAAATTTAACAGAAAAGCAGCAACAAATGCTGGCGAGGTTGTGGAGAAACTGGAACCTTTATTCACTGTTGGTGTGAATGTAAAATGGTGCAACCACTGCGAAAGGTGGTATGGTGCTTTCTCAAAAAGTTGCAAATAGAGATACCATTTGACCCAGCAATTCCACTACTGGGAATATACCCCAGAGAGACCATAACTGACATCCAAGCAGATATATGCACACCATGTTTATCGCAGCTCTGTTCACAATAGCAAGGAGTTGGAAACAACCCAGGTGCCCATCAACAAACGAATGGATAGAGAAGCTATGGTATATTCACACAATGGAATACTATGCTGCATTGAAAAACAAGGAACTCATTCAATATTATTCAAAATGGGTGAGCCTGGAAGACATTATGCTGAGTGAAATATCTCAGTCGTAAGAGGACAAATATTGCATGGTGCCACTGCTGTAAAATGGGACTGATATCAGGGTGGGGTAAGACTGAGAAAAACTGGATAAATTATGTATACTGCACTGAAACAGATGAGGGACTGAATAATTTAAAAGCGATGTGTGATAGGGTATTATGGTTATCACAAGAGTCCACAATTAAGGTTGCATAGTGGAATGTACTTGGGGTGGTGGGAGGGGTTCGGGGGATTGTGTACCAGAGAGGGAGTCTTTCTTTTACTTTTGAAAGAGAGGAGCGAACTGGGAGGGGCGGGGGGAGAAGGCTGGGCGGGTAGAGAAGTGCAGCTGTGAATGAATGGAAATCCAAATTGTCTGTAAATGTTCATTAAAATTATTAAAAAAAAAGATTTATGCTTATTGTGCAATTACAAGAACTTAGATTACATTCTTGAAATTTGATGAAAATATAATTTGCTCTGTTTTTGTTGTTGTAGATTGATCGTACTAAAAAGCCAACAATAAAATTATCTGATGATCAGAATATAAAATCTGAAAGTATAGACCAGGAGCCTTCTCAGGATGGAAAAGTTGTTCCTGATCGTTCCACAAAGCCAGTATTCGCTCCACAGGCCATCACATTAACAGATGAAGAAAAGGCTCGTATTCATGCAGAAGCAGCTCTTTTAATGGAGAAAAGCAAACAAGAGAAGGAACTTCGGGAAAGGCAACAAGAAGAACAGAAAGAGAAATTGCGGAGGGACGAACAGGAGCAGAAAGCCAGAAAGAAACAAGAAATGGAAGAAACTGAAATCAAAGAGAAGGAACCAAAACCAACAGAAGAAGTAGAAAAGAGAGAAAGTGAACAAACCAAGAAAGATGATAAAGACTCCTCAGGAAAACTCACCAAAGAAATGACAGGAGTGAAAAAACAAAGTAGAAGTGAACGTGAAATTACTGCTGCCAAAACATCTGTAGAAGACAGAGGGAAGAGATGTCCAACCCCAGAAGTACAGAAAAAGTCAACTGATGTGCCCCCAGCTTCTGTGACAGAAGATTCAAGTTCAGGCAAGGTGAGTTGAAACAAACAGTGTCAATTGCCAATTAAAATGCATATTAAAAAGTTAATGCCAGTGCCATCCCTCAGAAGGGCAGGCTTTTTTTTAAAAAATAAACCATCTCCATTTATTTTGTTTTATATACATCCATAGTTGAATTTTAATACAAAAGAAAAAAATTAGAATCTGACAAATGTTTATAAACAAGATACCTTCAAATAAATTACTAATTTTAGCCTAGTGCAGAGTAAATGATAATAATTGAGAATGTCTGTGACATACAGCATGTTCTAATAACTGAGATAAATAATGGTAACCTTCATTTTTATTTGTGATTGTATGATCATCACAAGACCTCAACTGAAAAATAATCTTCCCGCAGTCTGGAGAAGTTAGGTATTAAGTACTTGTATCCTCGAGAGCTAGTCTATACTTCGTATATGCTCAAACACAATAGTATTTCAAAAGCCCAGTATTGGAGTATATTGATTTTTTTTTTCATATCTACATCATTTTGTCTCTTGCCTTCCTCATTTCACAAAATATAGGCAATAATCTGTTTTTGCTTCTCATTTGTACTTTCTTTTATACTCAAAACTGATTCCCATAATTTTGGAGGATATTTTTATGGGTTTTTTTCCTTAGTATCATACTTTTAATTTTTTTCCTTGATTATATAATTGACACTATCTTTTTAACACTAAATATGCTTATTTAGTGAGATCTGTCCTAACTCTTTTACATACATATAAACAGAAGTTTATTTTTCAGTGGTACAAAAACGACTTAATGGGGAAACTACAAAATGTAATTTCTGTTTTTCTTGTGTAGCAGTTCAGGCCTACTGCAAAATTTAACAATTTAGTAATGTTGTACTTACTCTAAATATCTTTATTTGTCAGTATCAACTACCAAAAATGTTGTTTCCTTGCAGCAAACCTAAATAGACAAAATTGGGGCCACGAAATAACACACTAAAATCATCTTCTTCATTGTAGATCTTGTGAACGCTGAAGATACAGTCACTAAATAACTATTTATGCCAGCATTTCCCCAGTAATATATATTCCTGATGTTACCTCATGATAATAATTGTTACCAGGGATGGTGTCAAATCATCAGAGTTGGCATTTTGAAGGGATTTGTTTAAAAGCACTTGACTCCTAAAAGGTAGAAGGTTCAAACATACTTAAGAGATGGGCTTGGTGACCGGCTTTCTAACGTGCACAGCTTGGAAACCTCTGGGGCACAGTTCTGCTGTGTGCATGGGGGTACTTATGAGTCAGGTAGACACCCCATTGACAACTAACATCAACTTGCCAAGGGCAGAGGAAAAATGACAAGGACATAAACAGTTTCCAAATAATAATAGTTACTGTCTCTAAAAGCTTCATATGTTCTGTGCCTGAGTACTCTTACAACTTACACATAGTACTTATACTATTTTCAACTGACAATTTATAAATGAAACAGAATCATCTTGTTGGAAAGTGCTGTTCAGTCAGCTCTGCCTCATAGTATTCTGGTACACAGCAGATCCAGTGGCATCCTCAAAGTCACTGTTGTGCTTAAGCCCATTGTTGCAACCACTGTGTCAATTCATCTTGTTAGCTTTCCTCTTTTTCTGTACCCTCTTCTTTATCATCCTGTCTTTCTCCAAAGACTACACATTCCTGGTAACATGCCCACAGTATGAGAGGCAAAATCTCAACACTCTTGCTTCTGAGGAGCATTATGGTTGCACATCTCTCAAGACAGATTTGCGTTTTTTGGTTTGTTTTTTTCTTTTTTGGTGTGGAGGGGTGGAGTAGGACTGTACAGTTCATAGTATATTCCATAGTATATTCTTGTAATATATATTGTACAGTTCTTGTCAAATTTTCACATATATACGAGGCAACTGGAAAATTCCAAGGTTTGGATCACACTCACCTTAGTCTTCAAAGTGGCATCTTTGTTTCTTAGCATTTTAAAGAGATTTTCAGTAGTTAGGTTCTAAAAACATTCCTTTTCCATCTTGCCATATTTGAAGCTGATAGTCATTAGAACTTAAACCATTCACACTTATGGGGTCTACTTATTGGTAGAGGTGCCAAGTAACCCCAAGATGATCACGTAATTGTTGGTATTTCCTGCAATAGGATTAAAATAGTTAAGATTGCATTTGTTGCGTAATCATTTTAAAAGTAGATAAGTATATAATTTATTTTAGGATAAATTTTATTAAAATGTTGCTAATTAAAAGATTTTCCCCCTTAGTATTTTTAAAAATTAATTATGTGTTATGTAACCACATTTTGTTCCAAGAGGACATAAAATGGATTTGCACTTTTGTGCTATATAAAATGTTATATTCATTTTCTTTAATAATTTGCTTTTTTAAAAGCATTGCTTCTTTTCATAGTAACCAAAATCATGAGACTTTTCAATAAAAGGATAATGTTCTAATGAGCCCAAGATGAATATGATGGATATACACAAATGGCCAGTCTCTTTTTCTTGACCATGTATTGTGCGTCTGTTCATCCACTTTAGTTTTCTTTTTTTTTCCCTCTTCTTTTCCCCACTGATTCATCGGTTTCTGAATCTTTCAACTTTAGGATATCAGGAAATTACAAAAGGGCTTTAAAATCTTTAACTGAAAGTATCTTTTAAATCTAATGGTGAAATGGAATAATATTTTCAGAGGCCTGCAGTTTCTTCCTTACTTTTTAATTTTTCGTGGAATGAATTTGGTTGTTTAAACTAGTGATATATTGGAGAAAGTTCATTTATACTTCTGGATTTTTACCATTTTACAGCCTGTTAAAATTAAAGAACAATCAGAAAGTGGAATTCTAAAGACAGCAACTATTAACGAAAATACAGAGGATGCTGAAAGAAATAAAGTAAGTAATTCATTGTGGAGGAAGAAATGATTGATAACCATGTGTAGTTAACATCATCTTGAGATCTACTCTCTCACAGGGGTCTTTTTAGGTTTTTTTTTTTTTTTTTTTTTTGGTTTTTACACGCTAAAGGATTGATACACTAAAGGAGTAAACATCTGTCTTCCTCAAAGTTGAGAAGTATTGATTTTATAAAATGATGAAAATCCTTACACTTTTTAAAAATTAAACATCCTTGCCTTTGTTTCTATTTGAGCTTCAAATATTGTTAATACCATAAAGTTTACTCATTTTTCTGTTTTGAATCATTTGATTTTTAGTAACTTGCAGTTATGAGTTATTATCACAACCAAAGATTATACAACATTTCACAATAAAAGCTGCTATCATAGTTCTTCCCCATTGCACCTACCAGCCTCTGTTTCTGGTCTTTTTTTTTTTTTTCCTTAAATAACAACAAATATACTTTATTTAAAATGGATGCTTTGGTGAAAGTAGGCTGAGACTCAGTTGACATCAGCCTAGACAAAAAAAAGAGCAGGGTATTTTATCAGGCATTTTTCAAAAATGGAATTGCCTGTAATCTCTGGTCTTTGTGTCAGCTTTCTCTTACTTAGCATAAGGCTTTTGAGATTTAGTCATATTTTAACATATATTGGTAGTCCATTCTATTTTTATCACTACACAGTATTCAAATGTATGGATAATTCCACATTTTATGTATCTCTTTTACTCACTGATAGACGTTTGAACTTTTAGGCTATTACAATATTTCTGTGAATATTCACTTACAAATATTTATGTGGAAATATACAAACAGGTTCATCGTGGAAAGGTTGAAGCCAGGCTGCTCCTTGGAGGCAAGGATTTTGACATACTTTGGACATGTTGCAGGGCAGGATCATTCCTTGGAATGAGACGTCATACTTGGGAGGGTGAAGGGACAAAGCAAGAGAGGAAGAACCTGGTTGAGATGGATTGATTCAGTGATAGGGTAATGAGGGTAGATGTGTCAGAGACAACAAGATTGGTATAGGACAGAGCAGAGTTTAGGGCTGTTGTACATAGGGTCACTATGAGGCCCAGGCAACTCGATGGCACTTAACAACAACAACTTTTTATTTCTTTTGAGTAGATATCTAAGCATAGAATTTGAGGTTTTTTTCATTGTTTTGGTTAGTTTAAAAACAAAACAACTTTTACCTTTTCTTTATAACTGTCAGAAGTTTTCTACATACCCACCAAAATTCATTTCCAACAGCAATGACTGAGAGTTGCTATATCTCAACATTCTTAGTAACACTGTAGTCTGGCTTTCAATTTATTTTTTTTTAATTGTAACCACTCTAATGGGTGTAAGAGTGGTATCTCAGGGATTTTTTTTCCCCCATTTATTTTGTTGTTGAGAATATATACAACAAAGCATAGAGCAGTTGAACAGTTTTGTCTGTACAATTCACTGACATTATTATGTTCTTCAAGGTATACAACCATTCTGACCTTCCTTTCTGTGTTCTTCCCCCATTAACTTAAACTCACCACCTCCTGATTGAGTTAGTATTGTAAGTTTGACCCAACATAATTCTTAAAAGAGTGTATGCTTAAGATAGATATTTCTAGTGGTTAAACTGAACTATTGTTTGATTATAACCAAACAAGACTTCAGGGGATATTTTTAAAGTTTAAAATAATTATTTAAGGGCTCATCCAGAGAAGTGTGAAGCTCATGAAAATTTTAAATTCTGTTCTGCATCCCTCCCACCTTTGATTAGGATATCTCTGTAGAATCTTTGATCACAATGTTTAGTACTATTACCATTAATTATTAATTATTAATGGTAGGAGTCAGCTATCATCTCATAGCAAAGCAGGCAGTTGATGATCACTGTGGTTTTAACTTTAGTCTTTTTGTGTGAAATGTGTGTTCAGATTTTCTCATTTTTAAACATAGTTACTGTGTTATTAAATTACATGAGTTCATTGCAATATTCCAGATAAATTCATAGTTAATAAAGATGATTTACAAATATTTTATCCCAGATTTTTTATCATCTTTGTTTTTGTCTTTTTTTTTAATTGTATTATTTTTATATGTACTGTCAAATCAGATCTGACTGGTACAGGATGAGATTGCCCTTCCTTCTCCAACAGAGCATCTGGTGGATTTGAACTGTATAGCTCTGGGATTGCAGTGCAGCATCTTGCCACTAGGCCACCAGAGCTCCCATCTTAGTAGTGTCTTTTGAAGCACAAAAGTTTTTGTTGCAGTCTGATAAATTTTTATTTATGTGAATCGTACTTTTGATCTTTCTTGTGTTTTAAAAAGAAATTTAGTTTTAGTTCTTAACATGAAATCTGATCCATTTTGAGTTAATTTTTGCATATGATGTGAAGAAAATGTCTAAATTAATTGTTTTATATGGGTTTTTTTAATCATCTTTTCCCAATTTTCCATTTGCATTTATTATGATAACTTTATTTCCATTACACAAATTCTGTTTATTATGTGTTTGTATTCAGTGATGTGTATGATTTTTTTAAGGCCTGAACAACATAAAGATAATTATTATATGGCTTATCATAGGATTTTGTTTTCTGTTACCAACAGGGGTTTCCTCTTCACACTTATTTATCTTTCACTTTATTATTTTTTATGTGTGTACCATCAAATCTGAACTGACTGGTATTGGAGGATATTACCTCATACTTTATTTCTATCTTATATTAGTTTGCATACAAAATTCATATGCACCATGTACCATTCATGTACATTGCATTTCACACATTTTTATATTCTCATTGTGTTTCACACGATCAGTGAATGCAGAGTATTACTATCTAATTATATTTAGGTTGCTACATCAGATGTAGAAGATCTCATAAATATTTTAGAAGCAATAAATAGAGGAGATTATGGTAACTATAGACAGAGTATGTTGTTGTTATGTGCCATCAAGTTGCCTGCAACTCATAGAGACCCTGAGTACAGCAGCTCTGAAGCCTGGCCTGGCCTGAGCCAATCTCAGTGACTCTGACACACCTACCCCCATTATCCCAGTTACTGTGTCAGTCTATCTCACTCGAGGTCTTCCTCTCCTGTGCTGTCCCTCCACCCTTCTGAGCATGATGTCCATCTCCAAGAATCAGTTCCTCCTGGACACATGCCCCAAGTATGGGAGACAAAGTATAAAAAATCCTAAAAGTAGTCACAGAAAAGTTATTTGTTAGTATGAATAGCATAAATTAATATATGGAAGCATGGTGTGAAAAATCAGATGCTTTATATTTTTTCCCTTTAAACTAGGCTCAGCGAGAACCTTTGACACGAGCTCGGAGTGAAGAAATGGGGAGAATTGTACCTGGACTACCTTTAGGCTGGGCTAAGGTAAGAGCCAGAATTAGTAAAGAAATAAGACAGTTGCTGTGCATGAATGTCCCCCTAATTTTTTTATTTAGTCTACATTTTCTCTAATACAGAATCATTTCTTTATTCATTATAGAGGATATAGATCTTTTCTTTAATTACAGCAGACTTAAATGTTTTGTTATGCAGTCTGAGCAAAACAGGATAGAATGTGAACAATTGTGACATTTGACATGAAACAGCAAATTATTTAGAAACATAAATTTTCTGAACTTTAATTATAGAGATTATTACTGCTATTTTAAAACTTTTTTTGGTTACATTTTTTAAATTTTATTTTTATTGTTGTGTGTGATTGATTCATATCCGACTGCCACAGGAGGAGACTGCACGTTTTCAGTGGAGCATTTGGTGGATTTGAACTATGTGCATTTAGGATTGCAGCACAGCTTCTTTCTTTTTTTTTTTTTTTAAGCACAGCTTCTTGACACTTGACCACCAGAGCTTCATTATTACTGCTGTTTTAGTAAAATTATTATTTTGATACAAAAGAAGAGTTAGTAATATAGTAATAATTGAGTAACTTATTTATTTACATAATAATTATTTTTCTTTTGTTTATTCTTTTCTAGTTTCTTGATCCAATTACTGGAACATTTCGTTATTACCATTCACCCACCAACACTGTTCATATGTATCCACCGGAAATGGCTCCTTCATCTGTGCCTCCTTCCACCCCTCCAACTCGTAAAGCCAAGCCACAGATTCCTGCTGAGCGGGACAGAGAACCATCCAAACTGAAACGCTCCTACTCCTCTCCAGATATAACCCAGGCTGTTCAAGAGGAAGAGAAAAGGAAGCTAACATTAACTCCAACAGTAAATCGAGAAAACAAGTATGTTTATCTAATTTTTTAGAATAGTTTGTTATAGTTTAAAATGTCTGCTCGTATGTCAGCTTCTTCATCTTAGAAAATCATACATTTCTGTGGCTAGCTATCAGACATTAATGAAATAGAAATGAAGAAAACATCCTCAGGTTTTCCCCAAGTGTGAAATATCTTAACCAGGTCGGATTATCTTAACTATTAATGTAGATATTATAGATATTATTCTATTTTAAGGCAACTTACCACAGACTATAGAGAGTTTTTCCTTAGACCTTTTATAATCCATAAATGTCCCTTTGATGACCTTAACATACAGGTTTATTGAGTTTGCATGGTGTCCTTTAATGCCAAACATTTTTCCCTCCAGCTCTGCTTTATAAGAGCAAAGTTATGTAGCATTAAAAGAATGGGGGTTATAATGAATTAGCTCTGCACCCTCATTGTTAGGTTCCGTTGTTAGCTTCCTTTACTTCACTGTGCTTCAGCTGATCTGTGTACAAATAATGATCAGTAGCTTGAGTATCCCAAACTATCTCATTATATATACTTCTAGGTTTATCCTTTTTAAAATCTTGTAATGTTTCTGGAATCATATTATGATTGATTGAATCACAAAGAGCTGGTTTTTCAAAGCTACCTGCTTTTTTTAATGGAGAGGGTTAAATAGGGAGGTTTAGATGGGAGTATAAAAAATGAGTTCTTTTTTTCTATTTCTAATAGTAAACAGCTCAACGTCATTGAGTTAATTACCACTCATAGCAACCCTCTGTGGGGCTTTCAGACCTGTAAATCTCTTCCTCAGAGCTCCTGGTGGATTGGAATCACATTTTTGGTTAGCAGTGCAACAATCTGTGGCCACCGGAGCTCCTTGTTTATCATGTTGTTGGTGTTGTGTACCATAGAGCTGGAGCCAGAGTGGGTTTTCAGAGGCAGTTCATCGCATGGGAGGAGATTGCCCATCCTCATGGAGCAGCTGGTGGCCTCTAATCACGTGCCTTGGAGATTGCAGCTCAGCTCCTTGCCATTAGGCCACCAGAGCTCCTATACATACTCCTTACTTCCTAAGAATTCCACTTAAGCATCAGTTTTGGTCCTTTTTGTTGGACAGCCAAGAGAGCACTTTTTCTATTTCCCTTGTGAGAATTTCTCTGCCAGATGAGGAATGATGGGGAACAACTTTTTAAAATTCTATAAATCTTGTTAAAGATTTTTAGGGCTCATTCTAAAAACTGATTAAATACTTTTTTAAATCTTATTCATACTAAGAATTAATAACAGTGTCTTCTTTTGAAGGTCCAGAAATGTTTATTCTATCTACATCATTAACGTCAACCTTATTTTGAAAAGGCAACTTTTTTCTAATATAATTTTTTTAATTAATTTTAATGAAAGTTTACAGAGACTTTGGATTTCCATTCATTCTTTGCTCAATCTCCCCTGCCCCAGTTCACACTTCTCTTTGAAAAGTAAAAGAAAAATTCTTTCATTGTTATACAATTCCTTCTCCCAAGTCCACTCCACTCTGCAGCCTTTGCTCTGGACTCCTGTCATGACAATAATACCTAATCATATATCCCTTTTAAACACTTCTTTCCCTCATCTGTTTCAATAATTTATCCCATTTTCCACAGTCTGCCCCCCAACCCCTATGGCAGTCCCTTTTTACAACAGTGGCACTATGCAGTATTTGTCCTTTTGTGACTGAGATATTTCACTCAGCATAATGTCCTCCAGGGTCATCTATTTTGCATAATATCGCATGAGTTCCTTGTTTTTCACTGCTGCGTAGTATTCCATTGTGAATATACTACAGCTTCTCTATCCATTCGTTTGTTGCTGGGCACTTAGGCTGTTTTCAACTCTGCTGTTGTGAACAGAGCCACAGTAAAGATGTGTGTGTGTGTGTGTGTGTATATATATATGCTTGGGTGGCAGTTCTGGTTTCTTTAGGGTATATTCCCAGTAGTGGAATTGCTGGGTCGAATGATATTTCTTTTTGCAACTTTTTGAGAAAGCGCCATACAGCCTTCCATAGTGGTTGCACCATTTTACACTCCCACCAACAATGAAAAAGGCTTCCAGTTTCTCCACAACCTCACCAGCATTTGTTGTTTGAATAATAGTGTCCTAAAAGATACTAATGTGATTTCTGTTTTTATATGTATTGAACAAAGAAAGCATAAGTATGTGATTTGTACACTTGTAAAAGAAAAGGTGATTGAAATTTCATTTATAGTCTGTTCTCAGTATGACATTTTAGGAGTGCAGGAATGCTAGAGGTTGATAATAAGAGAAAAATCTATTAGTTAAAATTTTTCTCCTGGCGAAACACTATAAACCAAGTCCATTGCTGCTATGTACTGTCTAGTCAGAATCAACTCATAGCTTAACCCTCCAGCAAGTTTTCATAGGCAGTAAACCACACATGATTCTCCCTCGAAGCAATTGGTCCTTACCATTAAGCCACTAGAACTTTTGAAACCAAATATATTGGGAAGCATTTTCTAATCTGGGATTATCCAATAGATCTTTCTATGATGATAGAAAAGTTTTATTTGTCTTATATCCTATTATATAGGATATAATATATAGTTATTTTGAAATGTATGTGCCTAGTAAAAGAACTGAATATTTTTCTTTTTTTTATTAAGAGACTTAAGATTTTCATTCATTCATTGATTGTTGGACTTTTCTCCCTGCCCACTCTTCCCCCCAATTCACTCTTCTCTTTGAAAAGTAAAATTCTTTCATTGTTATACAATCAATCCCTCCCCCAAATATTTTCCTTTTTAAAACCTGTGATAAATGGCTTCCATATTTGTTAGCTCAGTTCTGGACTTTAGAGAACAGTATCCAGAGAACTTCGACTTCATTTGATATCTTTTCCATAGTAAATACATATTTTTAGATGTTTTGTTTTACATTCTGGTTGAGCACGTACATTTGATGATGTTAAACTTGTTGGGTTTGTTACATAATCCATCTGTAGAAGATCTCTAAGTACTATGGGCCCACATAAGAAGTTAAAGTTACTCGTTCTAGGAGAGGAAACTAACTGCCTTGTAAGGCCCAGGGCTGTTGAGCTATCTTTAACTGTCTAAAGGGTTACTGGGGTACAGGTGCTAAAGAGCCTGCCATTTGCTCCATGAGCCTTAATTTTAGATGCTCTGCATTTTAAGACGTCTTGTACACTTTTTCTTTCTCAGGCCAATATGCTACCCTAAAGCTGAGATCTCAAGGCTTTCTGCTTCTCAGATTCGGAACCTCAATCCTGTGTTTGGAGGATCTGGACCAGCACTCACTGGGCTTCGTAATTTAGGGAATACTTGTTACATGAACTCAATATTGCAGTGCCTATGTAATGCTCCACACTTGGCTGATTATTTCAACCGAAACTTTTATCAGGATGATATTAACAGGTAAAGAAATTAATAGCTTTTTCAAGTATTATATTAAAAATGTAATACTATGACACTGATCTACCAGCTCCAGAGAAGTCGAATTAGTGAATGGGAAACCCTCTTTGCTATTAAAAAGAAACTAGAGAAAAAAAACCTTCTGATTGTTAAGAACAAATGGGTAAAGGAGAAGGCTTTAGAAGGTGAGAAGGCAGAACCTGGGAAGAGGAGGCAGGGCAAGGCTGTCAACCAAAAGGAGCATGTTGGAAGAGTCTAATGTCAAATTAAGGTTTGGGCTTTTTTTTTCAATAAACCTTTGTTATTGTTGTGTACCATCAGGTCAGAACTGACTCATAGCTGACCCTCGATCGTGTTTTCAGAGACAGTTAATTGCACGGGAAGAGATTCCCCACCCTTCTCCCGAGGAGCAGCTGGCAGATTCGAACTGCATGCCTTTCAGATTGCAGCACAGATTCTTACCACTAGGCAGCCTGAACTCCCTAATAAAACTTTGAAAAATAAATATTTTAGGGTTACAATATGTTAACAGTAAGTTTTTTCTTGATCTCTTTTAATTATAATTTTCTTTGCAAAGGTCCAATTTGTTGGGACATAAAGGTGAAGTGGCAGAAGAATTTGGAATAATCATGAAAGCCCTATGGACAGGACAGTACAGGTATATTAGTCCAAAAGACTTTAAAATCACCATTGGGAAGATCAATGACCAATTTGCAGGATACAGCCAGCAAGATTCACAAGAACTGCTTCTGTTTCTAATGGATGGTCTCCATGAAGACCTAAATAAAGTAAGAATTTGTTTTTTCTAAATTGCTGAGACTCTGCTTGTTACAGTTGCTCAGTATCATTAAATTTTTTCCTAGTGATAGGAAATTATTGATGATTATTCACTGTTAGTTTAATCAATTCTAGTGCCTTTGTTCTAAGATAATGGAACTGTACAACAAATATATTTCATATTGTTACTGTTTTGTACTGGAGAGTCAGAACTGACCCATAGCTGATCCTCTTGTGAGTGTTCAGAGACAATAAATCACATGGGAGGAGATTGCACATCTTTCTCCCACAGAGAAGCTAGTCAATTTGAACCAAGTGCCTTTGTGTTGGCAATACAGCTCCTTAGTGCTAGGTCACCAGAATTCATTCCCCTGATATATTTCATAGGGTATAGGTAGATAACACATATAGATACAAATAGATAATATCTCTACCTTTAAGACTAAGATTATATCTATCTAGTTGTTGTAGTTTTAACTTCCACCTATATGTAGGATGTCTTGTTTTCAAATCAGACATTTTAGATTCTTAATAACAAATTATTAAGATATCCCAGCCAGTCACACCCTTTTGATAAAGTGTGGTTTTCTTGGGGTGGAAGATGTTTTGGTTTGGGGTTTTGTAGGAAAAGAGGGATGTAAGGTTACTTCTTCATAACATTTAATGACATCAGATATAGTAGAGCCCAAAGAATTTCTGTCTCATTTGATACCTTTGCCTCAGTAATTTATATTTTTAGATACCTTGTTTACATTCTGGTTGAGTTCAGACATTTTATACTTTCCTTTATATGAATTACAAATGGTTCTAGATTTTAAGTGTTCATATTTAATGGCACATATTTTGTTTAAATGTCATCTTTGAGATATTAATAATGGAGTTTTAATTATACTTTCAGGCTGATAATCGGAAGCGGCATAAAGAAGAAAATAATGATCATCTTGATGACTTTAAAGCAGCAGAATATGCTTGGCAAAAACACAAGCAGCTCAATGAATCTATTATTGTTGCACTTTTTCAGGGTCAGTTCAAGTCCACAGTACAGTGCCTCACATGTCATAAAAAGTCTAGAACATTTGAGGCCTTTATGTATTTGTCTCTGCCACTAGCATCCACAAGTAAATGTACACTACAGGTAAGTTTAGATTGGGAGAAAATTATTTATCAGATAGATACTGTTCATATTCATGCAGAGATGTAATTCATTCAGCCATTTGCTTCTGGTCTTTACCATTTATAGATAAAGCACATACATAGATGCTGTTGCAATTAGGCCTATGTTGTTGTTGTTGTTGTGTGCTGTCGAGTCGCCTATGACTCAGAGCAACCATGTGTACAATGGCCCTAAACCCTGCTCTATCCTGTGCCAATCCTATTGTCTCTGACACACCTATCCCATCACCCAAGACTCCGAATCAATCCACTTCATAGAGGGTCTTCCTCTCCTGCACTATCCCTTCACCCTCCCAAGCATAATGTACTTCTCCAAGGATTGGTCCCTCCTTGCAGCATGTTCAGAATATGTTAGATGAAGCTTGAGAATCCTTGCCTCCAAGGAGCAGCCTGGTTTAACCCTCTCCTGGACGAACCTGTTCGTTCTCTTAGCAGTCCATGGTATATTCCTCTTTTCCAACACCACAGCTCAAAGGCATCAGTTCTCCTTCTATCATCCCTAGTCATTGTCCAGCTCTTTTATGCCTATGTAGACTTTTTAAATTATGACTTTTCTTAAGACATCTTTTTAAAAAATAGTCTTTCAGACATTTTAAAGGTTGATTTGGAAGAGCGTAAGACAATCTTAATTTAGGTATTTTTTTGACAAGTAAGTGGTTTTCTGTGATCTCAGATAAATATCTTGTTTCGCACATAGCAGTGATGATGTCTGAAGCTTGTTGACTCTCCTCATTTTCTCCAGAATGCCCTTTTCTCCAGCACCTCTTCCTTACTAAGGGTCTTCCTCTATGTTTTCCTGGCATAATCCTCCTTCCCCCATCAGAGCACTTAACCCTACACACACAGTTGTACTTGTCTCTTCACTTCCTCTCTAGACCATAACCTCTGTGAGGACGGCCTGTCTTGTTCTAGTTACTGTTGTATCCTTACTGGCTGGCAGAGTAACTTAGTGAATGGGTGCTCAGGGTGTTGAAGAAATGAGTTAATGAGTCTCTGCTACTTCATTTCCCCCACCAGGATTGCCTTAGATTATTCTCCAAAGAAGAAAAACTCACAGATAACAACAGATTTTACTGCAGTCATTGCAGAGCCCGACGGGATTCTCTGAAAAAGATAGAAATATGGAAGTTGCCACCTGTGCTTTTAGTGCATCTAAAACGGTAACAGGACAAATTTTTCTACTTGTCAGTATGTTTTAGATGAAGTCCTGTGTTATTTATATGGCATTATATTTCTGTTAAGAGTACGTAACAGAGATTAGAGCTGCTCTAGGAAAGCTGAAATATTGAGGACTCTGTTAGCTCACCTTGGTGTTTACAGCATTAAGGCAAAAATGACAGTATCACTGTTCCATATAACTCGAAGTTTAAAAAAAATCAGTAAAATGATCACTGCACATCATGGGTAAACATTTAAATCATCAAATGAAAACATAAAAGCTCCTAATGAAACAACATATTTTAAATGTAAAGTATATGATTTTTTAAAGATAAAGTAGATTAACGATGCAGTTATACTTTTGTCCATGTTTGCCCAGCTAATAAAGAATCTCTTGCCTTTTTGTAGGCGTGCAGACAACTAGCCACAGGGTTGGAGGTTGGAGCTCACCCAGAGAGGCCTCAGCAGAAAAGCCTAGTTCTGATTTGAAAATAGACAGCATGGGAGCACAGTTCTACTCAGAAACATAGGGATTTTTTTTCCCTCCCTCTAATATCAGGAATGAGGAATAATGGAGAAAGTTGAAAAAGAAATCTTAGATGTTTTTCTTCCTTCTGTTTCATTTTCATGTTCAAGTATTCTATCCATGGAGTGATAACTGCATTTTTGGTTAATACTGGTTTTTTGTTTTGTTTTTAAGAGATTTTTTTTTTTAAGGAGAGTAAGCTGTCATTTTTTGTTTCAAAGAAAGCATTTCTATTTTACTTTATTCTTTCATCTTGCTTTGTTGAAAATCCTGTAGACAATTAGTGGTTTCAGTATTAACATGTGCATGTCCTTGAATTTCTTTTTATTTTTAAATAAAGGCTTATTTTGTCACTTGTTTTTTCTTTCTCTTAAGGATTATTGGGATATATAGATAGTCCATGCATGAGTGCGTATTTGTACTCTTAAGAGTTTAGTGCTGCATACTACTCTTAGAGAAGATCTAAAAATATAAATGGCACAAATATAGGCTTTTAAAGAACAATTTTATAATAACACATAAACAAAAATCCCAGTATTTTGTTGCTTAAATGTTATTGTTTCTATTATTCAACTACAAATTTTTACACTTGTCTTCTAAAAATACAAGCTTAACTCTAGAACAGCTCTCACCCTCTGTTTTCTTGTGGTGTTTAGAAATAGCATTTTACACGTTGGTTTTTCCGAGGAATGGTCACAACCTAAACCTTTTAACCATCCCTCATGGAAGTAGCTGGTCCAAGGGTCAGCAAACCAGAGTTCTGCATGGTTAGTCTAGCTATTCACCTTGCTCATGTAACTTAATATCTCAGAGCCTTTGATTCTACTTTGAAAAATAGAAACAAAAATAAATGTCTTGAACAGATCCCTTGTAAAATTATAGTCTCTGTATGTGAATGGCTATGTGATCCTGGCTAATCTGCTGGTTAATGAATGAATAAACATTCATTCTGTCATTGTTATCTCTAATGTTTTACTCTAGTTTTTCCTATGATGGGAGGTGGAAACAGAAATTACAGACATCCGTGGACTTTCCATTAGAGAATCTCGATTTGTCACAATATGTTATTGGTCCAAGGAACAATTTGAAGAGATATAATTTGTTTTCTGTTTCAGTAAGTATCTCATTGAACATTCCCACCCTACCTGTCATGCAAGTGAAAGAAAAACAATAAAAATAAGAGTTCATTGTGATTCCTTACCTCATAGGAGAGTAAGGACAACATGAAGCTTTGAAATTGGTGACATATTTTAAATCACTCAATTTGAACTGATTTTCTGTCTGTTTGGCACAGAATCACTACGGCGGTCTGGATGGAGGCCACTACACTGCCTATTGTAAAAATGCAGCAAGACAGCGGTGGTTTAAGTTTGATGATCATGAAGTTTCTGACATCTCCGTCTCTTCTGTGAAATCTTCAGCAGCTTATATTCTCTTTTATACTTCATTGGGACCACGAGCAACTGATGTAGCCACATAAGGAGACATAGGTAGTAAGATAGTTATCTTTTCAAAGACTCAGTCACACAGCTCTTCAAATCACAACTGGACAGCGGTCCAGTTAGAGGAATCATAGGACAGTGGGAGCTGTGTTAACTAGCATCATGTATTTCAGGTCAGTGCTCATATTAAAAAACTGACGTAAGGCATCTAACAAGTATTGCAGTAAGCAACCCTGACAGGTACCAGTTACTTCAAAACAACTTTTTAAGTCTGCTCCAAAGTTAAAATAATTCTCAAGTTAAGCATTATTATTCCATTGATATAAGAACCATTACATTCTTTCTTTTCCTTTTCACTGTTAATGGCCTTCTCACATTTATAAATCCCAGCTTGACCAATTATGAATAGAATGATGTAAAGCAGATAGGAATGTATGTGTATATATTTATTGCACACTTGCACATCAATTCGATGTACATAGTATAAAGTGGTCCTTTTGTGAAGCCTAGAACTCAGAGAGGATTGCTCTTTTTTTTTTTTCTTCTTTTGGCCTATTCTGAGTAACTGCAGTGCTTTCTTAGGGAAATGACAGAGCAAAGCTATTTTTCTGTTGGCTTTGGGCTGTATTTGTGCACTAAATCTTTATTCTAAAAAATAAATGGAAACTTTTCTTTAATTTTTTTAAAATGAGAATTTCATTTACACCTACATTAAAATCTTAATGAGAAAAATAACTTAAAACCCTGTAAGTGGTCTGTCTTTAATGTTATTCTGCAAAACACAGTACATTACAACCATAGATTCTTAAACACACATGCTTTCTCCTGCTACATGAATTTAAAACTCAGTTTGTTTTTCCTGTTGCATCAGGGCTTAATTCCACTCTACCTTCAGTTGATACCAGAACCACATGTCACATAGTGCTCATATTTAGAGGATAAATTAAGAAAGAATAACTTATCACCTAGAACCATTTTATCAAGAGTTGAAGAATTCTTAGGATTCAGGTAATAAAGGATAGGATCAGATAACATTGCAAAATGAATTCCCTTATGAACTACGTCTTTACAGAGTGATGCATTAAAAGGAATCGAGAAACTTAGACTTCACCTCAGGACACTCAGTTGCAATATTAAGTTATTAAGACACTGCATATAAAAATGAGATTAAAAAAATAAAGGTCTACAAGTATGCTTGCAGATATACCACCGTCACTGCACTCTCAGGGTGAAGGTAAAAGGTGAGGGTGAGTTGAACTGTGAAGGTGAGAAATTGTTATGCTCTGCAGTTAGTCCAAGAGACTTGTAGCTTCTTAATTAAGTTATCAAGTAAATATTTTGAATTCACATTCTTTTAATTTTTATTATTATTATTTTTTTAATGTGCGTACTGTCAAATCAGATCTGACTGGTACAGGAAGAGATTGTCCCTCTCTGGTGTATTCGAACCTCTGGGATTGCAATGCAGCTTCTTGCCAGTAGGCCACTAGAGAGCTAACCTGAATTCACATTTTAAGGTCACTGAGCCATTTTGGTTGAGCTCCAAGAAGTATCTTTGGAAAGTGGTTTGGTGAGTGAAATCATATGAGAAAATCCCCCCTGTAAATATTGAATTTTACATCTGAACACAGCACATAACTTGCAGTGACTTGAAAGCTCCCCATTCAATGTTGTAGGTGCCATCAAGTTGACTAGAACTCCTAGTGACCTTGTGAGCATCCATAAGTGTTGCATAATTTTTACAGTTCCTTTTCTCAGTGGGCCAGGCCCTTCTTTCGTCTTTATAAAAGATTGCACACTTCCCAGAAGGACTTAAAAATTAATGATGCGAGTAAATTGCTAGACTTTAATGACAAAGCAAAACTTAACTGTCAGTTTCTGCTTGCTTGTTTTGTCATTTTTCAGAAAACATTTTCCTAGCTCTTGAGTTTTTGAGTGGGTACAGAAAAATGCTGACAGCTGTAGAATAGAAGATACGCTGTAGCAGTTTGAACTAAAGTACTTGGAATCTCACAGACTCTGGTGTCATCAAAGCTGTACCAGGCCTGGGTAGTGGAATTCTTGCAGAAAGCAGTGTAGTGGCCACCATCCAGGTCACCAAAGTGGTTCTGTGGGGACAATGAATATCATGCTTAGTATTCACATGTGAACATTGTAATTATTAGGACAAGACAGGTAGGTTTGAAGGCATTTTCTTATAATTGTCCTTGATATTAAACTAAAAGGCAGTTTTAATTTTGTTAAACTATGCATATATTGTTTTTCATTCATTAGATCTGTTTATACTATTTTATTCCCATTGACTATTTAACAAAATCAGTTCAATAGGACAATATTTGATAACACACTGAGCACTTAGTATATCTAAACTGTCAACATTTGAGGTCACCTTGAATTGCAGTTGAACTCCTGGTGGCCTAATAATAAGGAGTTGTGTTGCCAACTTGAAGGTACACAGTTCGAATCCACCAAATGCTCCATGGGAGAAAGCTGGACAAATGCCTCTGAAAATCCACTGAAGGGAAGACTACGGGCAGGTTTAGACTTGACGATACTCAGTAACAACATGTTAGACATTAAGAAAACTTTAAAATAAGCAAGAAGTAAACTTGACTAAACGAGTTTTCAGTTTAATACTGAGGCCAAGTTAAGACATAAGAAAGACTTTTAGCATTAGGGAAAAAAGGTTTTTATACCAATGTATATTGCTGTGGCACAGCTTACAGGGATATGCAACTCCTCCTTCAGTAACATAGTCCAGGTAACCCTGTCCCAGGAAAGAGGGAGGAGTATGGTGTAGAACAGGGGCTTGCAAACCTTGGGTACCTCATGTGCCAGAACCAGCCTGCTTCCTGTTTCTATATGGCTGGTGAGTTCAGAATGGTTTTATATATCATTAAGCAAATTCAGAATACTATTTCTTTGTTAAAATGACATGAGATTCAAATGTCAATGCCCATAAATAAGGCTTCTTTTAGCATACCTGTGGTAGTTCATTCAGTTTTTGCCAGTGGCTGTTTTCATGCTTTCAATGGTAGAATTGAATGGAACCCATATAGCTTGCAAAACCTAAAATAGTTGCTGTTTGACCTTTTACAGAATAAAATAGGCACTCTTTGTGTAGAAGGAAAAGAAACTATTTTATGGTTTGATATACGACAAACATTTATGAGATAAACCTTTTTGAACTTTAACTCATCTATTAAAATGAGACACTAAGACTTACCTAGTTATTGTCAGATAGCTCTTGTACTATAGATCTAATACATAGGAATTGCTTATTAAATGTTTCCTTAGACCTCCGTCCTTCTTGGTCGTCACATAATTTTAGAACTAGTGTAAACATATACCAAAGTTGAGATTTTAAAAATACATGTTTTGGTCCTGGTCCTTGCCATGTGGCCTGAGCTGACCTGCTTTTAGTTTTCTTAGTTATGAAATAATAGCCATTGTTGTTAGGGAGCATCGCATCGACTACAGCTCATACCAGTCCTAGGAACAACAGATCTGAGGTAGTGTGATATAATTTGATTGTAGAAAACACAGCCTCTGGTGATGATGTCCAGATGAGGAAGTGTTTAAACAGAACACACCTGAATATTGTGTTCAGTTTTTTGGTGGTTTTTTTGTTTGTTTGTTTTACTGGCTGATGATTATGGATTTATTATAAAGATACAAAGTAAAAGATACAAAGCAGGATCATTATAAAGAAGTGAATGAATGCGTCCTTGGAGGGCCCCTAATGCAAAACTTCAAGACCTTGAAGAGGGTAACAAGGAACCTTTCAGGCTTAATACTCCCAGATTTTGTTGACCAGTCCTCCATGAAAGGATAGCTCCTGCTTCCTGAGGCTGGTTCATAGACCTCCCAGTCCTCTATGTTAGATTAGGTTTTGCTTCCTGAGGCTGGTTCATAGTATCTGCCAAATAGTCTTTTCTGCTCTGGCCAACTCTGATCTTCAGATATGGCTTGGACGTTTAGTTTTGATGACTTCGTGTAAAAAAGAAAAGTATTGACATAAGGTAAAAGAATATAAAGTATTCTTTTAGACTTCTATTTCTAGTAATTAATGCAGATAGTGCTAGAGAGAGACTAGAGAGTGTAATAAAATAATAAAAAAGGAGATGGTAAGGAAAAAAAGAATTTGGTAAATATAAGACAAATGAATAAATGATGTCTGCTGATTGGAAGGAGATTCATCAATAACCGGCATTATACAGATAATGTAACCTTGTTTGCAAAACGTGAGGAGGATTTGAAGCACTTGTTGCAGAAGATCAGGGAATGCAGACTTCGGTGTGGATTGCATCTCAGTGCCAGGGAAACAAAGATCCTTACTGCTGGACTGATAGGCAGTGTCATGATGGATGGAGAGGAGATTTAAACTGTCAACAGCTTCCTCTTACTTGGATCCACAATTAACACCCTTGGTACCAACAGTTGAAATGAGACACGTTGCACTGGGAAAAAAATCTTCTGGTAGTGACCTTTCCAGATTATTGAGGAGTAAGTGATGTCAGTTTGAAGATTAAGGTGTGTTTAATTCAGGCCATTGTCTTTCTCATTACTTGCTGTGCATATGAAAGCTGGAGAGTGAATAAGGATGACAGGAAAAGAATTGATGACTTTGAGCTGTGGTGTTGGAGAAAAGCACTGGACATCCCATGGACAGCCAAGAGAACAGCTATGTCTTGGAGAGGGTGCAGCCAGAGTGCTCTCTGGAGGCAAGAAGGAACTTTCTGCATGTTGCTAGGAGGGCCTGTTCCTTGGAGTAGGACATGATGCTGGGAAGGGTGGAGGGTCAGCAAAGGAGAGGAAGCCCCTCAACCGGATGGATTGACACAGTGACTGCTGCAATGGGCTCTTGTGTGTCAGGAAGTGTGAGGATGGTGCAGGACAGGACTAGGTTCAGATTTTCATAGGGTTATTCATAGGTCTTACTTGGCAGCATCTAACAACAATAACCTTACGGGTATATCAAATTAAGCCACTTTATGTGGTTGTTCAGAATTATAGTGCTGTAAGATATCTTTACATGATGTCCCTTTCCAAGGAATAGCCTTGCCCAGCAACATGTCCAAAGTATGAGAGATGAAGCTTTGTCATCTTTGCCTCTAAGAAGCACTGAGGCAGCACTCTCTCCCAACATCTCTTTGTTCTTTTGGCAGTCCATGGGATAAAGATATTCAGTACTCTTCTCCAGCACCACAAGTCAAAGGTATCAAATCTTCTGTCATCATTATTCCTTAGGAAGGGACATCATGAAGACCCTAAATGGGATGGCTTGACACAGTGACTGCAGCCACAGGCTAAAGTGTGTCAGAGATGATGAGAATAGCACAGGATAGGTTTGGATTTTTTAATAAAGTCACTGTGAATCACAGTGGCAATGAACAACAACAACATCAGTTAGACTCCCCTAAAAAAAAAAAGGTAGATTTTTAACCAGACAAGCTTGTACTAAATAGAAATTAGTAAGTCTCAACAAATGTAAAATAATTAATGGTGGCCTAGTGGCAGGACTGCCAAGAAAACAAACAGATTCATCCTGGAGAGGGTTAAACCAGGCTGCTCCTTGGAGGCAAGGATTCTGGGGCTTCGTCTGACATACTTTGGACATGTTGCCAGGAGGGACGGGTCCTTGGAGAGGGACAGCATGCTTGGTAGGGTAGAGGGACGGCGCAGGAGGGGAAGACCCTCTATGAGGTGGATTGATTCATTGACTGGGGTAATCGGGATGGGTGTGTCAGAGGCAGTGCGATCACAGGATAGAGCAGGGTTTAGGGCTGTTGTACATAGGGTTGCTATGAGTCGCAAGCAACTCGACAGCACATAACAACAACAGTGGCAGGAAGTTGTGCTGCAATCCCAGAGTATTCTGAGGAACACACACAGATCCAATCCATTGGTTGTTGCTCTGGAGAAGGATGGGTATTCACTTCCCATGCAGCTAAAAGCCTCTGAAACCCCACTGGAGGGTCAGTTACTGGTTCTGACTAGATGGTACACAACAACAACAATACAGAATACAATACTATAAAATTAGCCATTCAGTTAAAAAAAAATCTCTAAAACTCAAAGACTTCTATATAAGCAGTAAAATACTCCCAAAACATAGGGGGCACAGTATGTATTTCTGACCATGTCTGAGAATACGGTGCTGGGAGAGGACTTCGGTATTTCAGGTGACTGGGAACTGTTGAAGCTGGATGATGGGTGTATAGAGATTGATTATTTGAAAGTCAGTAGTAAGACTTCAGGATAATGTAATACCTGGGAAGGAAGCATGGGGTCATAGGAAAGGAGTCTAGGACTAAGGCAGTTATTTGCATTGGTGATGTTTAAGTTCCTAATTCTGATGATGATTGCACTGGCATTTGTTTATTAGGCTATATCCGTTTTTAAAGAATGTAAAGTAACACACAATGATATTTGAAAGAAAAAGAAGAAAAAATAAGCCAGCATCCAAAATTAAACTGGCATAGTTTTATGATAAAGGATCAAAGATTTCCCCCATAATCCTAAATAGACTGTTCACTGGAAATAAAATTACACTCATTTCCGTTAGGTCTGAACTGATTCCTAGCTGACCCTCCAAAGCCTTTCAGCAGCTGTAAGTAGCCAAGAAGAGATTTACTTTGGGTTGGTTGTACAACTCCTTACTGACTAGGCCACTCAAAAATGACACACACCTTCAAATTATGAAAATGAAATAATTACTAGAATAATTTGACAAATCTCATCTTGCAGTTTTAAAAGAAGCTAACAAAAGGTTATTGACACTATAATATTTGAATGGAAGACAGATAAGCAGTCTCTTCATGTTAAGATTCATAACCTCAGAAACACAACAGAGGGGCCCTCAAGTCAGAATCAACTCGATGGTCCTGAGTGAGTAATAATCGAATATTGAATGGATATATGTTGTTAATATGCCATTGAGTTGACTACGAGTCATAGTAACCATGTGCACAATAACTCTGAACCCTGGCTTATCCTGAGCCAATCTCACTGTCTCTGACACTCCTACCCTTATTACCCCAGTTACTGTGTCAGTCCATTTCATCCAGGGTCTTCCTCTCTTGTGCTGTCCCTCCACCCTTGCAAGCATGATTTCCTTCTACAAGGACCAGTCCATCCTGGCAACATGTCCAAAGTATGTCAGATGGAGCCTCAAAATACCTGCCTCCAAAGAATAACTTCGTTTCATCCTCCTCAGGACAGACCTAAGTAAGTGTATGTAAAACCCTAAAAATATAATTTCAAAATTATTGTCAAGCACATATATTACTAGGTCACAAGCAAGTATCATCATACAAAGTAACATATATCAAAGAACAGATAGAATATTGATATTTTCTGATAATTTGATTCTGTCAGAAATCTGTCACACAGAGACCACTGAAAAATCATATACTTGGAATTTTTTTAAATGCAATCTTAAGTACACCAAACAGCAAGTACAGAGAAAGGAAATAAAGATAAAAATTTATGAATTATAGTGAAATCAGCAAATCACAAGTATATTTATTCAAATCACTGAAAAAATGTGGCAAGATTCCTCAAGGAGAAATAAGGGGATTAGACACATGCATGAGTAAGGAAAACTTAAGAACCGCTATTAAAATATCTACATAATGAGAAATGTAATCCTAATAAGTTTTAAAACATTGAAAAATGTGTAATTTTAGAACAAATTTTAAATCTTGTTCAGGTAAAATAGTAAAACTTTTAGAAGGAAATAGAAAAAAAAAACACACCCCACTTATAAAAATTCCATATTGGTCCCAGAGGTGCGCAGTTCAAACTCAACTAGATGCTCTGCTGGAGAAGGAGGAACAATCTCTTCCTGTACCAGTTAGGTCCAACTGATGGCACACACACACAAATTAAAAAAAAAAAAATCCATATTGTTAGAGGGGGACGGCTACATTAAAATGAAGAACTCTGAAAAGCCATAGCAACAATTGTAAAAAGTGAGTGATGAGAATGAAAATAGACATAATGCAGAGTTTAGAAATAGAGGAGACAAGAGCTGCTGACAAGCATGCTGAATCTACTAGTACCACCTCAGGAAAAAGATGGATGACTTCCTCCCATGGGACTTACAGCCTCAGAAACCTGCTGGAGAGTTGGCTAGGAATCAGCGACTTCGAGCAGAGGATGCTAATGAGAAGAGGTGGTGTCCTGGGTAAGAGCTCTAAACAAAAAGCTCAAGAGTGAACACATCAGCTGCTCCACAGAAGAAAGATGTGGCAGTGATATAGTGCTTAGGAAGCCCAGTGAGGCACACACTTAAAAGAGTCACTAACAACCAGCTTGTTGGCAATGAAGTTGATGTTTGGTTTATAAGAGAAGGAAAAACAACAGAACACCACCAAGGGCAGTTCATGAAAGGAGCAAATAAGGGGATTAGACCAAAAGGCAGTTTCATTTCATGAAAGTGAACAGGCAATGACCAGCTCATTTTACTATTCCCACACTAATGTTCAAGATCAAAGATCTTGCAAGCTCTGTTTTGTTTATAAGAATGGATGGAAAGTGTAGGGATATAATCAAATAACTAAATGTTTCTTTGAAAGTGTGTTATTTTTTTACAGTTTTAATATTTTACTTACCACCACTGCACAGAGATTGTATTTAGAATGTTTCCGGGAAAGTGGACAAATATAAGGAGTGAGGTCCAGATTGGTGAGTGGATAATGAATATCTGTTCTCAATTTTCTTTTCATCCAGCCTTGAGTGTCAAACCTAGGAGATAGATGTGTGAAATAAAAAAGTTTGTGAACCACTCATGAATGAAATCCACATACATTGACAAATTCCACATACAGTTAGAGAGTAACTTTCTCAGAAAGATTTGGTGCATTGTTGTTGCTAAGGGCTGTCCAGTCAAGTACCACTCACAGTGACCCTGTGAGCAACAGATCTGAACCCTCTCTTACACCATTCTTATCATTCTAACACTTTTATACATTGCCAAAGGAACTGTATCGATCTATCTCATTGAGGGTCTTCTTTTCGCTGATCCTGCAACTCTCCAAGCATAATGGTCCTTTTCAAGGAATAAGCTCTCCCAGTAACATGCCCAGAGACGAACTTTGCCATCCTTTTGGTTGCACTTTCTCTAAGACTTATCTATTTTTTCTTTTGGCAGTCTATGGGATATTTCACATTCTCCAAAACTAAACTCGAAGCCATCACTGCTTCTCCTGTCATCCTTATTTAATGTCCAGCTTTCAGACACATAACAGGTGACTGGGAGTGGGGGAAGACTATGGGGTTGAATCAGGTTCACCTTTAAACTGACTCTATTGCTATTAAGGACTTTGGAGAGGTCCTTGATAGCTGACTTTCCCAATGCTCTATGTCTCAAGATTTCCTGACTGCTAGTACCAACTATGTTGATTGTGGACCCAAGTAAGATGAAATAATTGATTGTTGCAGACCGAGAGTCCCAAAGAATGGAATAATTTTATAATTATTAATAAAGAGACAAACAGCCAGGAATGTGATAGACCAGAGAGCATAAAACAGGGGGCCAGCAATTCTCTACTGAAGACCCCAAGCCAAGCTTCTCTGTATCTTTATTGAAAAATATCAGGAAGTAAATCACAAAGAGAATTCAATGCAAATGAAGCCAAGCTCTTTCTATTGGAAACCAGCTTGACTCAGGAGGGAGGGGTTTACAAATGCAAGAATTTGGTTTACCCTTAACTATTAACCTTGATGCCTCAGGGTGAACTCTAGCTCAGGAAGTAACACTCCCTCTGTAGGGGGCCCCTTGCTGTCTCCTGTCTTGCAGGGAACAAACAGCTCATTTTCTAGGATCTGCCACAAGAGGAACCCTAACTTATATACCTGTAATTCCTTCAATTCCTGAACAAGGGTTTTCATATAATATTTGGTATAAAGTTTGGCTTCCCATAAATGATAATATCAATCTTTCTCCACCTATCATGATGCTGATATCAATCTGTGAACAACAGGTCTGAACCCTATCTTATGCCATCCTTCTCATCCCAGCACACGTTTATATATCGCCAGAGACACTGTATCGATCTATCTTGTTGAGCTTTATCTCCCTTTCTCTGAACCTCCAACTTTCCAAGCATGATGGTACTTTCTTTGGCTCTGTGGTGAGAATTTGTTTTCTTGAGGTTGAGATGTAATCTGTATTGAAGGCTGCTGACCTTGGTCCTCTGCCTCAAGTCCTCCTTGCTTTCAGCAAGCAACTTTGTGTCATCAGTATAACACAGGTTGTTGATGAGTCCTCCTTCAATCCTGATGCCACCGTCTTCATAAAGCTCAGCTTCTCGAATGATTTGCTCAGCCTACAGATTGAATAAGTATGGAAGAAGGATGCACACCTTCCCTAATTTTAAAGCTTGTACTGGTTTTTCAGGGAGCTCTGGTGGCCTAGTGGCAAGATGCTGCACTGCAATCCCAGGGTTATGTAGTTCAAATCCACCAGATGCTCTGCTGGAGAAGGAGGGGGCAATCTCCTCCTGTACCAGTCAGATCTGACGGTACACGTAAAAATAATACAATTAAAAAAAAAACCAAAACAAAACTTGTAGTGGTCCCTTACACTGTTTGAACAACAGCTTCTTGGTCTAGGTAAAGATTTTGTATAAGCATAATTAAGGGTCCTAGAATTCCCATTCTTCTCAATGTTAGCAATAATTAGATCCACACAGTCAAATGCTTTTGAATAGTCAATAAAACACAACTAAACATTCTTCTGGTATTCTTTGCTTTCACCCAAGATCCATCTAACATCAGTAGTGATATCCCTGGTGCCACAGCCTCTTCTAAACTCACCCTGAACTTAGGACAGTTCTCTGTCAATATACCGCTCTAGCCATTTTTGGATGATCTTCAGTAATATTTTGCTTACATGTCATATTAATGATATTGTTTGATAATTTCCACATTCTAATAGGTCACCTTCCTTGGGAATAAAACAAATAAAAATATCTTTCAGTCAGTTGGCCAGGTAGCTGTCTTCAAAATTCCTGGCACAGACTGGTGAGCATGTTGCATTTGTAAGCTAGAACATGTCAATTGGTGTCCTGTCTATTCTTGGGGCCTTACTTTTGTCAATGCTTTTAATGCAGGTTGAACTTCTTCTCTAATCACCGTTGGGTCTTGAGCATATGGTACTTGCTGAAATATTTCCATACTGAGCAATTTTTTTATACATTGATAGATAATTCTTCCCTCTTGCTTCTTCCTGGATTATTCAAGATTTTCCCCATTGCTTCTCTCAGTATTGCAACTCGAGTCTTGAATTTCTTTTTCATTTCAACTTGAGAAATGTCAAATAACTTCTTTGTTTTCTATTCTCTAATTCTAGCTGTTTGTACATTCTATTATAATACATGGCTTTGTCTTCTCAAGCTCCCCTTTGAAATCTTCTATTCCTCTTTTATTTTGGCATCTCTTCCCATTATTTTAACTTCTCGATGCTCTGATGCAATTTTTATATTTTCTTCTGACTTCTTTTTTTATTGTTTCTTTCTTGTCTTTGTAACCACCTTTTGCTTTTCTGGTTTTTAATCATTAGTGTTCAAGATTTCAGATTTATCCAGGGGGAAATAAATCTATTCTTGAACTGATTTTCAAATTCAGGTGGGATAGGCTCAAGGTCATCCTTTGGTTCTTGAGGACTTGTTTAATTTTCTTAACTTCAGTTTGAACTTGCACATGAGTAAATGATGGTGTGTTCCACAGTTGGTACCTGGGCTGGTTTCGACTGCTGATGTTGAGCATACAAAAAAAATTTTTTTTCTCTTGTGTTATTATATTTGGACATGCTACGTGCAAATGCCTCACCCAAACCAAGACTGGAATGGGTCACGAGCTTGAGTGAGGCAGATAGAGTAGATGCAAACCAAGTGGAAAGCTGGCAAATGGGAGGAAAACACGAACAAAGGCAAAGCAAGGTCCAGAACTGGAAGAGGTGGGAACCCGCTGGGTAGCTTCCTTTGTGCCAGCATGTACTATTCTTTCTAACCAAGCTGGTGCAGCTTTTTCCTCATCTGGATTTTGGTAAGCAATGTCCCATTTTTAAGCTCTGGTGTGCTTTTTTT